>NW_018744593.1:3934692-4534692 GCF_001683475.1 Chenopodium quinoa | reverse complement strand
ATCATCATCATAATCAAAATATCTAATATCATGAATAATATAATTAGCAAGATTCTAGGCATGATACTAAACGGATTAATAACAAACCCTAGCATGTCACTAAATAATAAAAATCAAAGCTTTAGCCTAAACATGATACAAGAAATCATGAAAAACATCCTAACATGATACTAGAAATCAAAACAATACACTAAGCATGATTTCTATATCAAAAATAAGGAATAAGGATAGTAGATCTACTCACTTTGATGCCTCGTATCTCTTTCTATTAAAATAATACACACGTTAGTATATTCAAGAAAGAAATAAATCAAACAAATATATAAAATAATTGAAATAAGGATTAGGGACTAAACCCTGAGAACTATCAACCTTTCACGTCAAGGTCGAAGGCAACTACGAGAACTACTTGGAGTATTCAAGTCTCGTGAATGTGGAATCGTGACTAATCAAAAAGATGTGTGTGATATGTTTAGGCTAGGCTTAGAAAGAGACGGAGAGAAGGATGATGATTGTTGGTGAATGAAAACGGAGGAAATTGTCCCTTATTTATAGAGAAATAACGACCGAAAGGATCAGAAAACGATCCGAATTCTATCCGGAATAAAACAGGTTTCATCGCGATGCGATAGAAGTATCGCGACACGACAGAGTCCATCGCGGCACGACAAAAAACAGTTTTTGCGGTTTTTGTTTTTATCATAAATTTTGTTCCAGAAATCGGAATAAGATAAATAATATGTAGTTAGAATATTGAAGTTTACTTTACAACCCAATCTGAATCAGATTAAAATCTTTTATAAAATAAAAGATATGGCCGAAATAGTAGAACAGTGTTAGTTTTGGATAGAGTTTGGTATTTTAATCATATCTTTTTCTTTATAACTCGGAATTGGGATTATGATATGTCATTGGAAAGAAAATTTCAAGGGATATATATCTAACCATCTAAGATTTGGATATAAATTATGAGGCACGAAAATCATATCTGAACATCTTTGAATTCGAATAGGGTTAGGATTATAAAAAAGAGGAGGTTTATTCAATTTCAAACTCTTTGATCTTTATCTTTTGGAAAGGATAGATTAGAACCTTATAGAGACTTTTAGAAGCTCCTAATGAATCCTAATTGGTTTAGGATTGGTAGTAAGGTTAATGGACCCTCCACATGATAATTGGGTCGTAGGTAAGGTGGACCCAAAATAAATGATTTTGGATTAACACATTTTTAGGAAAGGTTATAAATGGTTAAGACTAAAGGGAACTTCACGAGACTCTTCAATTTTTCACCTAACTCGATAATCAAAGACGTGAAAGGTACTCATCACTAGGTTTGGTTTTTGGGGAGACACAATCAGGTGTCTACAGAAGCCCCCACTTTGACTGAGTTTGGAGAAATGTAAGTTTTGAAAGCGCTAGTCAAAGTAGATCGATAGGGACGGAGAATGATTTAGAACGTTCTGCGATCTTAAACCATTCTTTTTAACGCCAAAATGTTAGTACAAATAAGGGAGTTAGAAACGCCTATCTTGCACTGTCGAGTACACGCCTCCGGGTAACATCTTTTGCTTTGTTTGACAACCTCCACAATGCTTCGTGAACGCCACCGAAGGCAGCAGTGCTTCACTATCTTCATTTGTAGTGACAATCTTCCACACCCTAGGGAACATCGTCGCCATCTTCAGTTTTTCAGTGACAATCTTCCACACCCTAGGGAACATCGTCGCCATCTTCAGTTTTGCAGTGACAATCTTCCACACCCTAAGGAACATCGTCGAAGGTGACCGTGCTTTGCCATCTTTAGTTTTGTGGCAGTGCTTCGCCATGGCAGTGCTTCGCCGCTTCATTGTTGTTCTGGCCGTGCTTCGCCATGGCAATGCTTCGCCGTTGTTGACAATCTCCTCCATGCTTCGGGACATCGTCGAGAACCGCAGTGTGTCGCCATCTTAAAAAATCTCGCCATTGCTTCGACATGACAAATTAATACTGACAACCTCCACCCCCTAGGGAAAGCTGTCAAAGATCTAAAATCTTGCCAATGCTTTAAGCGGGGTTAACCCATGCTTCAGTATGCTGAATATGCACTCCTTTAATGCTTCGGTGGACTTAACCAGTGTTTCGATGCGATGAAGTGTGCTCTGCCAGTGCTTCGGCGCGTTTAAGTGTAACGAGCTGATGCTTAGGCGTTTGTGCTTTGTGATGAGCCAATGTTTAGGCGCTTAAGTCATTGAAATGATCTTCATCAGGCCGATCATCAACCAAACTTGTAATTGGGCCAATTACTAATCAAATCAATTGCTTAGAGGTTAAATGGCGCACCAAGGAGCCCAAACATTAAATGTAGTCCGCATAATCTATTTATGGGTCCCACACAGTCTGACGTTGGCTGTAGTAGGCACATCGCGCAACCTCAGGCTTCATCGCGCGGCGATATTTTCGCATTTTCCAGATTTGAACCCCTTCTTCTTCCTTTTTCCGGGCCTGCTCGTATTTTATTCGTTTTTGCCGAAAACTTCAAAGTCTTTGTTCTTGGTCGTTTCTCAACTAAATCGCTTCAAACTCGTTGCAAATCGACACTCTTCCATCCTAGTTTGCTGATCTAGACATGGTACTCCGGTGCTTTATCCATATGAGTCCCCGGACACTTTTGCAATTGGGGTGTCGTCTTAATTTGCTGGTGAAACGTATGAGGTTGGCTCATCGTCGCAGCAGCAACAACCTGCTTCTTTTGCTAGCGGAGGTACTCAATGGGCTAGTCCTACCATTACCATTCCGACGACTAGTGATGCTGATGTTGTCAGGGGTTTGCCCCGCGAAGTGCAGAGTTTTATGATACATTCGACGTTCCTCGTCCACTGGCACCGTAGTTGTTTCTGTGTTTATTGACTATATAGGACTTTGCTTATGTTTATCTTGAGGTTGAACCAAGGTTTGGTGTTACTCAACTCATTGTGTGACTCAATGTGTTTGACTCAATGCATTTTGATACGTGTGCAGACTCAACTTGATGTGGTGCGACTCAATGTATATACTCAACCCGATGTGATGACACGACATGACTCAACTGTGTTCGTGTTACTCAAAAATGCAGAAAAGCATAAAATTTCCATCATTTTTGTGGAGGGTGCCGACTTTATCCCAAAAAAGAAAGACGTGAAAAGTAAGAGGTAGAGTGTTGGTGAAAGATGAAGGTTTTGAACTTTCCCAAATGGAAAAAATGATGAAAAGAATGAATCAAGCGATGGTGCATGTTAAATGAGCTTAATCAAGCGTATACGTTGATGTTGTATCTCGTGATGCAAGGATTGTAGCATCCTAGACTATCTTAATTAATGATTCGATAATGAAAGTATTTGGGTAACTTAGGCACGGAGGCTAAGTACTTCATACTTTATGATGCAATGATGATAATGAGTGATTCTAAGAAGAGAAGGCATGCTTCAAGGTTGTATCAAGAGTTCATGACAACGGGTTCCTAAGGGAAGGATAATTTGGCTATGTATCTGTGATGTGCATGAAAGTGACATTAAGGTTAAGCTGCAAAGGCTAAGGGTATGGAAAAATATTTTGAGAAGAGCCAAATGATGGTGACTCTTAGGCTATGTAGGCTAATGAAGTAGAGATCAAGCCCTCAAGTCTAGCTCTAAATGGATAAGGGATGAGCATTGGATATCCCTTGATATGATCATGCATGAATGTGAATATGAATAAATGCATTTTATTACGGCCGCACCCCAATGTGAGGTTGCCTACGTATCCGTTTGGAATCAGGCCAAACGTAGCTCTAACCGAACCTCGCACAAGTGTGTGTACACCTCAAAGAGGTCTTTTAAGGGTTGTAACGGGGTTAGGCTAAAGGTTGAATAAGAAGGGATTAGGCTCAAGACCCAAAATAAGCCCCCAAGGTGTGCAACCTTGCATTTAAATCTTGGTATTTGTATGCTTGAGGCTTCTCACTGTTGAACTCATTTTTCTATTTTTTGCATTTGAGATTTGTTTTTGAATTTTCGTTTGTATAAGTGTGGGCAATCCCGATCATGCGGTCTATCACTCACTTGACATTCATGTTTCTCAGGCACGGTACCGAGCACTCGATAAGAGACGAAATCTGAGATGTGTTCGTATCAAAGATATGTTCATATCAAAGACATTGGAACGCTTACCCTTTTGCACACTTTTATTGTTTTTTTTAACTTCTTTTTTTTTTCTTTTTTTTTAACATTCAAAATTTCGATAAATGTCATTCAAGCTTTTGTATTTGGCTTTGATAATTGCGTAAGTTACACACCATACCATCCCATGATTAGGTAGATGTGGGTTGAAAAAATGAAAGGTCTATCGTTAGACAAAGCTCAAAGTGGTTTATCAAGAAAGGGATTGTGTAATGAATGAAAAGGGTAAGGGTAATATGATGTGGCTACAAGGGGTGCCTCAAATCATTAGCATACCTTGTGCTTAGTTCGGCAATGATTTTTTTTTTTGATGAAATGCAATGCAATGGTCATATGCAAGGAAATAAATGCTCATTTTATTAAAAAGGAAAGGGTAAAGATAAACTTATGAAATAACTCTAAGGAAGATGAAGGGTGCCTATGCTAGACTTATTAAGGGAAGGGGAAAAACAAAAATAAGAAAAGAATCATGAAATCTTCGTCATTGAAGCGCGCCTCGTGCTTTGTGCTTATCACCACTTGGTTTCTTGTTAGCTAGAGGAACGGGAAGCTAGTTATTATCGATCAAACATTGGATGGCCCATTTTAGCTTCCAACAACTCTCGGTAGTATGACCCCTACCTTAATGGTATTTGCAGTGTGCATTTGGATTCCAACTAGGCAACCTCTTTTTAGAAGCGGGATCTTGAATGGGTCCAATAAAAGTGATAAGTCCCTTGGCATGAAGACGATCAAAGGTAGTATCATAGCTCATCCCAATAGGGGTGAACTCTTTCCTTAGTTGTTTTCTTGGCCCTTTATTATCCACGGCTAAGACATCATTGAGGCTAAAGGTACTAACTAGAGTGGGTGTTTTTGGAAGAAGAAGGAGTGTTGTTCTTTTTTCCTATCCAGCCACAGTTGTTACTATTGTTAGCAGCTTTTGATTTCATAAGGTCATCCCCAATTTCAATGCCAATGTTATAGACAGCTTTGAAAGTATTCAAGTTGCATTGATATTTCAAGTGTTTTCAATATTTTCTTGGAGGTTCTTAATGAACATCCTTACAGATTCTTTCTCGCTTGGAAATTCGATCATTTTAGCGGAAGTTTCCCTCCACTTATTATAGAAAGCAGTAAATCCTTCATTTTGTTTCTGTTTAAGTATTTCAAGTTCCCTATGATTAGTTTTTACTTGGATATTACATTTGTATCTATCAATAAAAGCATGTGTAATAGATTCCCAAGTAGCGATCTTCTCTTTGTCTATAGAGAAGAACCATTGTTGACATACTGTTTCAAGAGATAGCGGGAAGAGTGAAGGGAAAACTTTCCAATCAATTCCCTTGATGTCCATGATTATTTCAAAAGCTCTTAAGTGAAAGTAAGGATTGTCACTTGGCTTGAACTTAGGGATGTCATTGGCAGAGAATTTTTGCGGAAGAAGTTCCTTATCCACTGAGACCCTTTTGGAGCTAATCCCATGGTATTGTAGTCATTAGGCATTTGACTCAAGCTTTCTTTTATGCGCTTAATGGACTTGACTGGTACTTGCTTACTAGGGTCATTAACCTTGAGTGGTGAGCCCTTTAAGCATCTCGGCGATTCCATTGACGGTTTGTTTAAGTTGGTCGACTTCTTCTTGACTGGAAATTATTCTGAACTTTCTTCTTTGTCGAATTGGTCTATCGAAGAGTAGTACTTGAACAAAGGTGTTGTCTTTGATTAAACGCTCTTCTCTCCTTGACCAAACGCTGTGGAAAGGGAAAACATGGTCACTCATTGTCAATTACTTGACTCGGACTCAATTCAACATGTATAGGTGAATGATATGTACGGGGAATGAAAGTAAGATGAGAGAATGTGGAAAGTGTTATAAGAAGGAAAGTGTAAGGTATGTAATGATGTAAAGGGAAAGAGTGTATTTGTGGAAAAATATGGAGAAATATGGGAATAGAATGGACCCTCAACTCAAATGACAGAAAGGACGACTCATGCATGGACCTAAGACATGGTCATGGTGTGAGAAAAGACATGTACGAGGTGTGTGCTAAGACTTGTGAGTGAAAGTGATATGTTCAAGACTCGTGTAATGACCATGTGACTAGACATGTGGTTAGACTCATATAAGACCAAAGAAAGACCTCGTTTATTCATTAAACCGATTAATTATGGAAATTAGACTTGACACGAAAAGAAATAAAAAAGGTTGTACGCTAAAAAAAATTCCTAAATTGGACGGGCTATAGTATTTCAGTCATAACTTTTGATACGTGACTCTGATTGGGACGATACCAACGCCAAATGAAAGATAAACCTCTGGGATACAGATTCACAGGTGGCATGACACATAACTCTTTCTAGAATTCCGGCTATGACCAAAACAAGTTGACGCTTGTGCAGGATACGGGAATAAAAAATCCGGGTTGACTCAACATAAGAAAGAAAGAGCTATGACTTAGGTTGTACCAGTTGGACGTCAAGTGTGCATTTCTAAATGGATTTCTTAAGGAAGACGTTTATGTTGAACAACCTCCTGGATTTGAAACTTCAAAGTTCCCAAATCATATCTACAAGCTTGACAAAGCCCTTTATAGACTGAAGCAAGCTCCTAGAGCATGGAATGAAAGGCTGTCTAGGTTCCTTTTTAAAAAATGATTTTAAACGTGGTAAAATAGATAAAAATTTGTTTTTAAAATTAAATGGAACTGACATCTTAGTTGTATAGATTTACGTTGATGATATATTATTTAGTGCAACTAACAAATCTTTGTGTAAGTATTTTGCTGATCTCATGGGTGACGAATTTGAAATGAGCATGATGGGTGAGTGTAGGGAATATTTTAAACATCAACCTTGAGCCCCACTGTGATCATGCATTTAAGCATGGTGGCGTCCAAAGGGAAAGAAGCTAGAGCAAAGAGTCGCCAATAAGTATCAAGATCTTGTAAACCGTTCACGGGTGTGAAGGTTACACCCCATTCACGATCACGGAGATCACTAACTCCATAGTGGTCTGGAACCATGACTGAGTATTCGGGGATGATGGTACGAATCCAACCTAAAAGAGATTGAACCCGCTCTAAATCGGCCTCTAATTAAATCTTATGATATTCATGTGTGCTTTCCGATCAACATACATCCAACAAGCTAACCCTAAACCTGTTTATTCTATGTTAGTTGATTATTAATGAAAAAATAAATCTATTATTGGCGATCACTTGAATTAAAATCATATCAGCCCTAAAACAAATTATGAATTATCTTATTAGGCGTGATTTCAAGTACAAATTCCTTTTAAACCTGCAGAAAGGGCGTGATCAAGCAATAACAAGAATATGAATAAATAATCAAGCAACGTAATAATTATTAATTGATACAACAAATCATCATCATAATCAAAATATCGTAATATCATGAATAATATAATTAGCAAGATTCTAGGCATGATACTGAACGGATTAATAATAAACCCTAGCATGTCACTAAACAATAAAAATCAAAGTTTTTGCCTAAACATGATACTAGAAATCATGAAAAACATCCTTACATGATACTATAAATCAAAAAAATACTCTAAGCATGATTTCTATATCAAAATCAAGGAATAAGGATAGTATATCTACTCACTTTGATGCCTCGTATCTCTTTCTATCAAAATAATATACACGTTAGTAATTTCAAGAAAGAAATAAATCAAATAATTGAAATAAGGATTAGGGACCAAACCCTCGGAACTATCAACCTTTCACGTCGAGGTCAAAGGCAACTACGAGAAAGGCTTGGAGTATTCAAGTCTTGTAAATGTGGAATCGTGACTAATCAAGAAGATGTGTGTGATATGTTTAGGCTAGGCTTAGAAAGAGAGAGAGAGAGAGAGAGAGAGAAAATAAGCTTTAGCTTAGAGAGAGAGAAGGATGATGATTGTTGGTGAATGAAAACGGAAGAAATCGTCTCCTATTTATAGAGAAAAAACGACCAAAAAGATCAAAAAACGATCCGAATTCTATTTGGAATAAAACAGGTTTCATCGCTGCGTGATAGAAGTTTTGCGGTTTTTGTTATTATCATAACTTTTTATCCAGAATTTGGAATAAGATAAATAATATGTAGTTAGAAAGCTCTTGAAGTCTACTTTCCAATACAATTAGAATCAGATTAAAATATTTTGTTAAATAGAAGATATGGTCGGAATAGTAGGACGGTGTTAGTTTTGGATAGAGTTTGATATTTCAATCATATCTTTTTCGTTATAACTCGGAATTGGGATTATGATATATCATTGGAAAGACAATTTCAAGGGATATCCAACCATCTAAGATTTGGATAAAAATTATGAGGCACGAAAATCATATCTAAACATCTTTGAACTCGAATAGGATTAGGATTATCAAAAAGAGGAGTTTTATTCAATTTCAAACTCTTTGATCTTTATCTTTTGGAAAGGATAGTTTAGAACCTTCTAGAGACTTCTAGAAGCTCCTAATGAATCCTAAGGTTAATGGACCCTCCACATGATCATTGGGTCATAGGTAAGGTGAACCTTGGTTCGGTTTGGGTTTGGTTTAGTATTTTGGCCATAACTTCTTCATTATAACTCGGATTTGGGCTTATAATATATCGTTGGAAATCTATTTTCAAGCCCCATCCAACTACACAATCATTTTACTCAGATTATGGACCAAAATAATCTGGTTTGGACGAATTTACAAAGAGGACACGAAATGAATTATTTTAAGGACATGAAATGAACTATTTTGGGTTTAAAGACACGAAATAAATGAGTTTGGATTAAAAATTTTTTAGGAAAGGTTAGAAATGGTCAAGAATAAAGGGAACTTCATGAGACTCCTCAACTCTTCACCTAACTCGATAATCAAAAACGTGAAAGGTACTCATCACTGGGTTTGGATTTTGGGGAGACACAATTAGGTGTCTATAGTGAGTTAAATTTCTTTCTTGGTTTGAAAATTAAACAAACTGAAAAAGGAATTATGATTCATCAACAAAAGTATATTAAGGAACTAATTAATAAATATAAGCTTGAGAATGTTATAACCAATAGAATTCCTATGGGGGTTGCAACTAAGCTTGATGAAGACCTATCTGGAACATGTGTAGATCATACCTTGTACCGAGGTATGATTGGCTCACTAATTTACTTAATTGCTAGTAGACCTAACATATCTTTTAGTGTATGTTTGTGTGCCAGGTTCCAAGTAAACCCAAAGGAGACACACTTGATAGCAGTGAAAAGAATCCTTCGTTTTTTGAAAGGAACTGATGATTTGGGTCTCTTCTATCCTAGGAGTGACTCATTTGAGATAAATGGTTTTATTGACGCTGATTATGCAGGTGATTGGTTAATAAAAAGAGCACTTCAGGTACGATATAGTTTTTAGGACCATGCTTAGTATCTTGGGGTTCTAAGAAACAAAACACAGTTGCATTATCTACAGCTGAAGCTGAATATGTAGCTGCAGCAGCATGTTGTTCACAGATGTTATGGATAAAGCAACAGGTTAGAGATTTTGGTATTTTGTTTGATTGTGTTCCTATTTACTGTAATAATACTAGTGCTATATGTATTTCTAAAGTTCCAGTTCAACATTCAAAGGTCAAGCACATTCACATTAGGCATCACTTCCTAAAGGATAATGTGGAACAAGGGAATATTAAGTTAGAATTTTGTCAAACTGAGAATCAAATTGCAGGTATTCTAACCAAGCCCTTGAATAGAGAAAGATTTGAGAAATTGAGATTGGAACTTGGGATGATCAAGCTGACTTGATTGCTTCTGAAGTTCCAAGATATGGCAAAATTAGAAATAATGTAAAAAGAGGAAAAAGGACATCCAACACAACCTTGGTGTGCTAAACATAGCTGAAGTGTCACCGTTGGTGAATTCCTAAAGGTTAGTTCACTAATACTTGAATGTGTGTAAAATTAGTATTGTACATTGTATGTGTGTAGAAAGCGTGTTCCAATTACATCTGATTTTTGAAAAAATCTTATTTTTGGAAATTAATTGAGTTTGGAAAGGAAAAGTTTTGTTAAAAAATTCATCCTGATTAATTTTTGTAAAGTAAATTAGAGTTGTTCAATTTAATGACTGAACAGTACGTACTCCATTCATATCCCTTGCACCGCTTCATTAAATATAAAAGGAATCTTTCACCCACCTTATCTCTTCACTATCAAATCACAAAAACTACTCTTAGTAAAAAACCATCAAACTCTCCTAAAATCCTTAAACCTTCAACCATGGCAATTGAAACTAGCAAGAATTTCAGTGAGAAGATACCAACCCTAGAACATTTCAAACCAGAAGAAATCTCACCTTTTGCTATGGTGGTTTACGAATCACCTGAAAAAGACAAAGAAAATCCAGAAGAAATTCCTTCAGTAAACACCTCCATAACTTCTACCACTAAGAAAAACCCAATGGAGAAGGAGAAGGCTTCAGCAGGTGTAGAGGCCTCATCTTCAGATGTACTCAAAAGATTACAAGAGTGGAAATAGAAGAAAGCGAAGGAAAAATCGCTAGAAGAGCACATCAAAGAAGTGGAGGATTTTGCTGAGGGGGAATTGGAATCTGGAGAGGAGAACGATCCAACTAAAGAGGATGGTGATTAGTTTGAGTTGGAAAATAGTGATGGAAGTTATGTTGTTGGTCATAGACTTGATTTAACATTGTGTAGATAATCTAGGTTTTTGGAATTTCTTGATTTGTTGCAATTTCAAGGTTGGGAACATATGTTATCTAAGTCTTCAAATAACTGTATGTATGCGCTTGTAATGAATGAATTTTGTAAGAATTTTAAGGTGAAACAGGGAGTTTTACTAGCAAAATTAACAAAATTGCAATAGAGTTTGATGTTGAACGGTTGAGAACTATTCTGAAAGTTCCAACTGAGGGTTATATATGAGATGTATGTTAAAGGAAAATCTTGTGTGAAAATGGGTAGTTTTCTAGGTGGTGATATTGTTAAGTATCTGGGAGGGAAAAGGGGAGTTAATATAATGAATCACAATGACCTGAGTCCCATGAATAGTGATGGAAGTTATGTTGTTGGTCATAGACTTGATTTAACATTGTGTAGATAATCTAGGTTTTTGGAATTTCTTGATTTGTTGCAATTTCAAGGTTGGGAACATATGTTATCTAAGTCTTCAAATAATTGTATGTATGCGCTTGTAATGAATGAATTTTCTAAGAATTTTAAGGTGAAACAGGGAGTTATACTAGAAAAATTAACAAAATTGCAATAGAGTTTGATGTTGAACGGTTGGGAACTATTCTGAAAGTTCCAACTGAGGGTTATATATGAGATGTATGTTAAAGGAAAATCTTGTGTGAAAATGGGTAGTTTTCTAGGTGGTGATATTGTTAAGTATCTGGGAGGGAAAAGGGGAGTTAATATAATGAATCACAATGACCTGAGTCCCATGAACAATTACCGCCGTACTCAAAAGAAAAATGAAGCATGTTTGTTGGATATGGCTGTAATCTTCTGTCTGGCTAAAAAGATTAAAATCAAATTTCCCTCATTGATGTATTAACATCTAGCCCACTGTGTTCCTAACAAGAACAAAGTAGGCTATGGGGCTTTGTTGTCTACTGTCTTTGAGAATCTTGGAGTGAAACTCAAAGAAGTTTATGGTGGATTGAAGGAAAAGGCAGAAAATGTGATTAATGAGAAGACTCTACTAGGGATAATTTTGGCTGTTGTAGATGGGAGGATTTAGAAGGTTGAGGAAATGAAATCTGCAGCCAGTGGGAAGAAGAGAGAGGGAGCAACATCTGGTGAGCCTGTGAAGAAGAGCAGGAGGCTTACATCTAGTTCCCTTCCTCAAACTAGCATGGAGAAGCCTCTGAACTTGATGAGGATGATCCTAAAGTCATGGTTGGGTAGGTTGCTGAACTTTTGACAGAGTTGAAGTTGTTGAGAGACAACTCAAAGAAGTTACAGGGAGAGTTCGGAAGCTAGAAAAGAGTGTGCAGGGTCTTGAGAAGAGTCTTAAAGGACAGCAGGTTGAGTTCCAGAGGACTATCAAGAGCCTGGAAGCAAAGCTAGATTCTAGCATTGAAGCATATAAGGAGGACAACAAGAAAATTCTTGAAATCCTTGAAGCTTGAACCAGCCTACCTCTTGCAGCCTACCCTAGCCTAGACTTAACTATTTTCTTCTTTCACTGTTTATGTCATGAACAAGTCTAATTTCATTTTGGTATTTTGAAAACTTTGGTATGTGATTGTTAAAACAGGATGATCTTTTTTTTTTTTTTTTTTTTTATGCTATTTTGGAACTTTTCCTATACATGTGTGCTTTGTATGATATGAAAGTATGTGCAGGATTGTGTGAAGGGACTAGCTAAAGGGAGCTAGTCAGCGTTACCTTCAGTTTCCTACACTCGATGAATTGCTTGTGGGGCTGTGGCTAGATGTTTAATAACTTAGCTTGCATGACTTTTTGATAATGCCAAAAGGGGGAAAAGAAGAAGCAAACTTGAAAGTGGAAGCTGTTCTGGGTACCAGTTGATAAAGTATCAAAGATTTCTTTGATATTGTGTATATAATATCTTAGTTTTGTTTGTTTTTTGTTTAATTTTGCTAAGTTTTTTTTTCTTGCTTTAGTTTCTGTGTGTGTTTTATTTCTTGTTAAAAAATAAAAAATACAAAAATATGCCCTTCTATTCTATTTAACTTTACTGCTTGAAGTTTTCTAAGTTTGTCTTCATCAAAAAGGGGGAAATTGTTAAAGCTTAAGAGTTTTAATGATGATGAATAAAAGCAAACTTCAACTAATGCGATTTCTCTAAGTGTTTTATTAGAACAGGTGAAGTTGACTTTGGAAGTGGAAGAGTAACGTATCTAGGAAGACTCAAGGAGATCTAAAGAAAATTTAAAGAAAGTGGAAGAAGAGTTCCTCATTAGAACTAGCTGTGATCCCTAGCAGGAACACGAAGAGAAGTTCCCTAACGAGAGCTTGACAGCAAGCTAAGAATATTGGTTTGGTCTGCGTTGAAGACAACAAATTCTATAAGAACTTGGCCTACGAAGTTCCAGCGAGGAGCTGGAGAATGAAGGACAGCAAGAACTTAGTTCTAGTCTGCGTGAAGCCCAAGTATCCTTACAATACAGCGTTTGATAAGATAATCCAGCTAGAGAATATAAGTCTTTTCGTTAAGTTTATTGTTCTAAGGATTATTGTAAATATGACAAGAAAGTTTATGCGTGGATTTTATTAGAAGCATGACAATGCTTGACAAGATTTAAAAATGGAAAGTTTATAAAAGATAAGTTTTAATTTTATGAAAAGTGTTTCGGGGTTTTTGGAGTCCCTCGGGAGAGTTACAATTGGTGGGAGCCTGTACCTGCAAAACAACGAAGACTCCGGTTGGTGGGAGCTCCGCCTCTGACGATCAAGTTAGTATACGTCCGGAGTAGTAAATTGTACGGAAATGGTAAATACTTCTCTCTGGTTCAGAGAGAATTCCGCAATGAATATTGCTCCGTTTTTGTGTATAGCGTTTATGGGTGAATTTATGAATACCCAATAAATGAGGTTTGGTCCACTATTTATAGTGGGGGAACCTGTCCCTCATCTAGGGTTCCATGGACACGTGTCACTAGGGGATTGGAGCCCTGTAGACCTCTGAGAGGCTTCCACGTGTCAAAGGGCCATTGGGCCACGTGTCTAAGGTAGTTTTCCTTTTCGCACATCTGGCAACCGTCTGTGTGCTCTTCAAACCATATTCTTAAAAACCGCCTGACCCCTATTTGAGCCTTTGCTGCATTTGCTATACCCACAGCCGGCGTTTACCGTTTGTGTTGTTTCCTAGCAACCTTTTCCTTCGCCGCCTGAGGCATCTTGGCTTTCCTCTCAAGGCTTTCAACACACCCTCAGCCGGTCAAAACCGCCTGGGTACTTTCTATCCCATTTTCGAAAAAACGCCTGGGTCCTCAAAGAAGCGTAGCAGCTTTCAACAGAGGTACATCCGGAGCTCCGCCTTGGGTATCTTCAAGTAGATTGGAGAAGTTTCGGCTGCAGTTGCAACTATCCTTCATCAGTTTTTTACAACTTAAAAAAGGTACTGTCTCTACCCATTGCAACTATTTTATATTTTTCCGGTTATGTAGCTTGTATAGAATAAATGGGCCCCCCATAGCACACACGGCACAACCTAAGACAGTGGTCAGCTGGTCACCTGGGACGGCTGAGTCTAGGACTAGGGATGCCGTCTGGGGGTGTTTGGACCACCCTTACTCTACTTCGAATCCGACCGTCTCTGTTCATGTGCTGGACAGAATGGCTCGGATCAGACGGATGGCAATTGACCCTGACTACCAGTCCGATGATGCAGCCGAGGACTCAGCTGTCTCTGTCAATAATAACCAAGCCGACGAACCGACTGGGGATGTACCATGTGACACACCGGGTGTGCCTAGTACACCTAGTGACGGCATTCTTGATGAGTCTGACTCAGAAGGCGAAGAGTCCGGCTCTGATGAGTCTTCGTCCGAATCAGCCGTCCCTATTGTGGAGGACGCCTATAAGTGGCCGGTTGGTGGCAACCCCACTGAAGTAAATATTACCGTCAAGGATGTGGTCACCTTGAACGCCACTTTTCCTGCATTTTTGGAAAAGAAACCGGTTGGGGTAGGCTGGGAGATTAGGGTGCCGCCTGTAGAGGCCACTGTTGTCTGGGATAATGACTTGGAACATGCTGACAATTATTTCGGCTGTTATGAGGCGGCATTCAGAGCCGGCCTTCGGTTCCCCCTACACAGTTGTATCAAGGCCATTTTAAGGGGGTACAACTTAGGCGTCTGGCAGCTGACCCCCAACTCTTGGGTCAACATTCTAGGATACATAGCCGCCTATGAGATGTAGGAAATAAAGCCTAGCTGGGAGGCATTTTCACACATGCACTACCTCAACCGGGCACCAGGCGGCTGGAATGCATGGTATACTTTGACCACGCACCCGGAGTATATGATGACCTTGGACAAGCCGTCCAAGTGGAGTAGTTGGAAGAGTAAGTTCTACGTAGTCTCTTCACCGTCTCCCCAATTGAATCACCGGCTGCGTACCTACAATAAGAACCCGACTCTTCTTTGGAAGAAGTGCGCTTTTCCAAAGGTGCCGGAGGAGGCATGGGACCAAATAATGGAGACGGTTCTCTTTAAGAAGACGACCCTCCTTCTAGATGACGGGAGTGTTATTATAGTTCCCAAGTTCTGGGTACCTCACCCGGATTGGTTCAAAGATGAGGCGTTCATGTCCGCCTGTCGTCTTAGTACTATGTTTACCAGAAGTAGGTTATCTCTTCATCCGGTATATTTTTCTATTTGCTTGCCTCATCCGGGTATTTACTTGCTCTTTTCTTTCCTTTTGCAGAAAAAGCTTTAGAGATGTTGCCGGCTGTGAAGACATCGGCTACCTCGGCTGCTGCAATCAGGAAGGAGCAGATTGAGAAAAAGAAGTCGCAGCTGGCGGCTAAGGACGGCGAGGTAAGCTGCATTCTCTTTTTTCTATAGCCGGTTGTACTACTTTGGTATGAGTTCGTGACTAACCGGTTGACTTTCCTTTTTTTCAGGCCGAGAACCAAAACGTTCCACGCTCCCTGCCCAAAATGCTGAAGAGGACGACTGGGGAGATACCCCAGCCAACTGCTAAGGCACCAAGGGTGCCGGCTCGTGCCCCTGCTGCTGCCCCATCTTCTGACAGGCCGTCTGTAGGGGACAGGCCAACCTCTGGAGGCAAGAGCCTAAGAGGTCTCATCCTGGCTACCGAGGTGGTGGTCGAGCCAGGAAAGGAGCCGGGTACTCCGGCTGGTCAGGGCCAGACCACAACTGGCTCAAATGCAGCTGGGGACGAGCTAACCCCTCAGCAAGATAAAGGTATGGCTTCCACCTTCGATCCCCCCTGGCCGCTTGGGCCTCGCGAGTCAAGTCCCAAGTTAGCCAATCCGGGGATTCCTCAGGCAGCCGTCAGAATGTAGGCGCTGCCTATGCCCAGTACCTGACCCATAACTCTGTTATTGCAGATGCTACCTCAAGATGGCCCAAGTTCCAGCAATTCGCGAAGAGGATGATCCGGACCCTCACCTGGTATGAGAAGGAGGCGGTGCCGGGTGTGCACCAGGTCAACCTTGACCGCATCAATTCTCTCCTAGCGGAGGTAATAAACCGGCTGTGTTTTTTGCTTGTAAACTCTTTCCTTTACCAGATATGTTGTCTTGAATGGGACTAACTATTTTTCCGGCTGATGCTGTAGGTGATGCTAAGAGTGGATGGTCTAAGCGTGCCCTTGCGTAAAAAGCAAGAGGAGGTAAGGGACGCCCAGAAACGGGCATCTGACCTTATGACCTGGAAACTAAACGCCATTAAATATGACCTGGAAACTAAACGCCATTAAATATGACCTGGAAACTAAACGCCGAGAGATGAAACAGGAGGAGCTTCTCAAGGAGGCTAAAGCGGCTGCTGAGACGGCAAATAAGAAAGCGGCTGAGCTCGAGCTCGAGGTCAAGAACCTCAAGGACGATCTCAAGGCATTGGGGGAGGCCGTCAAGGAGAACACCGGGCTACGCTCGGAAGTCAGCCAGCTGAAAAATGAGCTTGCCCAGAGCCAGTCGGCTTACAAAGAACAACTAGCAGCCGAACAACAACGTCTGGTTGCTGAGAACGAAGCTGACAGCGAGGAGCGCATCAAGCTGGCTTGGGGGCTGATCCATCCGGAGGTCGAGTATGACTTCTTCGACCTTAGGTACAAGTATGCCACTGAGGTATACGATCCCAAGGTCCTTGGACAAGACCCGCCAACTCCATTTGAAGAGTGGGCTGGTATAGGCGAGGAGGGTGACCAACCGGAGGCTCAAGATCAGCAGGCGGAGGTTCAGGACCAACAGGCAAAGGTTTAGGATCAGCCGGCTCAAGACCAGCAGCAACAACAGTAGACTTCATTTTTATTTCCTCCTTTTATTGGCCTGCGAGCCGTGTATTTTCAATATATTTCCCCGATCAAGGGACCGGCTGACATTTGATTTTCAATGTATATTTCCGACCCAGTCGGTTTTCTCTATTCAGCTTTTGCAATTTTGTTTATTCGCAATTGAATTTTAATTTTTACAAGTAATATGACTCATACGGTTTACTGGGTATGTTGGCTATACGTGCCCTTGGACGGTTGTCTGCTAACGTTCCAAGTAATATGTAGACAGCCGTCCACATAAACACCCGGTTGCCCGGTTTTGAATATTAGATATGCGGCTGGATTAGCAGAGGGTGCCTGCTAACTAGTGTTCCTTTGAGCCGGAAGGGGTGTACCCTTTGAGCACCCCTTTTTTTGCCGTTATATTGTACGCGGCCGGTTTTTTGACCGGCTATTTGGCATATCAACCTTGGATTCTAAGTGCTAAGGTTTAGACCTTATTAGATTCGATAGCATAACCGTTTGGGGTGCTTTAGGGCAAAAGCTGGTTATGGCATGACCAAGATTTCATGCGCCGTCTGTACTATTAGGTAGTACGGGCGGCTGTATTTTTCTGTTTGGGGGTACCGGCTGTATTACTTTGAAGTAAATCCCAGGGGTACCGCTTTACAGAAATGACTGGTTGTACTGTTTGCAGTGAAGACCGGTCATATCTTGGTTACAATGGATCATTCAAACAGCCGCGAGTTATCTTTAAACTTAGCCGGTTAGAGCCGTTTGATTTATGACCGCTAGAAGAATGTATCACCCGGAAGGGAGATGTTCTCTTCAACGAATTCACCCTAAATGGGCGTCGCCGGATGTCTGCTCATTTGGAGCAGACGGTTTAAATTTTAGCTGGCCGGTTGGCCTTTTATTTTATAACTGCCACCTGTGTATTGCAAGGACATGGCGTATGTATGCAAAAGAAAATTTGGAAATAAAGCATTCTCATTAATATACTCTATTTACAAAAATTTATAAATTCTCAGAAGTAGTACTTTTTCAAGTTGTCTACATTCCAAGTGCTGGCTAGCTGCCTACCTTTTGGGGTCTCCAGGCGGTAGGTACCGCCTCTAACTTCTTCAAAAATCCAGTAAAGGCCCTCCCAATTAGGGGTTAACTTCCCTTGCTCATTTGCCCTACCGGTTGCCTCCATTTTCCGTAGCACAAAGTCCCCCACTTTGAGGGGCCGTTTGTGTACTCTTTTGTTGTAGGCCCTCGTCATTCTCAGACGGTATATCTCATGACGCAAAGCGGCGTTGCCCCTGCACTCTGGGAGTGAGTCCAATGCAAGACGCATGGCCTCCTAATTAGCCTCTTCATCATAGAGCATGACTCGGAGTGTTGGCTCATAAAGTTCAATAGGCAGGACGGCTTCAGTGTCGTATGTCATGAGAAACGGGATTTCACCGGTTGCCCCTTTTTCAGTTGTTCTGATGGCCCAAAGGACGTGAGGTAACTCATCCGCCCAAAGACCGCCAGCTCTCTCAATTTTCTTTTTTATGCCGTCTGAGATGAGCTTGTTGAAGGCTTCAACTTGGCCGTTTGCCTGGGGCCGGCCAACGGATGCAAAGCAATGTGAGATCCCTTGATCTCCCAACCAACTCTTGAGGGTAGGCGTTTCAAACTGAGGGCCATTGTCAAAGAACATAGACATAAGAACCCCAAACCGGGTGATGATGTTTCTCCAAATGAAGTAGATGACATCCTTTGTCTTGATTCCCTTGACCGCCTCTACCTCAACCCATTTGGTGAAGTAATCCACAGCCACAAGGATGTATCTTCTTCCGCCTGATGTAGGCGTATAAGGACCTAAGATGTCCATGCCCCATTTTGCAAATGGAACCGGGTTGTAGATGGCCGTTAGATCTGTTGCCGGACGGTGTATGAGCCGAACAAACATCTGGCACTTGTCACATTTCTTCACCAATTCCATGGCGTCTGCCTCAAGAGTGGGCCAAAAATAGCCTTGCCGCCTGACCCTCTTTGCTAGAGTTCTGCCGCCTATATGTGAAGCACAAGAGCCCGCGTGCAAATCCTCTAGCACCTCTTTTCCCCTTTTAGGGGTAACACACTTCAGCAACGGCTGGAGGTAACCCTTTCTGAAGAGTCCCCCTTGTACATTTTGAAGCTCAAAGCTCACTTCTTCAATGCTGCCGCCTCTGAAGGGGCATCTGGCAGAGTGTTCGTCTACCAAATAATCTCGGATGGGGTCCATCCAGGTAGAGCTTCGGTCAAGAACTCCAATGGGATCATGTTCAATGCTTTTTTTTTACATGACCTCCCAAAAGACTAACCTAGGCGTATCACAAGTGGCGGATGAGGCCAATTTGGACAATGCATCCACCTGATTGTTTTCTGACTAGGGCACCTGACTAGATGAAATTCATCAAGTGTCCCAGCCTCATCTTTGATCGCCTGCAGATACTTGATCATTGCCGGATGGGTGGCCGCATTGTCACCGTTGAATAGGCTAACGATCAGTTGGGAATCTGAGCAGGCGTCAACTTTTCTTGCCCCTGCCGCCTTACACATGTGTATACCGGCTAGCAGGGCCTCATACTCAACTTCGTTGTTTGAAGCTTGAAACTTGAACCGTAGTGCATATTCATATGTATCCCCTTCCAGAGATTTGCAAATTACGCCTGCACCACAGCCGTTCATTGTAGAACTTCCGTCTACGAATAACTTCCAAACCTGATCAGTATATTCCGGCTATGCCGGCCTAGTCATTTCAACAATGAAGTCGACAAATGCCTGACCTTTCACTGCCCGCCTAGGTTCGAAAGTTATCTCCAGGCTTTGTATTGCAATAGCCCACTTGATCATTCTGCCTGATGACTCTATAGTAGTCATTAGACGTTTGAGTGGCTGATCAGTATAGACAATAACCGGATGAGCCAAAAATTAGGGTTTAAACCATTTGACTGCTTTGTAGAGGGCCAGCCCAAATTTATCAATCATTGGGTACCGGAGCTCAGCATTTCTGAGAACATGGCTAATGAAATACACCGGGAGCTGTTTGCCGTCTCTCTCATCAAGGAGAACAGCACTAAGGGAGTGATCTGAGACGGCTAGGTACATGTAGAGAACCTCCTGGGGCAGGGGGCTCACTAGCCTTGGCAAAGAGTGCAAGTGTTGCTTTAACCTCTGAAATGCTGCCTCAACCTCTTCTCCCCACTCAAATCTAGACCTCTTCCTGATTGCTTGGAAGAAATAGAGGCACTTGTCGCATGACCGGCTGAGGAATCTTCCTAATGCCGCCAGGCAATCGGTAAGTTTCTGGGCTTCCCTGATAGTGTGGGGTGACTGTATGTTAATCACCGCCTGTACTTTTTTTGGATTGGCCTCTATGCCTCTTTAATCAATCAGAAATCTGAGAAACTTCCCAGACTCAACACCAAAGACACACTTTTTGGGATTAAGCATGACTTTGTGCTGCCTGAGGGTGGTGAAGGTTTCTCGGAGGTCGGCTAGGTGATCCGCCTGTAGCTTGGATTTGACAATCATGTCATCAATATATGCCTCTACATTCCTTCCGATTTGATTGATGAAAACTATGTTTATCATTCGTTGGAAAGTAGCAGGCGCATTCTTCAACCCAAACGACATCACCGTGTAATAGTACAACCCCTGATCAGTGACGAAGGCCGTCTTTTCTTGATCCTTTTTCCATAGGGGTATCTGATGGAAGCCTGAGTAGGCGTCCATAAAGCTCATAAAGGCATGACCGGCTGTAGAATTGACTAGACTGTCGATCTTTGGGAGTGGATAGCTATCCTTCGGACATGCCCTGTCCAAATCTGTGTAGTCTACACACATCCGCCAGGTACCATTCGGCTTTTTGATAAGGACAACGTTTGCTACCCAATCCGGGTAGTGGCATTGCCGAATGAACCCAGCATCTAACAATTTTTTTACCTCGGCGGCTGCCGCCTGAGATCTTTCCTCGCCATAATCCCTCTTCTTTTGCCTAATCGGCCTCTTTTTGGGATCCTCAGCGAGTTTGTGGACAGCAAGATCCGGGCTGACGCCTGGCATTTCTCCCAGTTCAAAGGCAAAAATGACTTTGAATTCTTTCAGCAGTTTGAGCAAGTTGGCTCCCAACTTTTCAAAAGTAACCGTCCCAACCTTGGCGATTCTGTCGGGCCGGCTGTCGTCCATGACAACATCAACGCTCTCACCGGCCGGTTGGGGTCGAAAGTCGTCCGACCTTTCCCTGGTCAGTGATTGCTATTGTTTTTCTTTCTTGACGGGGGCCAATTGGTCTGCCTTTCTCTTTTTACCGGCTTCCCTTGGAGCCGGAATTGCCTGATCGCAGTTGTCAAGATCTATTAGCTCTTCACCGTGACCGACTGAAGCCATAGTTGGTTTGACGTCTGAGAGATAACACTCCCTAGCCGTCTTTTAGTCCCCGTTCAAGGCACCGACTGTCCTATCATCCTTCTCAAACTTGATCAGCATGAGAGACGGGATGATGGCTGCCTTGGACTCGTTGAGGGTTAGACGGACGAAAATCATATTGTAGGCGGTCAATTCCTCAACAACTAGGAACTTGACGACCATGTGCCGCCCTTGCCCCTTTTCTCCCAACCGGATGGGTAGGTCGATCCTTCCCACCGGATTCACCACCCCTCCCCCAAAACCGACTAAGGGGTGAGGAGCCTTGTGCATGTTGCTGGGCTTGTACTTGAGCTTTGTCAAGCACTGATAGCTTATCAGGTCAGACGAGCTCCCGGTATCAATTAAGTTCCGGCCAACTCGTTGATTGGCAACCTTGCATTCGATGACGATGGGGTCATCGTATGGCCGTCTGACCTGGCCTCGATCCTTTTCAGAAATAAGGACCTCAGGAAAGGTGTCTTTCGACGCCTGACCCTCATCTAATGAGTTGAACAGTTTCCTGATGTTGTCCTTGGTACCCCAAATGGTAGGACCTCCACCCACGAAACCGCCTGCTATAGTGAAGACTGTTTCTTCGTCAGTTTCAGAGTTGGCAGCCAGTGTTTTGGACGGGTGTCCCTTGTTTGTCTTAGGGGTACCCTTGGACTTGGGTAAGTAGGACTTCAAAGCCCCCTCATCAGCCAGACGGCCCAACAGCCGCCTAAGGCTATAGCAACCGTTGGTGTCATTGCCAACATCCTCATGGAATTGGCAGTATTTGCTCTTGTCCCGGCTGCTGACGGGACTTTTCATTGCTGCCGGTTTTTCAAGAATCAACCGGTCTTTGATCTCCATGAGGATGGAGGAGCAGTCCTTGGTGAACTCGTACTTTGGGACGTACGGTTCTGATTTTCTTCTGTTCTTCCGGGCCAGCTGACCAGATCGATCTGCTGCCCAGACTTCTTTTCTTTTCTTTTCTTCCTTCTTTGTCGGCTGGGATGGCCGGCTCTCTCTCTTCTCGGACTTTTTAGGGTCCGACGGATGCCTCACAGCACAAAGCTCCATCGCCTGTATATAGGCTTCAACTTCCATTAGTGCCTCTTGGAGAGGGTAGCCATCCTCTTCCTGACCAGGTCGAACTTGCAGGTCGACCCGTCAGACCCTTAAAGAAGTTTGTGTAGGCAACGTTGTCAGACAGCCCTTGTATTTGAATTCGCATAAGATTGAACCGCCTGACATAGGACCTAAGTCCTTCCTTCTCCCCCTGCTGTATAGCCCCGAGATCGAGACTTGTCTTTTTAGCAGTGACAAGGGTTAAATCGAGACCGTCCTAACTGCTGTAGTCTGCAGGCTTTCTTTTCCTTCAAAGCACGCATCACTCTCTTCATTCTGACTTCTGACCAGTCTTCTACCTACACAAAAACACACAAGAGCACACAAAACTCACACAAATTAGGAGCTAAACCAACAAAAAAGTAAAGCAAAAGAAACTACTCTAGTAAAACCAAGAAAATCGGGTAGCCTCCCGGAAGCGCTAAGTTTAACGTCGACAGCTTGACGTGGTCACATTTAACTCTTGTGACCGCATTTGAACACATCTATCACACCAACATGGGCTTCCTCATAGTATGTCTTCAACCTTTGCCCATTGATCACAAAGGATTGCAACCCACTAGAATCATAAAGCTCAACCGCACCGGAAGGGAAAACATCTTTGATAGTGAAAGGACCCCTCCATCTTGACATCAACTTACCTAGATTTGCAATTTGCGATGTCAAATTCCCGATTGCATTAAGGTGGTCTACCGAATAGACCGCTCCTCCACTCTTGCTCGTTCCCTCTCGCTCTCCATCTTTCCAATCCATGTGGTGTTGTACCACATCTTCTATGATATCAATGACCTCCTCTTTGGTCTTGTTCATAAAAGGGCCACCTGCTCCTGCATCCAAACTGGTTTTCCCTTGAGGACTCAATCCTCCATAGAAAATCTGTAGAACTTGGTATGTTGGGATTTCGTGGTGTGGGCACTCTCTTTGGTACTCCTTGTACCTTTCCCATGCTTCGTAGATTGACTCCCCACTCCTTTGCCGAAATCCCTGGATCTTAGCTCTAGCATCAGCCGTCTTCTTTTGGGAATAAAATCTTCCCAAGAATGCTGTCGTGACATCATCCCAAGTGTGTAGAGAGTTCGGCTTCACCTCCTTCTCTAACCATTCGAGAGCTCTCCCAATAAGTGAAAAGGGGAAAAGCTTCAATCTCATGAACTCTTGATTCACCCCATTAACCTTGATGGTATTGCAGTACTTCTCAAATACGTTCAAATGAGCCAAAGGGCTCTCATGCTTGGCACCACTAAACTACCTTCTCTCAATGAGGGTGATCATAGCCGGCCGGATCTCAAAATCATTGGCCTCAATAGTGGGTGGAGCAATCCCACTTGAAGCTCTATACGTCCCAGGAGTTCCCAACTCCTTAAGGGGTCGTGGTGCTGGCCGATTAGGTTGGCGCGGTATGTCTGTCATTAGAACCTGTTGTGTGTTGTGTTCCTTTCCTTGAGAGTTTAATGACGTTGATCGAGATTTACGATTGCTCTTCAAAGTCCTTTCGATTTCGGGATCGAAGGGTATTAACTCTCCCTGTTTAGACCTGCGCATACACACTAAACAAACCAGTCAAATAGCAGGGCTACAAGTGTAGCCAAAAAGAAAAATCTTTTTGTATTTTTGTTTTAAGAACTAGACTCAAGAAATCAAAAAGCAATTAAATAACACTGCTCCCCGACAACGGCGCCATTTTGACAAAGGTTAAATCATCGCTACAATCTAACTCTCAATCAAACAATACTTATACGAACACCGTATAACCAAGAACAATGGCAAATAAAGGTTCGGTCCACGAGGAACGAGATTAATTGCAAATCAATCTTAAACCTAAGCTAGTTCGAAATCAATGGAAAATGGTGTTCTAAAATACTACTAATGAGATGGGATAAACCAAATAAACTAAGACACTAGGGAAAACGGGAATTCACCAAACCATCGGTAACTACGCAACAAGGAATCATAGAGACAAACGGGATATGCAAAAACTATATGTCTGATCAATATCGTGCAATAGGAAGACAACGGGCAATACTAAGCTTGGATTTCTCATGCACTTAACATTACTCGATACATAATCAAACCACATTCAATAATGAAATACTCAATTCACAATCTCTTGTTCAAACCAAGAATAACATGCAATCAAATTCAAGACTCTAGGTTAGCTACTCCTATTATAATGAATTAACATGCAATCGCATATAATCAGTTTAATCACAATCCGTTTATCAAAACCAATCCCCAATTACAAAGATTACCTAGGCCGGGTTTCATCCCGAAACCCTAGCTAGGAAACTACTCACACATATTCATAATCACAGCAATAATAGATTCCATAAACATCATAGATCTAAACATAAATTCTGATTAAGGAATAATAAAGCTAGATTAATAAACAAGAATGAATAATACCAATTGTATTGATGCGAATCAATGGAAAAGTTTAGAACTTTGATATCCGTCGTCAATGAATAATACAAAGAATCTTCACAAATCTTGCTTCAAATCAATCCAAGAAACTAAAATTGCTAGAATAATCATTAAGAAAACTAATGAATCTCTAATACCAAGAACGCTCTCCAATAACTCTCTACAAAGGCTCTCAAAAACTATCTCTAAATCTGGCTAAAAACGCCACTTAAAGTCGAGCCTTATATACGCCTTCTAATTCGGAGAAGTCAAGTGCGCGGTTAACCCTAGATCAGCACGGCCGTGCTATATTTGGCACGGCCGTGCTAGCTTGTTAGTAGCTAAACAAGATTTCTTCTTCAATTTGGCACGACCATGCTATATTTGGCACGGCCGTGCAGCTGCCTATACTCTAGCGCGGGGCTCATACTCTAGCGCGGGGCTCATACTGAAGCTGACACGGGCACGGGCAACATCTGGCACGGACGTGCTAATGGCCTGCACGGTCGTGCTGGTGCGTGGATACTGACACGGCCGTGCTATTGGCTTGCACGGCCGTGCTGCCTTGCCTGGGGCTGCTTGCTCATAGGCCAGCACGGGTGTGCCTATGGTAACACGGTCGTTCTGCCTGTGCTATGTAATCAATGCACGGCACTTGAACTTCCTTAACTCCTCGGACTTCGGTGAAGGCTAGGTCGGTTACGCATCAAGGGCTCGGGATTCGACTACACTCGGTTGATATTACCAGAAAACACATCAAAAACAAACCGAAAACCCGTGAAGCACGTAATATAGGGGACATAAGCATAACAAGGTAATAATCGGCCAAAACGGCCCCAAATACATCCAAAATCATCCTAATATATGCTCTAAAGCGCGCCCTAAAGAGCGCTTGTCAGGTAGGAATTTTCATGGAGAAGTTTGACGTAAACAAGTACGCCAATGTTTTGAAGTTGTTGATGCACTTGGCTGGCAGGTTGCCAAACCATCATTGGGCTATGCCCTTCAATGTAGCCGGGAAGCACCGACACCAGGCAGCGTCATCCAACCCCTGTAAGTACATGAGGTTGGTGTTAGCCACTAGGTGGTCTTCTGGGTTGGCGGTACCGTCATAGGTACCGACCAACACGTTTTTTACCTTGGCCAGCTGTGCCGCCTCGATTATTTCCCTGGAGAAAGTCGTTGGTTGTTCCCCAAGGTTAAGCAGCCGGAGCTACCAGTCCATAGGCTGGACCGGTTGTGCCGCCTGACCCCCGAAGAGGGCCGGCTGCATGTATGGAGATCCATACGATATGTACGATGACCCGTACTGTACCGGTTGGATAATTTTAGCACCAGAACGTGCAGACGGACCGCACGACTGACTTCCTTCGTTTGATTCCAAATGCTTTATGGAAGCATTTCAGAAGCTGTCTGGGTAGGTCGACGTTGAAGTCGACGCGGACAGCTGTAGACTTCTCTTTTCCTGGATGAACATCCGGGCGTTAGAGTAAGTCCTCTTTGATCCATCCGGCTGTAAATGTCGGATGGGCTTCCTTTGCCCTGTCTCAAGGAAACGAAGCTTTGAGACGTCGATCGTGGGCCCATCCGCCACCTTTGGTTTCGGGTGAGCGGTAGGCACACGATCTTTCAGCGCCTTCTTCCCGGAGGAAGGAAGCTTCTTGGCCGACTGTTTCTTATGAGGGCCAGTGGACTTGTTTAGAAGGCTCTTGATCTCGCCCTTGAAACTTGTCATGAATTTCATGAGTTCGTCTCTCATGACAGGAGCAGCACCTTCTGCCACCTGGGCTGTCCCAGTCGGCCTGCCGGTTGGGCTGCTTGGAGCAGCCCAACTTTCACCCCGCTCCTTTATTTCTTTGGAGCGGATGTGTTTTGTTCTTAAGGACCCGTCTGGGGCCACATAGGTGTCGATTTCATAATCATCACCACTGTCTTGGTCCGTATGGACCTTAGGCTCGACCATAGGCCGTTTGCCTTCAGCAGTAGGTACAGTTTCAGAAGTCATCTGGGAAGTACTCTCCCCACAGACGGCGCCAAATGTTTCGGGGTTTTTGGAGTCCCTCGGGAGAGTTACAATCCCTAGTATGCGCAACCGACGCATGTACCTGCAAAACAACGAAGACTCCGGTTGGTGGGAGCTCCGCCTCCGACGATCAAGTTAGTATACGTCCGGAGTAGTAAATTGTACGGAAATGGTAAATACTTCTCTCTGGTTCAGAGAGAATTCCGCAATGAATATTGCTCGGTTTTTATGTATAGTGTTTATGGGTGAATTTATGAATGCCCAATAAATGAGGTTTGGTCCACTATTTATAGTGAGGGAACCTGTCCCTCATCTAGGGTTCCATGGACACGTGTCACTAGGGGGGATTGGAGCCCTATAGACCTTTGAGAGGCTGCCACGTGTCATGGGTCATTGGGCCACGTGTCTAGGGTAGTTTTTTACCCTAAACAAAAAGATTTTCGAAAGATTTTATTTTATAAAATCTGGTTTTATAAAATGTTATTCTTTTCATAAATTATATCTTTAATAAGTTTTCTAAAAAGATTTTCTTCTAAAATGATTTACATAAAAGTTGTAATTATAAAAACGGTAGTTTTATAATTTCTATATTTTGAAAACCCTACTTTATATACGAGTACAATTTTTATATAAAGTAGAAATCATAATTTGCACAGCTTTATGAGTTTATGCGTGAAAAATCTGAAGAGTACGAAAAGTGTAAGTTTCCCAAGTCTAAACATTGTCATATTAGTCTCGTTTCATGCGTAGCTTTCTTATCATATATTAGAGTCAAAGTTTTGTATTGTTTTGGTACTAGGGTGAGTGTTTAGCTATTGCATACAGATTGTAAACTTTAAAGTTGAAGCTAAGTGTGTGAGTACTCCAAGAGTGCTGAGTGAATCTAAGTTAGGGACTTAGGTTGGGTAGAATTGGGTTCTACTGTGTAGCAAGTTCAGTCTTGAACTTGTGAGTAAAGGTTTGATTATAATAGGTTCTAACTAGGAGTGTTTTCCCGATTATAATGGATTGGTTTGGTATTTGAAATCCCTTGGAGGGTCGAGGTTTTACTTCCAGTTGGGTCCTGAAGGTTTTCTCGTAAAATCCTGTGTGCATTGCAAGTTCATTTATTATTCTGTTTTAATTCCGCAAAAGTAGTCACTAGGAACTCGTTTCCAATTCACCCTCCCCTCCTCTTGTAGATTTCGTCTCAACTAACAAGGTTGTTTTTATATCACCCACTTAGTCGTGTGAGGACTTAGAAAATTGCCACTCAACCTGTGTGGTGAGGGCTTGTCTTATGTCACCCACTTAGTCGTGTAAGGACTTACAATCATGTTGCCTTGTCAATTACCCACAAAGGTGAGCTGAGTAAGACCAAGATAGCCTTAGTGTTGCCCGCTCGCTCTCTTCTGTTTTCATCCTAGCCCCTACTTTCCCAAGTTGAACGTGCCAGACAGTCACCTCAGGCGTCCCCATGGTGATGCCTTATTTTACTTGGGTCAGTTGGGTGGACCGGGTAATGTTGCCAATCTCTTTCTTGTGTATGATTCATAGCTTTGGCTAATTCTGAAGACCAGTCTTGATATTTCATTATCTTATCTTAGCCACTACTGATAGTGATTATGTGATCGCTATATTTGCCACTCAGCTTTTGCTGGCAGATTTGGCATAAGTATGACAATTATTTAATTTTTCCTGCAAGTTAAAGACTAATACCAAAAATGTAACATAGTATATGAATTTGTTTAGACAAATTTTCATAGGATACTCCTCATATAGAGGCTTGTATTTCATTGATCAATGGCTTAAATTACCCAGATTAACATTGTAAAAGGTAAAGAAAGTTTTTCTATGTTGAGAACTTAATTACTTAACTTAAACAAAATACTTCTTTAACATATTTGCTTTGAAACTATTTCTTAAGACTTTACCTTCTTGGTCAGAGAGGAGGAATGCACCTGGTCCCACTTGTTCATGGATGATCAATGGACCTTCCTAGTTAGCTGACAGCTTGCCATGTTGGTTTCCCCGTCCTACTGCCGCAGTCCTTTCAGAATTAGGTCACCGGGCAGAAACCCTTTATGCTTGACTCTCTTGTTATAGGCCTTTGAGATCCTGCTCTTCTGAGCAACCAGCTTAAGTGCCGCCTTCAACCTTACTTCGAGGAGGTCTAGCTCTTCCAGCAAGCGCTTCTCATTTCCCTACTGCTCATAGTGCTAGATTCTCAGACTTAAAATTTGCACCTCCACTAAGACAACGACATCTGCTCCATGCTAAGGCAAATGGGCTTTTGCCCCTTGCTTCTTTCTCTATTGTTCGGTTTGCCCATAACACCTCTAGCACCAAGTTGGGCTAAAGCCCCTTGTGCTTTCTAGTTTTCTTTGCAAGGCTGTTAAGATCAGCTTTGCTTCATCTTTGCAAGGCTAGCATAGGGCACCAACCGCAATTCATGGGTGCGCCGCAAGCCAAGCATGCATGCGCATGCTAGGCTTGATGGCCGAGCAAGCTTGCGGGGCAGGTGCGCCTAGTCGGACACAAGCAAGCACCAACACGCATCGAGGCATCGCTGGGCTAGCAGGGGTGTGGCAGCAGCTCCCTTATGGGGCAACGAGGGCCTAGCTAGCATGCTAGGCCATGCAAGCAGCAATGCCGCACAGCACGAGGCACAGCACGCAAGTTGGCCTGTGCATGTGCTGGTTGTGCCGCACAATAAGGCTGGCAGCCAACCAGGCCTTGCGCCAATGCCCAGCCACAACACTTGTGTTTGGCATCTTGTGCGTGTGGCAGCTCTTGTGTGTGATTGGTTGTGCGTGTGAGAGTTTGTGTGTGTGGGTTTGCTTGGGGAGCAAGCGAAGGGTAGTCCCCCCCTCGTGGTCCTCACCTAACCCCTTGCTCAGCACTTGACACTTGTCGTTTGTTGATTCATTTGCATTTCAAATTGATTTTTGAATTAAATTAAATTGAATAAAATGCATTTTACCAACTCTCCCACATTAATGAGAAATTGGAATTCAAGGCCTCCCTTCCCTATAAATACCAATCATTTGGCATTGGAAAGGGACAGTTGAGTTGTGAACTTTAAGGGATCTCCAAGAAGAGAATACCTTAGTTCTAATACTCTAAGTTCTTTTGGTCTAGCCCTAACTAAGCTTCGGGGTAGGGGCCGTTTAAGTCGGGTCTCGAGGGTGAGAGGCGTCGGAGGCTTGCGCATATACGAAGCTTTACGCTTTCAAGTACGAGCTCTTAGAAAGAGCGAAGCACGCATCAAGGGTAAGAACGCCTTTTTCTTCTTTCTCTCTCCTTGTTAATTAATTATGTGATTGTTAATTAATTAATATGCATGTTTAGTTACTTTAATTTGTGTGCGGATTTCGGGAGGGTTTCATTTCGCGTAGTGTCGGACACTACGAAACCCAACAATTTTGATAGATTTAGAACTATAAGCATGGTGAACCATAACCCTAGGACTTTTTATTATTTTTGTCCTTATATTAGTTTAGATTACTTTTCTCTCCCAAATTTCGTGACTTATTTTAGTTTCTCCAATTCCATAGAAGTTAGATTCAATACCATCTCCCTGTGAATTTGACCCTACTTACTCTAATACATTGTTAGTTGGTTTTGTTAGGAATTTATTTTTGATAGGTGTACGACAACATATCACTTATATGCCATTATGTCTATGAACCATGCTTGCTGCTGGGTGGTGCAATTCACTTGTTTACTTTCGGATATTCTACTTTCTTTTAGGACCTTCACCATAACGGTTCTTGTCAAGCTTTGCAGGGTGGAATTGGTTAGCTTTGACAGTTCATCAGCTTGGGAGTTCTCTACTCTAGGGACTAAATCCACTTGGAAATGTATTAACTAAGCTGCTAACTCCTTGACCCCGGTTGCATATTTCTACATTGTTGGCTCTCTTGTCTCATACTCCCCCTTCAGCTGGCTGGTGACCAGCTGTGAATCGGATTAGAGATGCACCTTCTTCTATGCCCATGCGCAGCCCTGCTAAGGTAGCTTCATACTCTGCCTCATTGTTCGATGCCTTGAACTTGATGGCATACTCAAACACGTTGCCCTCTAAGGAAGTCAAGATGATTCCAGCCCCACTGCCTGTCTAAGCAGCGGACCCATCTACAGACACATTCCAAGGCCCAACTCGTCCTCTTTTTCTTCATATGAGGCTTCTACTAGGAAATCAGTTAAGGCTTGGGCTTTTATGGCGGTCCTTGGCTTGACTTCCAACTCATACTCAGAGAGCTCGATTGCCCACTATAGTAGTCGCCTCGAGGCATCCATTTTCTGCATTGCTTTTTCTAGTGGGTGATTAGTGAGGACTTGGGTCACATGTGCGTCAAAATACGGCTTCAGTTTCCTGGCAGTTAATACCACCGCTAGTGCTGACTTTTCTGCCTCAGTCAGTACATGGCTTACGAAGTAAACTGGTCACTGCTCCTTGTTCCTTCCTACTAAGAGGACTGACCGTATGGTTATGGTGAGGCTGAGATATATAGCTGAAGCTTTTCACCATGTTCCGGGCTTATCATTGTAGGCAACTTGGTGAGATGTTCTTTGATCCCTGCGAAGGCTTGTTTTTCTGCCTTCCCCCAGTTGAACTCTATGTTTCCCTTTAAAAGTTAAAAGAATAGGAGGGCTTTATCTACTGACTTACTGATTAAATGGGTTAGCGCGGCCATTCTCCCTGTTAGACTCATTATATCCTTGGTGATTTTTTGTTCTAGAAGGCGAAGGACTTCTTTTACTTTCTTAGGGATGACGTCGATTCGTCGCTCGCTCACCATAAACCCCAAGAATTTTCCATACTTGACTCCGAACACACAGTTCTTTGGGTTCAGCTTGATATGATATTTATTAAGTGTGGCAAACACTTAAAGGATATGACCTTCTAGAGTGAGGCTCTTGACGATTGAATCATCTCCATATACCTCCACATTTCTTCCTCTTTTATGTATGAACACCCTATCCATTGTCTTCTAGAACGTTGCCCCTACTTCTTTAGCCCGAAGGGCATGGAAATGTACGCCACTATCAGTTATAAACGCAGTTTTGTGCCTGTCTGGCTTATCCAGGCTGATTTAGTGGTACCCTGAGAAGGCATCCATGAAACTCAATAATGCATGCCCGCTCGTTGCGTCAACCAACTAGACAATCATAGGCAGGGGGTAACAGTCCTTTGGACTTACTTTGTTTAGATCCGTGAAATCAACGCACATCCTCCACTGCTCATTTGCTTTCTTCACCATGACCACGTTGGCTAGCCACTTTGGGTATGTAGTCGCATGGTTCAATGAACTTAGCCTCCAACAACTTGTCCACTTCTTCCTGTATGGCTTGATTCTTTTTTGTGGAGAAGCTTCTCATCTTCTGCTTAATTGGCCTCACTTCATCTTTTACATTTAGCCTATGAACTGTGACTGCTGAGTCTATTCCAAGCATCTCATCTGCTAAGAATGAGAAGATATTTTTGTTCTTTCTTAGCAACTATATCATGTTCTCCCACTTTAGGCTCGATGCCTATGCCAATCTTCACTAGCCGGGAGCCATCTCCTTCAGTGAGTTCAACCTCTTCATACTCACCATTGGAAATTAGACTGGCTACCTACTCCTTTGCAAGATTAAAATTTTCCATTGCTAGCTTTTGTTTTCCTTTTCGTTGTGGAATTCCTCCTTTTTCCTTTTTCGAGATTTCCTTTCACTCTAAGCTTCTTTTTTCACTTCTGACCCTGTCTGAGATCTCGCCTTTGCCGGATGTTTGAGAACAGTGATATAACACTGTTGTGCTGTCTTTTGACTTCCCCTTAGCTTAGCGGACCTTCCGTCATTGGACGTATATGCCATTGCTAGGTGATAAGTGGGCACCACTCTACCTATCTTGTGAATCAATGGTCTTCTCATTATAACATTGTAGGGTGAGGGTGAATCCACCACCAAGAATTTAGCCCTGATGTCTCGACATCTAGATCCTTCACCCACCCTGACTGATAGTTCCATGATTCCTTCTGGGATTAAGCATGAACCATTGAACCCGGTGACTTCATAGCTCACCCGTTTGAGGTCTTTTTCTTATCCAACTTAAGGTTCTTGAAAGCGTTGATGAAAATGATTTTGGCCAAACTTGTGCAATCTATCAACACTTTATCTACTTCCCAGTTTGCAATTCTCACTATGACTACTAGAGGGTCGTCATGAGGATAGATTATTCCCTTTTGATCATGCTCATCAAACTCTACTAGTGGTTGTGGTATGAGAGGTAGCCATCTACGTCTGTCAATATGGTTCACTTGGTGGATCATTGCGCGCAAATCGGCTAGGGCTCTATTCACCATACCACTATGCATTGGCCCACCGCTGATGACTAGTATTCTGCCATCCGACTTGTGGTCACGATCCTTGTCTTCATCTCGATCTTTTTGACCCCTTCTGCGGTCATATCCCGACTTGTCTTCTTCTCTACGTTGGTTGTAATCAGAATATTGTTTGAACTAATTTAAGTATCCTCGGCGGACTAGATCTTCAATGTTATCCTTGAGATGTGTGCATTCGTCAATGATGTGGCCATGATCCCTATGAAAGTCACACCACTTGCTAGGGTCACAGTTCTAATTGACCATACGAGGTAGTCTCTGCCACTTGTCATTGGACTTGTTCACACTGAAAATATGAGATCTCGAATGAGTGAGCGGGGTGTACTATTCGAACTTTCCTGCCTGGGCTCCTCTCCTATGATCATGTTTTCTGAGCCCTACTGATCTGTCGACGTCTCTTCGGATTTGTTCTACCTTACTCGCTTGGTCTACTCTGGCTGGTTGCTCAACCCGTGCTGTATTAGTCCGTTTGGCTAGGTCATTGGCCACCTTCCTACTTAGCATTGCCCTGCAGTTTCATCTGATTTGATGAACTCGTGAGCTTTTCCCAATGCCTTTGCCAATGTTTTGAGATTCTTACGTCCCATATATTCTCTAAAAGGTGAACCAGGCAGAAATCCGCTTTGCATGGCCAAGAGGGCTACCTTCTTGCTCATGTTAGGGATTGTGATGGCCTCCTTGTTAAATCAGGTGATAAAATATCGAAGGGGCTCATCCTTTCCCTATACCAATGACATCAGCTCAGTGGTCATTTTGGTACGATCCACCAAGGTGACGAAGTGTTCCATGAACATCCTCTTCAGCTAGTTGTAGGAATACACAGAGCCTTTAGGGATGGCTCCGCACCATTCCGAAGCCAACCCCTCCAGCTTGGGAAAAAAAGCCTTGCACAAGACTGAATCTGTCATGGTGAGTACCATATGGTTCTTAAATGCTGAAACATGGTTCTTCGGGCTGGTGGTGCCATTGTATTTGTAGGTCAGCATCTTGATTTTCTCCATTGGCTCTTCTAGAATCTCCCTACAAAATGGGGAATCATCTGGAATCACCTGGAGCCGTGCACGCTTCATCCTGTCCAAGTTTGGCCCTCACTATGATATCGGAGATCTGCTGCGAGTGACTCGTGCCGTCGGATTTACTTCTTCAGCGGCTTCTTCATCCCCCCACTCTTAATTCAGATTCCGAGCCTCCACCTCCAGAACCTTTTTCCTCAGCTGAATTAGCTCCTTCTCCTTCGGGGTGAGGACTGGTGACGACGGCTTCTTGGCCGACGGCTCAGGGGCTGTTGATGTTGAACCAGCTCCTTTGCCAAAGATGGTAAGCACTGCCATCATCACGGCCAATTGCTCCTTGCTGCATTTGGAAAGGTTTTGGAGTATGGCTGGCATATTGACAAGATGAGATTTTTGGGTTGGGCGTGTCTGGATATTGGTTTTCTAAACGATCGGTTTGATATTCGGGCCTGTAACTGGCATTCCGAACTTAAAAGATGAACTGGATCCTGCCAGATCTCCCTGGTTTACCACCGCATTTGTCGTTACAGGCGTAAATTCGGCAGGGTTAACTTTCTAGGTTATGGTTGATTTTGATTTTTCGACGGATCACTTTAGAAATAGGGGTTTGCACAGCTTTTTCTCCGACCATGGAGGTTACCCAACCGATCCCTACTTAGTCAGCGAACTACAAGTACGAACAATCCTAGACCCCTCATTCTAGCGCCAATTGTTCCAGGTGTGGTACCGGGGGTTTGGACTGGGAGCGGCGAGGTCCAGGTGGATAACCTGCACAGGTAACAAGCGTAACTGCCCCTCGGGGGTGGCTCGAGGAACATTTTGATGGGCGTTAGAACGGTCGCACATTCCACACTCATTTAAATACATTTATAAGCAAACATCTCACAAACCAAGCACAATGATAAGTAAGAGTTCGGTCCATAGGGAACGGGATGGAATCGCTAAGGATCTTAATACGCAAGATAGTTCGAAAACTTTTGTTGATTGGTGGTTCGTCAAGTAGACAAACAAACTATTTTTCTAAATCAAGTAATTTAAAGTACTAGGGAATGGGATCCACTCAACCATGGTAATCAAGCATATTGGGAGCAAATAGAGACAAGAGATAGCAAGGACTATATGTAAAACCAACCTCATGCAATTAGGAAAACAACTCACACTCCTAAACTTAGATCCCTCATTAGTTTAGCAATAGGATATACATAATCAAATTGCAATAAGTAATGACATACTTAATCTACATTCCATGTCAAACCAAGCATAACATGCCATCAAGCTCCAAATTCTAGGGTAGCTACTCCTATCATGAAGAACTAACAAACAATTCATACAATCAATTTAATCACAAATCAAACATCAATACTTCTCCCAAGTTTACTTAATTAACCATTAGGTTGCGTTTCACCCGACCCCTAGCCAAGAGGACTACTCACAATTCATTGTGAGTAACATGCAAAATTCCAAGTTGGGATTATAAGTAATTCTAAAATTGGGGAAAAGTGATACAACAATTTATCAAGATTAAGAGAGATTCAAGTGACTTACAATAACAAAATAAAACCAGAAAATAAGGAGAGACAAGTGAAAGAAGTTACTATTGAAGCTTCAAAATGTTGAATAAATGCTGAAAATCTGAAAATGAACCTTGAAGTTTGCTTCTACAATGATTAGATTTGAGAGTTTCCAAACTAAATCATCAACTAATTTAATGAACTAAGGTGCTAACTAAGAGAAAGTATTTGCTGAAAACTATTCTATTGTTTTTCTAATCTCCACTCCCAAAAACGATCTAAAGAGGAACTTAAATAGTCCGTACAAAGTTGGCTAAGATCGGGAAAAGGTCTGACCGAACTCTAGGTAGGTTCGGTTGGACTCAAGGCAGGTTCGGTCGAACTCTGGTTAGTTCGGTCGAACCTCCCTGATCCTTGTTTGGTCGAACTTTTGAGGTTCAACCCCTCCTGCAAAATTACTTAAAACTGGGTTAAAACTGCCTCCTTTGCACCTTGGAGGTTCGGTCAAGCTTTTCAAAAGTTTGACCACACCTTGGTTCGATCGAACCTTTCAGAGGTTCGGCCACACCTCCTCTTGCACTTCCTCTTTCTTGCTTCCTCTCCTTCCCTTTTGCTCCTCTTGCCTTTGTCCATGCCTCCATACTTGTCCAAGGGGCCTCCCACCGTGCTTAGGAACGCCATGGAACCTGCAAAAGATAGCAAAGATCACGAGAGCATGGGGATGATAAAATAATGCATAAAGATTATCAAAACAAGCGCAAATAAGCATACTTTTCATCAACACATAAAGAAGCCATAAGAGGATAAATGAGGTAGAAAAACCTAAGAAAAATAGGAGGAAAGAGACCTAAACACTACCCCTAAGAGTGACATAAATGTCAATCATCACCCCCTTCCGGAGCTTAAGTTAGTTGAGGTTTAGAGAGAGAAAGTGTACTTAAATAGAGAGAGTGTAATAAACTTATGTGTCTAACCCTTTTTTTGTTGTACTTGGTTCTCTATTTATAGGTGTACGATCTCCTTTAGCTGGAGACATACTAGTCAGCCTGTGAGCCGACTCTAACAGGCTGGTGAGCTCCTCTGAATAGCATTCAAGCATTGAGTACGCACCCCGTGAGTAAGGCCGGGAGCGTGGTGATAGCTCAGCCAAAGCTATCCCATGCAAAGGCATTTGAGCAATGATTCAAATGTTGAGCACATAATTGTTAACAATATAATAGTTCAGCATAACAGAACAACTATGTGCGTTCTCAAAAACTTGTAGCTTGTCAAAATACAAACCAATTAAGCATGTACTGAAAATACATGTTCAAACTGCTATTTTTAAAACTTCCCAAAGTAAAGCAACTATAGGTAAAGCTACAAAGCATAAATATTTTTTTAGCAAAAAATTACACACAAAAAGTACGAATTTTCAGAATAAAATTTTGGAACATCTTAGACTTTGTCCTTCCCTTTACCACCCTTCTTTGTAGCAATAATAGGCTGACTCATTGAACCTTCGACATCATTTTTTAATATTTGAATTGTTTGTGTTCTGGTTGAGATTCAAACAACAATGAGCTTCTTGTGAACCTTCTACTCTGAGTTTTTGATTGGCCTGTAGTAGGTTTTGGTAAAGCTTGGGATTTGGATGTAGATTGTGAAGAGGATTCAACAGACTTTTTCATAGCCTTTGCTTTTAATTTTGCAATTTTAATGCCATCAACAGCACTTTGTTCTTTTGTTGTAATCCCTCCTTTGCAGGTCTATGAACTATGACCATAACACTTGCATTTTTGACATTGCACAGTTGTTGATCTCTTGCCTTTCTCTGGTTCATCTACTGCCCTTTTCCTTTTCCTACATGACCTTCCTATACCCCTTTTGACTTATGGTGGTAGTATGGTGGGCTGGTTAATCTCTAGCCAATTCTCAAAATCAGGAATAGAGTTAATCGAAATCCCATATACCTGTTTATAAGCCTGTACAGAGTACCATGTGCTACAATATTGGAATGGGTCAAGTCCATCTGACATAATTGCTCACAGGGCATGTTTGCAAGGGAGTCCTGAAAGTTTCCATGCCCCACATATGCATGATCTATTGTTTAGGGAAATAGGAACAATGGATTTGCCATCTCTCACTTCATACTCACCCTCCTTACTTTGAAAAGCCTTGCAAGTTCTTGAGTCAAAACTCAGTTTTTGTAGCCTCTTCACTATATTAGGGCATGGCTCATTCTCATTCCAATCCCTACATTTTTGTCTTCTTGTTGACTTTCTTACCATGCACATTCTTCTTATACCTACCAATGACAAAACATTTTGATAAAGCCAAATGTTATACATAAATCACAAATATAGATGAAAAAAATGCAGATCATACCTTCCAATAGTGTCAACACAAGCCTACATCTACCTACTATTAATGTGGCATTGAAACTTTCAACAAAATTTGTCTTATTCTCAATCACTACATATCTTTGGATAAAATACATGCGTTGTCCACCTATTTTGGTCCCCCAACTTTGACAACCAAACACAGGCCAATGGATTCACCTTTTGAATTATGTCCATGGCTTTTTTAAATGTAAAAGGGGAGGTAGCAATGCAAACTAACCAAAAAAGGGAATGCATCAATGGTCCAGGGAATGCATACTTCCAATTTTTAGCTAAATGTTACAATAGTATCTCCTTCTTGCCTCTGGCCCCAACTCAGTCAATGCAAGATCAATTCCCTGCATATTAAGTTCAATTTAATGCACATTTATTCATATAATAAGCAATAACAACAATTTTAAAAAGGAAAGAATAATGTATCTTACTTTCCATCTATCTGAGATAATACACCAGTCATCACCCCTTCCATATTCTCTCAATATTGATTTTAAGTGCCAAATGAAAAATTTCCCATTCTCTCCATCCTCTACAGATACTATAGCCCAAGGAAACGAAAACAATTCATTGTTACTGCATGAGATAGCTCCTGCTGAGCTATCACCAGGCTCCCGGCCTCACTCACGGGGTGCGCACTCGCCGCTGGAAGAACACTAAAAGGGGCTCACCAGCCCGATGAAGTCAGCCCGCAGGCTAACCAAGTATGACTCCGCCCAAAGGAGATCGTACACCTATAAATAAGGAACCAAGTACAACGGAAAAGAGGTTAGAAACACAAGTTATTACACTTTCTCGATCCCTCTAAGTACACTTTCTATCTAAACACATTCTAACTTAAGCATCAGAGGGGGGTTCCTCGAGCCACCCCCGAGGGCAGTCACGTGTGTTTCCTTACGCAGGTTACCAGCTGGACCCAGCCTGCCCCAGTCTAAACCCTTGGATCCATACCCGGAACAATTGGCGCTAGAAGGAGGGGAAAGGATCATCACAACCTTAGGTTCGCTAACAGAGAAGGGACCGGTTGGTTAACAGCCATGGCCGGAGAGGAAGCAACGCAAACACCAGTTTCAAAAGTCAATGAGACTAAACAAACACAACAAAAAGCAACATCAGTAACCATAGATCCCAAAGGATCAACCGAAAAACCCAAATCAAATATATCCCAGAAAACCAACCCTGTCGGATCAACACTTGGTGTGACGAAAGCGGTGGTAAAACCAGTAGATCCATCGGGATCCAGCTCTTCTTCTAAGTTCGGAATGCCAGAGATGGGTCCGAAAAATGAACACATCATCCAAACACCAGTAACCTAGAAATCTCAGTCTGTCAATATGTCAGCCATTCTTCTAAACCTCTCTAAGTGCAGCAAAGAGCAATTGGCGGCAATGACGATAGTATTCACTAACTTTGGCAAAGGTACAAGCTCTGCATCAGAAGCTACTACTTCAGAGCCAGTCACTAAAAAAGCTGCATCTCCAAACCTCACCCTGGAGTAGAAGGAATTCATCCAGTTAAGGAAGAAGGCGCTAGAGCTGGAAGCTCGGAATCTGAACCAGCAACAGACAAAGGCTTCCAAGAGGCACGAGTCACTCGCAGTAGGTCCCCGACCTCAGAGCGAGGACCAAGCCATGACAGTGGAAAACGTGCGCGGCTCTAGGTGATTTTAGATGACTCCTCATTTTGCAGGGAGGTTCTTGAGGAGCCGATGGAGAAGATCAAGATGCCCAGCTGTAAGTACAATGGTACAACTACACCCAAGAATCACGTCTCCGCGTTTGAAAATTATGTGGTGTTGTACACCATGACCGACTCGGTCTGGTGTAAGGCATTTCCACCAACCTTGGAGGGACCAACTGCCGAGTGGTGCAAAGCCATCCTAAAGGGATATGTCTACTCTTATAACCAGCTGAATAGGATGTTCATGGAGCACTTTGTCACGCTGGTAGATCAGACCAAAATGACTACTGAGTTGATGTCGTTAGTCCAATGAAAAGAAGAGCCCCTGCGAGATTTCATTATCCGGTTTAAGAAGGAGGCAACAACCATCCCAGACATGAGCCAGGAGGTGGCCCTACTAGCCATGCAGAGTGGTCTTCTACCCGGCTCACTGTTCAGAGCATACATGGGACGAAAAAGTCTCAAGACGCCGGCTAAAGCACTAGGAAAAGCTCATGAGTTCATATAAGAAGACGAGACTGATATAGCCATGTTGAGAAGGAGGGCGCCAAACGACCCAGTCAAGCGGGCTGAAGTCCCTCAGGCTGAGAACTCAGCCAGGGTGGATCAACCTAGCAAGGCTGAACAAGGTCGAAGGGATGCAAATAGGTCAGTGGGAGTCAGGAGAATTGACCAAAGGCGTGGAGCACGAGCCGAGAAGTTCGAGCAGTACACCCCACTAACTCATTCAAGATCTCACATCTTCAGCGTGAATAAAGCTGATGATAAGTGGAAGAGACCACCCAAGATGGTGAATAGAAACCGTGACCCCGACAAGTGGTGTGACTTGCTAAGGACCACGGGCATACCACTGATGAATGCACGCACCTGAAGGACAACATAGAGAACTTAGTCCGACATGGATACCTGAGCCAATTCAAGCAGCAATCTGACTACAATCGATAAAGAGAAGAGGATAAGTCAGGCTATGATCGTAGAAGGGGTTAAAAGGATAAGCAGTGTTTGATGAGAATGACCAAGAGGGCATAATCTATCCTCATAATGATCCCTTGGTAGTCGTGGTGAGAATCGCTAATATAATCTTCATCGGCGCGTTTAAGTATCTTAAATTGGACAAAAAGGACCTGAAAAGGGTGAGCTATGAAGTCACCGGGTTCAACGGATTAGGGCTTATACCAGAGGGCATAATGGAGTTGTCAGTTTAAGTAGGGGAAGGATCTCAACAACGTGATGTCCAGGCTGAGTTCTTAATAATAAACTCACCCTCACCCTATAATGTGATCAAGGGAAGACTACTCATTTAAAAGATAGGTGGGGTAGTCTTTACCTACCATCTAGCTATGGCTTACACCACCAATGATGGAAGATCCGCCAAGCTCAGAAGAAGCTAAAAGACAGCACAACAGTGCTATATTACACCCCTAAAGTAGCCAGCTAAGGCAAAACTGCAACCCAGCTTTGAGCCGAAACAAGAGGGTCAGGGTGAAAGAAAATCAAGAAAGAGAAAGCGAGAAGAACACCACAAAGAAAAAGATAAACAAAAGCTGGCCATGGGAAACTTTGAGCCTGCGAAAGAGAGGCAGTTAGGCCATTACCCAGCGGTGAGCATGAAGTGATTAAGCTCACAAAGGGAGACAACTCTAGGACTGTGAAAATTGGAAAGGACATTGAGCCTGAAGTAAGGGTGAAACTCATAGAATTGCTGAGGAAAAATGAGAGCATCTTCGCATTTTCAGTAGATGAAATGCCTGGAATTGACCCAAAGGTCATGGTTCACCGGCTGAATGTGAAAGAAGAAATCAGGCCGGTCAGGCAGAAAAAACGAAGCTTCGCTACAAAAAAGAATCAGGCCATGCAGGAAGAAGTGGACAAGCTACTAGAGGCTGAATTCATTGAGCCATGTGATTATCAGGAGTGGCTAGCAAACGTGGTCATGGTCAAGAAAGGCAAACGGTCAGTGGAGGATGTGCATTAACATCACATATCTCAACAAAGCCTGTCAATAAGAGTGCTACCTGCTGCGACGGATAGATCAGTTAGTGGACGCAACAAGTGGTCACGCAATGCTTAGCTTCATGGATGCTTTCTCGGGATATCACCAGATCAGCCTGCACAAACCGGACAGACAGAAAACTGCATTCATCTTTGAAGGGGGAGTATACAATTACATTGCTATGCCCTTCAGTTTGAAGAATGCAAGGGCTACATTCTAGAAAACAATGGATAGAGTGTTCATTCATCAAAAAGGGCGAAATGTAGAAGTGTACGTTGACGACTCGATTGTCAAAAGCATCACACAAACAGGGCACATCCTGGACCTAAAAGAAATTTTCGCCACACTGAACAAATACCACATCAAGCTGAACTCAAAGAAATGTGTTTTCAGGGTGAGTTTGGCAAAATTTTTGGGCTTCATGGTAAGCGAAAGAGGAATTGATGCCAACCCTTAGAAGGTAGAAGCAGTTCTCAGTCTCCCAGAGCCTAAATGCACTAAAGACATTATGCGCTTGACAGGGAGAATGGCAGTGCTGACCCGCTTCATTAGCAAGTCAGCAGATAAAGCATTACAGTTTTACCAGCTGCTGAGGGAAATAGAGAGTTCAAGTGGGGTGAGGGGGAAAAGAAAGCTTTCGCAGGAATTAAGGAACATTAAACCAAGCTCCCCACCATGATTAGTCCGGAGCAGGGTGAGAAGCTTCAGTTGTATATTTCAGCCTCGGCACAAACAATAGGAGCAGTCCTTCTAGTTGAAAGGAACAAACAACAAAAGCTAGTATACTTTGTAAGCCATGTGCTAGCCGACGCTGAGCGGAGATACCCCCTTGTGGAAAAGTTGGCCCTCGCATTGGCGACAACGACAAGAAAGAGCTGAAACCCTACTTTGACGCACATATCATCCAGATTCTTACAAATCACCCGCTAGAGAAAGCCCTGCAGAAAATGGATGCCTCGGGAAGGCTGCTGAAATGCGCAATTGAACTTTCTGAGTACAAATTCGATTTAAGCCTAGAGCAGCCATAAAAGCCCAATCCCTGGTTGATTTCATAGTGGAAGCCTCATACGAAAAAAAAAAAGAAGATGAAATAGGAATCTGGAAAGTAGCAGTGGATGGATCATCAGCTCAAACAGGCAGCGGCGCAGGAATAATACTGACCTCACCTGAAGGCAATGTGTTTGAATATGCCATTAAATTCAAGTTCGAGGCATCAAACAATGAGGCCGAGTACGAAGCAACCTTGGCTAGATTGAGAATGAGCATCGCAACCAGAGCAAAGAAGGTACACTTGCAGACGGACTCCCAGCAAGTAGCCAGCCAGTTGAAGGGGGAGTATGAAGCCAGTGAGCCTACGATGCTGAAGTACACAACCAAAGTGAAAGAATTAGCAGCTTAGTTGATGCACTTTCAATTAGATCTGGTCCCTAGAGCGGAAAACTCTCAAGCTGACGCATTGTCAATGTTAGCCAACTCCACTCTCTAGAGTCTCACGAGGACAATTATGGTGGATGTTCTAGAGGAGAGTATCATCACTGAAAGTAAACAGGTGAATTGAACCGCGCAGGAACAAGCGTGGTTCTCAAACATATTAGCATATAAAATGCACGGCGTTCTGCCAAATGACGGAGTAAAGGCCAAGAAAGTCAAGAGGGACACTAACTGGTACGTTGTAATGAATGGAGAGTTAAACGAGAAAGGTTTCTCCAAACCACTCTTGAGATGCATTCTAGAGTGGGAATAAGAAGGAATCATGGAAGAGGCACACTCAAGAATTTGCGCAAATCACATTGGTGGAAAAGCTCTAGGAGTTGAAGTACTCCGAAGAGGAGCGTACTGGCCAACATTAACGCAGGATGCTTTAGCATATGTCAAAAACTGTGAAAAGTGCCAAAAGTATTCTCCAATCATCAATCAGCCAGCTAACGATTTGACTCCAATCCTCAGCCCAATCCCATTTACTAAGTGGGAAATGCACATCTTAGGACCCTTTACCACTGGTTCAGCGGGCATGAAGTATCTTATAGTGGCAATGGATTATTTTACTAAATGGATTGAGGCTGAGCCCACGAAATACATAAAACCATCTCAAGTCAAAACATTCATATGGAAAAACATCATCACGAGGTTTGAGATGCCACAATGCATAGTTTTTTACCATGGTTGCCAGTTTGACAGCGACACCATCAAGGACTACTTGGAGGAAATGAACATCAAGTATGCTAGTGCTTTAGTCTGCCACCCGAAGAGCAATGGCCAAGCAGAAGCAGCAAACAAGCTGATATTAGTAGCCTTGCATGGAAAGCTGGAAGAGTACAAGGGCCTCTGGGCCAACTTGGTGTCAATGGTGCTATGGGCGAATCGGACAACAGAGAAGGAAGCCACTGGCAAGAGCCCATTTTTCATAACTTACGGAGCAGATGTTGTTGTCCAAGTAGAAGTGCAAATTCCCAGCCTGAGGATTCAGCACTATGAACAACAAGGAAATGAGAAGTGCTTGCTGGAAGAGTTGGATTTCCTTCCAGAAATGCGACTGAAAGCAACTCTCAGACATGCAGCCCAGAAGATCAGAATCTCGAAAGCTTTCAACAAAATAGTCAAGCATCGAGAGTTGCTGCTCGGAGACCTAGTTCTCAGAAGGACTGCAGCAGCGGGAATAGGAAATCTGCACGGAAAACTGTCAAGTAACTAGAAGGGCCCCTTCCTCATCCACGAGCAAGTAGGACCAAGTGCTTTCCTCCTCTCTAACCAAGAAGATCAAGTTTCAAGGAATAGTTTCAATGCGGATGTGTTAATGAAATATTTTTTTTAAAGTCATATGATTAAGTAGAAGCATAGAGAAACTTTGTTTTAAGTTATACAATGTTAATCAAGGCCATTTAAGCCATTCAAATTCAATGAAATATGAGCCTCTACGCGAGGAGTATCAACATAAACTTGTCCAAACATGTGCATTTATTACATTATGCTTCAGCATTATACGCTCACATGCGGGAAATTTATAATAGACTTAAAGTCACCATGTCAAACGCCAAAGATACCAAGGCAAGACATGGGAGAACACACCACCGTAAAGGGTTGATCTCAAAAATCGCCCAGGCTCAAGAAACAAACGTCATAACTGCCTAGTTCTACCTACCAGCTCAAAGTAAAAAAGGGCACCACCTCGGGGATGCCTGAGGGGGCTGCCTGGCACGTTCAACTTGAGATGGCAAGAGTGAATGAAAGACGAAAACTGAGTTAAGTGGGCAACACCAAGGCTCTCTTGGTCTCACCCTGCTCGTTTTTCGTGGGGAGTAGAAGGGATAAAACAGTGGCAAGCTCTCACATAAACTAAGTGAGAAGCATAGATAAAGAAGCCATAGACAAACAGGCTGAATGGCATACTAAAGAGTCTTTACGCAACTAAGTAGGTGACATAAACGCAAGCCCTCGTCACGAAAGATGAGCGACGTAAACCTAAGTCCTCACCTAGCTAAGTGAGTGGCAAGGTCAAAAGAGTCCTCAGTAAAATGAGGGATAAAACCCAAACAACACCATGAAGAGCTAAAAGCTCAGCAGTAAAGGCATGTACTATGTAAGGGAGCAAAGAGGTTAAACGCAGCAGAATATGCAAGCCCACACTGGAAAGAATACAAAGCAAGAATAAAGCAAAGGCGTAAAGCAGCTAACTCAGTGGGCAAGCATAGCAAACATGATGAGAAACGCTAGAAAAGAATACACGTTTCCCAGCTAGTGCAGAAACCCAACCTAGGTGGTTTCACCTGGAAGGAGAAAGGAAATGTTGAGTTAGGGTTTAGGTACTGCTATACCGTAACTCAGCAAAAAAAAAACCCAGCAAAGAGGCAGGCAGGAAGAAACAAACAATAGACAAGGTAATGGTAGAAGTTATCAAAATACATATATATTATCAAGCTGAACCTCCACCCACCAGGATGAAAAAACATTCAGCCAAGAATTAAAACATTCATAGGCTAAACCCTCACCCACCAAGGCAAGGAAACATTTGGCTAAGAGTTGAAGAAACAAAGAAACCAAGTTAAGCTGGACAAACCCAGCAAGAAAGAAATAAAAAGTGTTAAGTACAAACATAGAGATAACATAATCTTTGGCGGCTATACACCCCAAAGACAGAAACAAGCACTACCTAGTAACTACATATCTAGGTGAGGGGAACTCCAAAGAACCACTAGAAGATGTGGGAGACAACCGCCTAAACCTTTATTACTCATCAGCCAAAGTCTCCACTCCAATGGCGGCAACAATGTCAGGGCAGAAAGACACCTCTAAATTCAGCACGGCATGGCTGGGAACCTTGCAGTTGACGACGTGAGGATGATCAGCAGGAAAGTTGTGGCGATCAGCGTGCCCAACAAGGTCAACCCTGGCCCAAAAGGCATTAAAACGAGCTTGCTACTCTGCATTTTCCCCATATAGGCTGCTCACACAGTGGGTTGCCGCTTCCTAGCCCCCATCATGACGATCACTAAGCAACCTGGTAAAGGCTTGTGAAAGCATAAACAACTTAAGTGCTTCCTTTCTATCCGCTGCAAACTCACCCTCTCGCCCAGCCTGTAGTCGAGCCACCTCAGCTTCCAAAGACAGCGCCCTGACCTAAGAAAATCCCAGATCCCTCTCACTGTCCGCCAATTTAGTCTTGAGGGGCTGGATTTCCTCCAGCTGAAGTTGAAGGGCATATGCTCTCTCCTTCGGGGGGGTCACCTCACCAGCAAGCGCATCCCTCTCAGAGCTGACCCGCTGAATCTCCTTGTCCTTCCCAATAAGAGCAGCATTTTGGTTCTGGTACTCTTTCTCCACTATAAGCAAGGCATTGGCCAAGTCACCAATAGACTTGGTAAGCTGCAAAATGGTAGAAAAAAGAAAAAACAACAAGTAAAAAAGAAAAAAGGGCAAGACAAGTGAGAAGAAGAGCAAGAAAAGCTAAAGCAAAAAGTAAAATTAATATGTCATGTTTTGTGTATATTATTTGGCTTATTTTTAGTTAGTTTTGTTAGTTTAGTTGATTATTTGAGTCCGTTTTGGCGTATTTTGCTTTAGTTTGGATAATTCGATGCTTTTATGGGTAGCTGTGTTGTTTTTGATGAATTTCAGGACTAATAGAACTAATTTGGATGAGTTATGGATCTATGAAGTAAGCCAAGACCCATGAAGCTTGATGATTGAAGAAAAGGCAAAATAGGGAATTTTAGAGCTAGGCACGGCCGTGCCTACTCTGAGGCACGTCCGTGCCTCCAAGCCAGATGCAGCACCCTTTGTTTCGACCCTGAGCACGTCCGTGCCTAGCAGGAGGGCACGTCCGTGCCTATCAGGAGGGCACGTCCGTGCCCATCAAAGCAGCCAGGCACGTCCGTGCCTATGGAGAGACACGTCTGTGCCTCCTGGGAACCTTGTGCGCCAAGCTTAGCCGATTTTTCTTATCTTTTTAGGCTTGTATATATTCTTTAGTTTGTTCTTCTTGATGAATTATTCATTCATTCATTAAGCCTTATTGTAATTTTTTATTACTCTCTTCTTAAGAACTAGTTCTCCATTATTATTTTCGAAGTTTTTTGTAATTCAAGATTCAAGCTTTCTACTTTCAATTTTATTCAAGATTTGGTATTTATTTTTAATACTTTGTTATTTAATTATGTTTTCATTATTTATTATTGTTTTTGTTTCTTTAATCATGTGTGAGTAGATTCTTTAATTCAAGATCTAGTGTAGCCCTATTATTATTGATGCATGAATTAAATCTTTAAATTCTTTGATAACTTTAACAATTGAATTGCTAAATTTATTGTGATTATGCCAATGCTAGTTTAGACGTAACTATAGTATTGCGATTATTCCATTGTTTTTATCACAGCGAGAGTTGGGTATAAACGGATTTGAGTAAATCAATTTAGGGTTTGATTCTCAACACGAGAGTAGTTGGGTTTGATAATTGGGAAGTGAGAGTAATGTGTTTAATGTCTTTAATATGCATGATACCATGAGAATAGGCTTGATTGTATGTTAGAGAAGCCATTGATACTCGAGAGAGGTCCTTGGTATTTATTAGGGTTTACTTTTCCCCGTTCGATTGAAATCGTATGTTAAGGGTAGAATTACAATTGCATCGACAATAATTGTGGTGAAACTAGATCTTGGATGTTTTAAGTACTTGATTTAATCATCTCATTTAGTTTATTTTCGAATTCTTCTCATACTTAGTTCCTTAGATAATTGATTAAAATTGATTCTTGCTTAGTAGAAATTCGAGTCTATTTAATTATTTATGAAACTTAGTCTCTTGGGATCCGACCCTTACTTGCCAGTCTACATTAGTATTGGTCTGTTAGGTTATTTTTGATAGGTACGCGACACGCCTACCAAATTTTGGCGCCGTTGCCGGGGACTAACGATTTCATTAGAATTATTTGTGATTCATCTTTACTAAGTTTATTTCGTTGCTTCGGCTATTTTCCCTTGTGTTTTTGATACCTTTTTCTAGTTTTTCTTGTGCATGCCCACACGTAGCTCAGGTTCAGAAGATCTTGAACCATTTGATTCTGAGATCGAGGCAACTATAAGAAGAAGGAGAACAAGGAACAGACGCAGGAGAAACATGGTAGACCAACCAACGAAATCCCTCTTGGAGTACGGTATTCCTTATACGACTACCGGAGTCCTTTCAAGCATCATAAGACCACCAGTCACGGCTCAACACTTCGAGCTCAAGCCACAGTTCATACAGTTCATCTCCAATGATTCATTCGCAGGGCTACCACATGATTTCCCCGTAAGTCATATAGATAGCTTTTTGGAGAAATGTGATACTATGAAGTTCAACGGTGTTACAAATGATGCAATCAGACTACGCCTTTTCCCCTTCTCACTTCCAGACAGGGCAAGGGAGTGGTTAAGAGATGAAGGCACTGGCTCGTTCGATACATGGGACAAGTTAGTGAAAGCCATCCTAGTAAAGTTTTTAGTGAATGAGAAGACTGCAAGATTGAGGAATGTGAAAGGAATGGTGTCCTTCCAACAAGTGTATTCTTCCGATAAAGGGTTCTGAATTATTACAGAGCTAATTCTTCAGTAAGGTCAAGTGATCGGAATGCCTAGGTGGAGGCCGCTTCAAATCTGTAATATCAAGGTACAATTGATATTACAACTTAATCTTAATTGAACCCTTCGGGTCGAACCCAATCGAATCACCGATCCGAGACGATGAATTAATCCGAAAGGGTTTAATGAGTCGACAGAGTTTTACGAATACAGACGTCGGAAATCGAGCCTAGGGCTTCGAGACCTAGAGTCGCAAAATCACAATCGACAAGTATGAGCGTAGCCATAGCTAGGCTAGGCTAGCTCATCATAGGCACTAGGCGCGCCATGGCAGCCCTAACCTCATGCCTAGGAGTTGTCGCAGCCCTAGCATGATGGCTAGGCACCATGGCTAGCTATCGCTAGCACCAGGCGCGCCAACACAGCCCTAGCATCATGCCTAGGCGCTATCGCAGCCCTAGCATGATGCTGGGCGCCATCGCAAGCCAACAGCCCGTCGCAGGCCTATACGCATCACTAGGCGCACCATGCGTGGCCTAGGATGGCTAGGCGCCATCGCAGCCCAGCCAACATCACTAGTCGCACCATGCGTGCCCTAGGATGGCCTGATGACATAGAAGCCCTAGCATAGTGCTGGGCGCATGGCAGGGCCACACGCACCAAGCACAGCTAGTGCTAGGCACTGGCGCATGCGTGGTGCGTGGTGCCTGGGCAAGGCATGTGCGTGCATGGTGCACAGTGCCGGGGCTAATGCGTGAGGCTGTGCGAGAGTGTGTGCGAGGGGCTAGCAAGCAACGTCAAGCCAAGCATGTGTGGCTTGCTAGCAGCACGCATGCTAGGCATTGTGTGCGAGAGAGATGCGTGGTGCGCATGGTGTGGGAGTGCGGTGCGTGGCCAGAGGCCAGCATGCGTGGCTCGCTAGCAGCACGCATGCTGGGCCATGCGAGCAGCGATGATGCGTAGGATGCTAGCACCAGCGCCAGCGCCAGCACGCACCAGCCAGCACCAGCGCCAGCACGCACCAGCAAGCATCAGCGATGCTGCTGGGCTAGTGCTAGCATGCTGGGCTAGCTGGCACAGCCAGCTGGCACGCTAGCTGGCAGCTGGGCAGCAGCCTAGGGTGAGGCGGTTTATGAGGAGAGTAGGGACCAAGGCTTTGGGAAAGCCTTGGGGAGCAAGGCATTGGTCCCCCCACCTCTCCATGGTCCTCACCTAATACTCTCTCTCTCCTTGACACTTTTCGAATTGTGATTGCATTTATTTATTGATTTATTTTAGAAATAAATTAATTAGCAAATAAAACATTCTCCCACATTGGTTGGGGAATGAGAATCATGGGATCATTTCCCTATAAATACCAAGCTTGGTATTGGGATTTGAAACAACCTTGAGTGGAATTAAAAAGGCAACTCTAGAAAACAGTAAACCTTTGATTCTTAAAACTCATAGTTATTTTGTCCGGGTCTTGACTAACCTTCAAGAGTTAGGACGCTCGGGTCGGGTCGAGGGTACGATCCGTCGGAGATCTCGTCTTTTCGGGATTTTGAAGTAAGAGCTCTTTGGGAGCGAAGCACGCGTCAAAGGTATAATTCTTGTCCTTAATCTTGTTTGATTAAGTTTATTATGCTTGTTTAATTGCTTTAATTAAGGGGCGGGTCTTGGTGGCTTTCCTTCCGCGTAGTGTCGGGTCACTACGAAACCCTACAGTGGTATCGGAGCCACGCTCCTTTTAATTTTTGCAATTATTGTTTAATTAAGGTGTTTTAAAGAATTTAATTTTTCTGGTTCATGTTCATCTAATTAGATTAGATGCTCGTTTTAATTAATTTTTAAAACTCGATTTTATTTTCGATTTGGCTGTCAAACCCAGATTTTGGCTTAAAAATAGTGATTTTTTGGTGGAATTGACATTCTGGAACTGTTTCAGTCCTTTTAGAATTGTCCAAAAGCCAAATTCGAACCAGAAACCCAATTTTTCTGGGGTTTTCCGTTTTTCAACGAAAATTTTAATTCTTTTTAAGCCTTGATTAATGCAAGCATTACAAGGTTAGATTAAATGCACATTTGCATCACTAATCTACTAGTTTTAAAATATCCTTGAGCATAATAATGGAGTGTTTATTAGTGCTTAAGTTGATATACCAAGTTATCACATAAACTTGTTTTCCACAAATTTTGCAAATAAATTGCAATAAGGTGTGAAAACTTCTTGTGATTTTGTATTTTAAGTTCCCAAATAATGTTAAAGTTCTAATCTTTAAAGGTTTAAATGATTGAAACCCTAACCCTAAATTCCATGTTGAACAAAGTTTGGATTTTTTCATGTTTGGTTGATTAAAATCCATTAAGTTCAATTACTTGTGAGTAAAATTTGATTAATCTTCATATTGGAAGATGAAATCTTGGTATTTTACACAAGTATGCAAGTTGGAAAATTTTTTGTCATTGGATGGTTAATTTATTTTTTCCAACTCCCTTTTGTCAAATCCATTATTAATTTGCATATTGGCAAGATTAATTTTGGACATAGCTCATTTTATTTTAAGCATAAAGTTTGACCTAATTTTATTCAAAATTGAAATTTTGGAAAATTTAAGCTTATGCACCAATAAAATAAATTTATTTAAGTTAGACTTAATTTTATTTTATTTTCCTTAAAATTAATTCTAAAATATAATTTGGAATTAATTCATGTCACACAAAAATCGGGATTAAAATCCCGAGTCATAGCACGCAAATCGAGGCAAAACACCCAAGTGCCACCAAGGCTAGTCGGGCTGCCTAGCAACCCACATGTGGCTGCCTGTGGTGCGCACAAGGGCGAGCCTTGATGCTGCTATGCGCTGTTGTGTGGCTGGGATGCATGGCTGGTGTGCGTGGGGTGGCTGGGGTTGGCTTGCGAAGGATGCTGCTGGGCAGCAGGGTAGCAAGCATCAGCCCAGCGCACCACGAGCATCATGAGGCGCCTGCCCAGCAGGCCAGATGCTTGCAGGCACCAGCGTGCTAGCAAGCATGCGAAGCATGCTAGCAGGCAGCTGGGCTTGCGGCACTACTTGCTAAGGCACAGCAGGCCTCACCCACGCACCATGGTGCACACCCACCAAGGGATTTGTTGGGTGGTTTTGCTTAAGGTTGAGCTATGATTTTGCGATTTTTCCCGTGTTAATAATTTTAATTAATTATTTTAACGAGGCTAAAAACCTCGATTTTCGATTTTGCAAAATTTTGACAAATTATGGGTTATGCCGACTTAATTAATCGGATTAATTAAGTACGGATGCGGAATTTAGTGGGAGCTTGATTAAATGCGTTAGCATTTTGCGTTTAGAAATAATGGATTAAACCACTTTGACTAGTTTTAATTAGGCGCGTTAATTGGATTAACGACCTAAGTTAGTTACTAGTTTTGCGTGTTTAATTATGTATTTCGTAAAAAATTGCATGGGCCGTTCACAAATAGAGAACGGGTGAATGAAAGATTTCTTTCAAAACAGGTTCTTTGAAAATGGAAACTAGTGGGGCCCGACTAGGAGAGAAAATACGGATTGCGTTCCGTTATATATTTTTGTAAATATAAATACGGTCTGCGAACCGTTAAGTATTTTTGTACTAATTAGATTAATCTTAGTCGTTCTAGCTAGCTTCTTTTATTTCATTTTGGCCAAGATGTCTCAAGACGGCGTTTCGACGAAGACGAGCCAAGATGAAGACCCATGGAAATTGAAGATTTCAAGGGGTCATGCTAGTTGCCAAATGCATCTATTTTTTTGTCTTATATATTGCTATTATATATATGATTGCTAGATGCATGTCTAGGATTTCTATTATGTTGCGATGATTAGTTAAGTTCACTTAAATCAACCAACATAGAAACCCTAGGTCCCTTAATAATATTGAGCTAAAATTTGTCGTTCCAAGAACAACACTTACCGAACTAATGCGCGTATGTGATGGATTACGCCAAAGCGAGGCATCACTACTTCCCTAGGAACGTAAGGTATACTAGGTATACAAGTTGTCTTGGTTAAGCTCAACGATATCAGTAAGGAGTCCTTAGATGTCGTGGCAAAAGAGATAAAATGTCAAGAATGCATTAGATGCGACATTTTATCAAACCAAGAGTAGCTTGGAGCTATTAGTAATCGGATTGCTTACCTTAAGATATTTAATGGTGAAGACAAGCCAAAGCATGCTTAACCATTTCTTGATCTTTGGGATCTCGGAATCATTTTATTCTCGCTATAAGGGACAATCTTAAAATGCGTGGATAAAATGTTCAATAAGTTCGAATATGTGCATGAACGCTTTAAAATTTCAACTTATTGATGTATGAATGGTTTTTCACTTCAAATTCTTTCAATTGTAGAACAATGTCTGCAAGTAACTCGAACAATAATCAAATGTGCCCGGAACTCCCCAAAAAGTTGGCCTTTCCCTTAAACTTGGTCAACTTTAAGGAATGGGAGGAGGAACTCAGGAGAACTCTCCGGAATTGTTCCTTGGAGTATACTCTTGATACTCCCATTCCAAGCTTCTTTGCCAAAGGGATCATGACCGACGAGGCTCATGAAGAATGGTCTTCCAATTGCAAAAGGGTCTCACGACTCATGGCAAATTCCATCCCGGAAGACTGGAAGGAAACTCTTTCCTCCTACCTTCCGGACATGTTCCTCAAAGCACTTGAGGACGTTGTCAATGTAAGAGTCGCCAAGAGTGACAATGGCAACTTTGATGGACTCGTGTTTGACTTGACTAGGTCACTCTCAAACATGAGGATTAAGCCACCAAACGTTGGATGTCTTGCTAAGGAAAGGCGATGGCTTTGGACCAAGGTCTACAATGCTAAAATTGAGACCCGGCATGCCCCTCCGACCTCATGTGCTTGGTATGACTAGGCTCTTCAAGCACATGCAGCTTCTCGGAATTCCATTGGAAGATGAGATGGCAGGGCATATCTTGCTTGCTTCACTCCACTCGGGCTATGATGCACTTAGAGTGCATATCGCTGCGAGAAAGGAGACACACTCCCTCAAGGAGGTGGTGCAACTACTTAGCCAAGCCACATCCTATGGAATGACCAAAAGGCCCTTGAGAGCTAAGAAGAAAGAGTTCAAGAAGGTCAAGGCAAAGATGAGATGCTTCCATTGTGGCATGCAAGGCCATTACAAGAGGGAATGCATAATCGTCAAGGAAGAGGGGATCACTCCGACCACCTCAGGTATCTTCCTTAACACTTGTGGATTAAGCTTATCATAGGTATTAGATACCAAGTATGACTCACTTAATGTTGCCTTTTCAGGGACCAAGTGAGAAGCTTATCAAGTGTTGGTGCAAGAGCAAGAAGACGACTAAGATGGTTTTCGGTCGTGCTTGCATGCACTATTTTGTCTATGACATGTAATTAAACTATTTCTAGTTTTCATCATGCTTTGAACATATTATGATCCATGGTGTTGGACACCTAGGAATTTCAAGTGTAAGACTTTGACGATAGTTGTTTCAAGTTTGTCTTACAAATTTATGATCAATTAAATTGCATGTTTTACATATGATTAGACAAAAGTTGATACCACTAAGCTAAGACCATCGAGTCGAATCAAACCTACTTGTGGCATTGTCGTCTTGGCCATATAAACATCAAACGCATCAAGAAACTTCTTCAAGAAGGTGTTCTTGACTCATTCGACTTAGAGTCGTTTGAAAATTGCGAAGGATGCTTATTAGGCAAGATGATAAAACAACCATTCTCCAAGTTGGGAGAAAGGGCAAGTGACTTATTAGGTCTAATACACACGGATGTATGTGGACCTATGAGCACACCCGCAAGGCAAGGTTACCGATATTTCATCACTTTCACCGACGATTATAGTAGATATGGCTATATCTACTTAATGTCGAATAAATCTGAATCCTTTGAGAAATTCAAAGAATTTCAGAAAGAAGTTGAAAATCAACTTGGCAAGAAAATTAAAGCACTTCGATCAAATCGAGGTGGCGAATATTTGAGCCATGAATTCGACGATCACTTGAAAGAAAATGGCATTCTTTCAGAATTGACACCTCCTGAAACTCCTCAATGGAACGGAGTGTCCGAACGGAGAAATCGGACCTTGTTAGACATGGATCAATGATGGGTCTTAGTGAACTCCCTATCTCGTTCTGGGGACATGCGCTACAAACAGCAGTACTAACACTGAATAGAGCTCCGTCAAAAGATGTTGAAAAGACTCCATATGAATTATGGACTAAGAAACCTCCTAGGTTGTCTTTTCTCAAGATTTGGGGATGCGAAGCATATGTCAAGCGATTAATTTCGGACAAAATTCACCCCAAATCGGATAAGTGTTTCTTTGTGGGATATCCAAAAGAAACCAAAGGGTATTACTTCTACAATAAATCCGAGAACAAAGTGTTTGTTGCTCGTGATGGTGTCTTTTTGGAGAAGGATCACCTTTCCAAAATGACAAGTGGTAGGAAAATCGAACTCGACGAAGTTCGAGAGGAGGAGCAACAATGTCAACCTGACAAAACTGACAATCTAGATACTTTGGAAGCATCTAAGAAGATTGGTCAGAGTCAAACAGACAATGTAAATGCTCAACCGACTACCCTTCGTAGTTCGCAACGGCAAAGATCTCAACTAGACAGATACCTCGGTATCGTCTTAACTGATGATCAGGACATCCTAGTTATGGATGGTGATGAGCCGGCGACATACAAGCAAGCTATGACGAGCCCCGACTCTGCAAAATGGCAAGAGGCCATGAAATCCGAGATGGACTCCATGTCTGAAAATCAAGTTTGGGACTTGGTGAATTTGCCCGAGGGTTATACACCCATTGGTTGCAAATGGATCTTCAAAGTGAAGACAGACAAGGATGGAAATATATCGATATACAAAGCTAGACTGGTGGCAAAAGGTTATAGACAAGTCCACGGGATTGACTATGACGAAACTTTTTCACCAGTTGCAATGCTAAAATCCGTCCGGATCATCCTAGCGATTGCTGCATATTACGATTACGAAATATGGCAAATGGATGTCAAAACCGCCTTCCTTAATGGGATTTTGGAAGAAACTGTTTATATGACACAGCCAGAAGGTTTTGTCGATCCAGGCAACGCTGGAAAGGTTTGCAAGCTGAAGAAGTCCATTTATGGACTAAAGCAAGCCAGCAGAAGTTGGTATCTGTGATTTGATGAAGCCATTAGCAAGTTTGGTTTTATCAAAAATCCAGATGAGTCTTGTGTATACAAGAAGGTCAGTGGGAGTGATATTGCATTCCTAGTCCTGTATGTCGATGACATACTGCTCATTGGAAACAGCACAAAATTATTGGAGTCCGTAAAGGCTGGTTGGGGAAGTGCTTTTCAATGAAGGACTTAGGATAGGCACAGTACATATTGGGCATCAAGATCTACAGGGATAGATCTAAGAGGATGATTGGATTAAGCCAGAGTACTTACATTGATAAAGTACTGGCTCGATTCAACATGGAAAATGCCAAAAGAGGGCATTTACCCATGTCCCATGGCATAACTCTCAGCAAGAAACAGTGTCCGCAGACACCTGTTGAGCGAGAAAGAATGAATCAGATCCCATATGCTTCGCTAATCGGATCGATCATGTATGCCATGATATGTACAAGGCCAGATGTATCGTATGCCCTGAGTGCAACGAGTCGATACCAATCGAACCCAGGAGAGGCGCATTGGACTGCGGCCAAAAACATCCTTAAGTACCTGAAAAGGAACAAGGATAAATTCCTGGTATATGGAGGCCACAAAGAACTGGTTGTTGAAGGTTACACCGACGCTAGCTTCCAGACTGACAGAGACGACTTCAAGTCACAGTCGGGGTACATATTATGTCTGAATGGAGGAGCGTTTAGCTGGAAGAGTGCCAAGCAGAGCACCACTGCAGACTCTACAACTGAAGCCGAGTACTTGGCCGCTTCGGAAGCTACCAAGGAAGCTGTTTGGATTCGCAAGTTCATTAGCGAACTTGGTGTTGTACCCTCAATCAAGGGACTGATAGACCTCTATTGTGATAATAATGGAGCTATCGCTCAGGCCAGGGAGTCGAGAGAACACCAGAAGGTCAAACACGTGCAAAGGCGATTTCACATGATAAGGGAATGGAAATCCGAAGGTGAAATCAGAATTTGTAAGATCGGCACGGATGATAATGTAGCCGATCCTTTGACTAAACCTTTGCCTCAAGTGAAACACAACAAGCACATTACGGCACTGGGAATCAGGCATGTTGGAGACTGGCTTTTAAATTCCCTGTACATGTGTTTTAATTAAATAGGATATTTAATGTAAAACACTGTATTGAAACCATTCATTAATGGAGTAATTAATTTTTGTGCAAAAATTATCATTCACTCCATTACTATTTAATTGTGGTTTATAATTAAATAATGAGTCCATTCGATTTACGGAAATATTCAAAACAGGGTATCAAGACCATGTCTTGGATAAAGAAACACTTGTTAAGTGAACATTGAGTATTAAATCGAAAAGTGTCCCTAATCGAGGTCATCTAATAGATGGACGATTGATGACCGCCATAGATTAGTGTGTAGTATGATTTACAGCACCGTTTCTTGTGGTGTGAGGACGTGACGGTCATAAATCATTTGCACAGGCACAGTTTGGAACTGTACTGAATAAGACCTATGAGAGTACTTTAAGAAAATTTAAATTTTGTCATAAGTACATTTCTCATTATGACTATCGGAACTTGTTTCCTCCGACCATGAGTACTGTGAAGTTTTCTTGTTTGAGTACTAGACTCTTTGATGTTTCCAAACGTCTGCCGTAACTGGGGATCATAACGGGAACACTCGGGAGACTATGTCCTCTTAGTAAGAAGAACTTACAATACAAGACTGGGATTGTCCCCCTACTAACAACAGGGAAAAATGTTTTGTTGTTTACAAGGCCGCTCGAAGAGCAAGACTGTGAAAATGCATGGCCGTGCACAGATGGATTTTAGAAATCATCTGCTTATTGACAGTCGAACTCGGAGATCAAGAAACACTTCTGAACGTAATAAGGATGACAAAGAATCTTACCTTATAGTTCACGAAGAAACATTAAGTGACATAGGAAATGAGCTATACACTATATGCACACTTGTCCAGAAGGACAAGTGGGAGATTGAAAGGAATGGTGTCCTTCCAACAAGTGTATTCTTCCGATAGAGGGTTCAGAATTATTACAGAACTAATTCTTCAGTAAGGTCAAGTGATCGGAATGCCTAGGTGGAGGCCGCTTTCGATCAGTAATATCAAGGTACAATTGATATTACAACTTAATCTTAACTGAACCCTTCGGGTCGAACCCAATCGAATCACCGATCCGAGACGACGAATTAATCCAAAAGGATTTAATGAGTCGACAAAGTTTTACGAATACAGACATCGGAAATCGAGCCTAGGGCGTCGAGACCGAGCGTCGCAAAATCACAATCGACAAGTATGAGCGTAGCCATAGCTAGGCTAGGCTAGCTCATCATAGGCACTAGGCGCGCCATGGCAGTCCTAGCATCATGCCTAGGAGCTGTCGCAGCCCTAGCATGATGGCTAGGCACCATGGCTAGCTATCGCTAGCACCAGGCGCGCCAACACAGCCCTAGCATCATGCCTAGGCGCTATCGCAGCCCTAGCATGATGCTGGGCGCCATCGCAAGCCAGCAGCCCATCGCAGGCCTATACGCATCACTAGGCGTACCATGCGTGACCTAGGATGGCTGGGCGCCATCGCATCCCAGGCAACATCACTAGGCGCACCATGCGTGCCCCAGGATGGCCTGATGCCATAGCAGCCCTAGCATAGTGTTGGGCGCATGGCAGGGCCACACGCACCAAGCACAGCTAGTGCTAGGCACTGGCGCATGCGTGGTGCGTGGTGCCTGGGCGAGGCATGTGCGTGCATGGTGCACAGTGCCTGGGCTAATGCGTGAGGCTGTGCGAGAGTGTGTGCGAGGGGATGGCAAGCTAGCAAGCAACGTCAAGCCAAGCATGTGTGGCTTTCTAGCAGCACGCATGCTAGGCATTGTGTGCGAGAGAGATGTGTGGTGCACATGGTGTGGGAGTGCGGTGCGTGGCGAGAGGCCAGCATGCGTGGCCCGCTAGCAGCACGCATGTTGGGCCATGCGAGCAGCGATGATGCGTAGGATGCACGCACCAGCGCCAGCGCCAGCACCAGCGCCAGCACGCACTAGCAAGCATCAGCGATGCTGCTGGGCTAGTGCTAGCATGCTGGGCTAGCTGGCAGCTGGGCAGCAGCCTAGGGTGAGGCGGTTTATGAGGAGAGTGGGGACCAAGGCTTTGGGAAAGCCTTGGGGAGCAAGGCATTGGTCCCCCCACCTCTCCATGGTCCTCACCTAATACTCTCTCTCTCCTTGACACTTGTCGAATTGTGATTGCATTTATTTATTGATTTATTTTAGAAATAAATTAATTAGCAAATAAAACATTCTCCCACATTAGTTGGGGAATGAGAATCAAGGGATCAATTCCCTATAAATACCAAGCTTGGTATTGGGATTTGAAACAACCTTGAGTGGAATTAAAAAGGCAACTCTAGAAAACAGTAAACCTTTGATTCGTAAAACTCATAGTTATTTTGTCAGGGTCTTGACTAACCTTCAAGACTTAGGACGCTCGGGTCGGGTCGAGGGTACGATCCGTCGGAGATCTCGTCTTTTCGGGATTTTGAAGTAAGAGATCTTTGGGAGCGAAGCACGCGTCAAAGGTATAATTCTTGTCCTTAATCTTGTTTGATTAAGTTTATTATGCTTGTTTAATTGCTTTAATTAAGGGGCGGGTCTTGGTGGGTTTCCTTCCGCGTAGTGTCTGGTCACTACGAAACCCTACAGAATGAGCTACAAACTTTTAGGCAGTCAGATGATGAGTCTCTCTATGAGGTTTGGAGGACATTTAAAAGATTGCAGAGACAACGCCCTCACCATGGCATTCCAGATTGGATTTTGATGCAGACCTTTTACAATGGCATGACTCATGAGTTCCGTATTTACATAGATGCTGTGTCAGGAGGTTCTCTCTTGACAAAGAACCCCACTGAAGCTAGGGAGCTCATAGAGAAGATGGCGGCCAATGATAACTATCATCCTGGAGGCCGAAACACTGTGAAAAAGGGAGGTAAACTTGATGTTGATGTTTTAACTATGCTAACTAGTTCTGTGCAGGCACTAACAAGAAGGTTTGATAAGTTCCAAGCAGGAACTTCTAACACCCCACAGGAGTTGTGTCAGTTATGTCATGTGCAGGGTCATGTTGCTCCAGATTGCCCACAGATTTCGCAGAATGCGGAAGAAATGTCGATCGAGCAAGCTAATGCTTTCTACTCCTCTAACCCAAAGAGACCTTATGACCCTTATTCCAACACCTACAATGAAGGATGGAAACACCATCCCAACTTTTCCTACAAAAACTCCCAAGCGCAACAAAACCCTCCACCACCACCTCAACCCAACACCTACAACCAACCACCACCTGGTTTCTAACAGAAACCACCCAATGCCCAACAACCTATGCAACAACAACCTCAGAAATCAAGCCTAGAGGTGACATTAGAGAGCTTTATAACCGCAACAAACAGTGACATCCAACATCAAAATAGCTCTATCCAACAGTTGCATGCTCAGGGTAAACTTATGGAGAATCTGATAAGCCAATTGGCCAACCAATTTAGCCAAGCCCTAAAGACTCCAGGAACCTTCCCGGGCCAGACTGAACAATCTCAAAAAGGCCAAATGAATGTCGTCACCCTGAGGAGTGGAAAGCAGTTGGAAGATCCTCCTACCAAGGAGCCATCAAGAGAGGTCATTGAAGAAGTGGGTGCAAGTGAAAAGGAAGTAGAAGATGCTAGGATCGAGGAAGCATCAAAAGAAGCACCACCAAAGCCACCTACTCCATATATCCCTAAGGTTCCTTTTCCTCAAAGATTAGCACAAGCTAAACTTGACAAAAAGTTTAGTAAGTTCCTCGATGTTCTTAAAAAGCTTCATATTAACATTCCATTCCTAGATGTCATATCTGAGATGCCTTCTTATGCAAAATTTTTAAAAGATATGCTATCTAACAAGAGGAAATTAGAAGAGAATACTACAGTTTCTTTGAATGCAGAGTGCAGTGCTATTTTGCAGAACACTCTCCCTAAGAAATTAGGAGATCCATGTAGCTATTCAATTCCAGTGAAGCTTGGAGACATTGAGATCAACAGGGCACTATGTGACCTAGGTGCAAGTGTGAGCCTCATGCCACTGTCTATATGCAAGAAGCTGCAGATGGGTGAACTCAAACCCACACGCATATCTCTGCAACTTGCAGACAGGTCAGTGAAGTTTCCTTTGGGTGTACTTGAGGATGTACCCCTCCGAGTAGGTAAGTTTTTCATTCCATGTGATTTTGTTGTGATGGAGATGGATGAGGATGTGAATGTTCCTATCATACTAGGTAGACCTTTCTTAGCTACTGCAGGTGCAATTATAGACATGAAGAAGGGTAAGATTACTTTTGAAGTAGGTGATGAGAAATTGGAATACTCACTTTTGAATGTTATGGGTGCTCCTTCTATGGGAGACACTGTTTGTCAGGTTGATGTGCTCGATGAGCTACAGAATGAGCAACTTCCCTTGAATCAGAATGATGATGCTCTTGAACAAGTGCTATTAGGGAAGGAAGACGATAATGGAGATTGGCAGTCTAAGAAGTATACCAGGTTACTTGATGAAGCAAAGGCCGATCCAAATCAGAACCCGATCAGAGAGACATTGGAAGTAATGAGTATTGGGGAGAGTTCTAAGCCTCCCGAGGTAGAGTTGAAACCCCTCCCCTCTAACTTAAAATATGCATATCTTGGTCCAAATAATTCATATCCCGTTATTGTCAATTCTGAACTCAAGGACACAGAATTGGAGCAATTGCTCAACGTTCTGAAAACATATAAAATTGTCATTGGGTACATCATTGATGATATCAAGGGCATTAATTCTTCTTTCTGTATGCATAAGATCATTCTTGAAAACGATCATGCCTCTTCTGTAGAACCTCAGAGAAGACTTAATCCTAATATGATGGAGGCAGTTAAAAAAGAGGTTCTGAAATTGCTTGCTGCAGGTATAATCTACCCTATCTCTGATAGTAAGTGGGTTAGCCCTGTACAAGTAGTACCAAAGAAGGGAGGTATGACCGTTGTCAAGAATGACAAGGGTGAGCCAATCGCCACCAGAACTGTCACAGGATGGCGAATGTGTATAGATTATAGAAAGTTGAATAAGGCCACCCTGAAGGATCACTTCCCCTTACCTTTTATTGATCAGATGCTTGAAAGGTTGGCAAAGCATTCCTTTTTCTATTACTTGGATGGATATTCAGGTTTCTTTCAAATTCCCATCCGACCCTGTGACCAGGAAAAGACTACTTTCACATGTCCATATGGCACCTTTGCATATCGCAAGATGCCATTTGGATTATGTAATGCTCCTGCCACCTTTCAGCGTTGTATGATGGCAATTTTCTCAGGACTCATAGAAAACTCTATGGAAGTATTTATGGATGATTTATCTGTCTATGGAACATCTTTCGATGTATGTCTTGAAAACTTGAAAAAGGTGCTCCAAAGATGTAAAGAAGTTAATCTAATCTTAAACTAGGAGAAATGCCATTTTATGGTACAACAGGGAATTGTCTTAGGTCACGTCGTATCTAATAAGGGTATTGAGGTTGATAGAGCTAAAATAGAGGTCATAGAGCGCTTACCACCTCCTAACTCTGTAAAAGGAATTCGAAGTTTCCTTGGTCACGCAGGTTTTTATCGGCGTTTTATTAAGGATTTTTCGAAAATTGCTAGACCTTTAACTGAGCTATTGGCCAAGGATGTCCCTTTTGTCTTTTCTGATGCTTGTCTTGAAGCTTTTAATAGGTTGAAGGAAGCTTTAATCACTGCTCCAGTCATGCAACCCCCGGATTGGAGTCTGCCGTTTGAAATCATGTGCAATGCTAGTGATTATGCGGTAGGAGCCGTGTTGGGGCAAAGGAAGGAGAAGAAGCTCCATGTCATATACTATGCTAGCAAGACTTTGAGCTCTGCTCAAATGAATTATGCCACAACTGAAAAAGAAATGCTAGCAGTTATTTATGCTATTGACAAGTTTCATTCTTATTTGGTAGGTTCTAAAGTCATCATACATACAGATCATGCAGCATTGAGGTTCTTGATGACCAAAACACATGCCAAGCCTAGGTTGATCCGATGGATTCTACAGCTACAGGATTATGACATCGAAATCAGGGATACCAAAGGGACAGAGAACGTTGTTGCAGACCATCTCTCCCGTCTTCTCCTTGACCCCGAAGATGGAGATGATACTCCTTTTGATGATTCTTTTCCTCCTGAACATTTACTAGCTTTATTACAGACTGAATCCCCTTGGTTTGCTGACCTAGCTAATTTTCTCTCTACAGGTACAATGCCTCATGGCTACTCTTCTCAACAAAGGAAGAAATTTCTTTCTGAGGTAAAGAGATATTTTTGGGACGATCCATTCCTATACAAGCAATGCGCGGATGCCATGATCCGAAGATATGTTCCAGAAATTGAGGTAAGCAACATTATTTCACATTGCCATGACTTACCCTGTGGTGGACATGCAGGCCCCTCGAAGACAATTGCAAAGATTTTTCAATGTGGATTTTATTGGCCTACGATGTTCAAGGATACCTATGCCTATGTCAAAGCATGTGATAGATGTCAACGGACTGGCACAATTTCTAAGAAGAACGAGATGCCACTTAACAACATACTCGAGGTCGAGTTGTTTGATGTGTGGGGGATAGATTTCATGGGTCCATTTCCCTCTTCTCATGGCAACCGTTACATATTGCTAGCTATTGATTATGTTTCAAAGTGGGTGGAAGCAATAGCCAATCCAACCAATGATGCTCGGGCGGTAAGTAAGTTTTTCAAGAGAGTTATTTTCCCTCGTTTTGGTTTACCACGTGTTTTGATTAGTGAAAGGGGAACACATTTCACGGAGCATCGGTTTGAAGTAATGTTGAAGAAATATGGAGTACAACACAGACTTGGCATTGGATATCACCCACAAACTAGTGGCCAAGTTGAAGTGTCCAACCGAGAAATCAAATCTATCTTGGAGAAAACGGTTGCAAGGACGAGGAAGGATTGGTCAGTTAAGATTGATGATGCGCTATGGGCATACCGAACGGCCTTCAAAACGCCTATTGGTATAACCCCATATAGACTTGTGTATGGAAAGGCGTGCCACTTACCAGTCGAGCTAGAACACCGAGCTTTTTGGGCTATTAAAAGTCTGAACTTTGATGCCAAAGTGGCAGGAGAGAATAGATTGTTACAACTCAACGAATTAGAGGAGCTTCGCCTCGATGCCTATGAAAGTTCAAAGTTGTACAAAGAAAAGACTAAAAGGTGGCATGATAAGGGTCTTATGAGAAGGGAGTTCAAAGAAGGGGATCAAGTCCTTTTCAACTCTAGGTTGAAATTATTCCCTGGTAAGCTTCGGTCTAGGTGGTCGGGACCGTTCAAGATTAGGAAAGTCTTCCCCTATGGCACTATCGAGTTGGAAAACACAAGAGGGGAACCTTTCAAAGTCAACGGACAGCGAGTGAAGCACTACCGAGTCGGTGATCCCATCGATGAGGGGGTGGATATCACACTCTCGTCCCCCATCACAAAGCTCCTGAGAAGCCATACGGTCAAGCTAAAGACCTTATAAATAAGCGCTAAATGGGAGGCAACCCATGCTTGAATTTTTACTCATATTTTGTTAATCTTTCGTTATTATTTTCATTAATTTTATCTTGTTTTTTTCAACATCATTCACATTCATCTTGTTTTTTCTTATTTGATTCTTATGTCTAGTTTTTGTTTTATTCGTGGTGTCGAATTAGGTGAAAAGTAAGAAAAAGAAAGAAGAAACAAGGAGGAAAAGCGCTAAGAAGAAGGAAAAAGGAGAAAAATCAAAATCTGCAGAGGCACGTCCGTGCCTCTGAGGCAGAATGTTTGAGGGGTTGAATTTCTAGAAAGGCACGTCCGTGCCCCCCATTAGGCACGTCCGTGCTCAGGTTTTCCGTATTCCATTTTTTTTTATTACTTTTATTTTTCAAAAAAAAACAAAAAAAAAAAAAAAAAAAAAAAAAAAAAAAAAAAAAAAACTGGAATAACTAGGCACGTCCGTGCCTACTCACAGACACGTCCGTGCCTCTGAGGCAAAAAGATTCAGAGTTCAGATTTTTGAAGAGGCACGTCTGTGCCCCACCCCCCCCCCCCCCAGGCACGTCCGTGCCTCCCTCGAAAATAAGGAGGACACGGGCATGCCTACTTCCTCCACTCCCAAACTCTCACCTCTCAAAATTTTAAAGCTTTCTCTCTCCTCCTTCCCTCACAGCATTCGCCCCTCCTCCTTCAATTTCTCACCTTATTTCACAAAATCTCACAACAATCTTCAAGTTCTCAATCTTTCTACTCCAATCATACACTCCACTACCATCAAAAATCAATCCAAACCCCAATTTCTTGCAAATTTTCGAAGAACCCTAGGCTGGAAATCAATTTGGGGGTTTTTGATTGAAGGCTTTTTGGAGCAATTGGAAGCAAGGAAAGGATTCTAAGGTGCTATTTGCAATTATTGTGGATCAATTGCGGGTATTAAACACCCACCACACCTTGGGTACCCTCTTTTCTTGCACTTTCTCTCTCTAGATTTTTATGCTTAATTTGCTACAAATTGTTCATAGAAATTGTTTGAGTTAGTTAGTTGTGTTTGGGTTGTTTAATTTGTTTTGATAATCGTGATTAAAAGTTGGTGTAGTGTAGTTGTGAGATTTATTTTGCACTTAGTTGACTATTGTTGATAATTGTGAGTTTGTGACAAAGGTGGTTGATTAATTGACTGTTCTTTGTGCTTGAACTACATACATTGTTGTGAACTTGCAATTATGGCCTCCTCCTCAAACCAAAGAAGAAACCGCCCTAAAAGCACCTCTTCCAAAAACCTTAGAACCCCTCCCGTTCCACAACCTCCTCCCGTACCACTTGCCCATATTCCACCCATTGAGACGTTCGGGATTGATTTCAAGGGAAATGAGGAATACATGAAGAACTTTCTTCGCCTTAGATCCCGACCTTTAGTGCCTACACGGTTCTTTGACCAAGAGGCTTTGGAAACCTTGGGTATGGGAGGTGAGTTCCAACGCATACTTAACCGGTTAGGATGGAGTGGTTTCTTAGACAAACATCCTAACACCTACTCCAACATTACATACTAGTTTCTTCCTACCTTAGAAGTCCGTCGTAGACCCGACGGCCACACCCCTAGAGACGTTTCATTCAATTGTCTTAGTGAACGTCACACCCTTACGGTGATGGAAGTTAATGTCTTGCTAGGCTTCCCCACCTTTGGCCAAATAGGTAGACCAAACTACAGTAGGTTGTCTGGCTATAGTGACCTTAGCACATGGCGGGATTTGACTGGGCTAGATGACTACGACCCTAGCCACTCTAAGACCTCATGCATCATCCACCCAGCCATGAGACTTATCTGCCGACTCTTTTCCTGGACCCTATTTGCTAGATGTAACACAGGGGGATTTTGCTCGGCCAAGGAGCTCTATTTTCTATGGCATTTGTTAGCTCACCCCGACCCCACCAAGTATGATGACATGATTAACCCAGGGGCATGGTTTTTAGATCACCTATATAACGTAGCCATGGGGTCCGAGGACATTGCTATAGGTGGTATGCTTTCTTTGTTGGTTGTTAGCTATGTGCAGGATTGGGCAGGTTTGGACCAGTACAGGGTCGGAGGCCCCACCACACTGAGTTTTCAGAGCTTCCAGCAGATGAGCTGGGTGAAGAGACGCCCTCGGAACCAAGGCTACGAGTGGCTAGTTGGTCGTCCTACTCTACCACGACCAGTTCCCTATGCTTTCCTCCCGAAGCTCGGGATTCCACCGATGGCTGGGAGGGATACTTGGATTATCCCTCCTGATTTTGTTTGGCCACCACAACATATTGAGGGTGTCTCATTGCCTGTGGGGGAGAGAGCCCAGCTGCACGCATGAGAGGGCCATACGCATATGGAGGAGGATGTTCCACATCAGGAGCCGCAAGGCCCACCTAGCTTAGAGGAGCAGATTGCCTCCATGAGGGCCGATATGAACCATGTCATGCTTGGCATGGGAGACTTGAGGAGGGATGTCAGTGACACGCAGAGGGCGGTCACGAACCTATCGATGTCCCATGATAGCATGGCGACAACTTTTGGTGACTTGCGAGATCAGCTCGCTACCTTCCAGGCCGAGTTTTATGATGTGACAACACTTTCAGGGCGGTCCTATCACCGGCCCGAGGTATGGCTTTCCCCCCACCCCTCCTGATCAGTAGTCTGCTTTCCCTTCCCCTTGTTTATTTGCTTTGTTTTGTGCATACATTGAGGACAATGTATGGTTTAGCTTGGGGGAGGATATGCTTTTCACCTTGTATATATTAGTTTTATTTCAGTTTTTGGGTAGTTTATTTCTCTCTAGTGTCGAATAATATGCCATTGCATGACTATGCTTCTATGATTATAATCACATATGTGTGCTTTTTGAAAAAAAAAAAAAAAAAAGAGTTTTTGAAAACCCATTCATTGATGTTTTTGGATTTGAGCTTGGTTGTGGCCGGGATGGTCTCCCCGCTCTACTTATGTGAATAGTTTGTGTACCCAGTGAGAGTCTTGAGCCTTATATGACTGATTTCACTCTACCTCAGTCATGTTTCTTCTTGTGTGATTAGATTGTCCTTCATATAATCGAATTCTTGGTCTTGCTTTTTGACTATTTGAGACTTTATGATGCATGTCGCGAAAAGATGATTGAAATTTCCTTGTAGAAATTAGAGCCTCCACATTTTAGGCCTTCATGTTTTTTCTTTTTGTTTTTATTTATTTTTATTTTACATTCACCCGTAGGTTGAACCAATTTGAGCCATATTTACCCCTTCTTGATACCCTACATTTAAAGCTTTAGAGCTATTTTTCTAGGTTTATTTTGAAGGTGTTTTACATTTTTTAAGCCCTATGAGTGTGATTGATGTTGAAAAAAAAAGAAAAAAAAAGAAAAAAAATGCAAAAAAATGGAAAAAATGAAAAAAAAAAAAAAAAAAAAAAAGAAAGAAAACAAAGAGAAAAGAAGGGAGATTATGAGAAAGAAAAGGAAAAAAGAAAAAAAAAAAGGAAGAAAAGAAATATGGTCTTAAAGGCCCTTGAAAAAATAGAGAAGTCTTCCATTTTATTTTTATTTAATCCCTTCCTCTTTGTGTGAAAAAAAAAAGGAAGGAAAGAATAAAGGGCTATGTTTATAATTGTATGGAGTTGGAGGAAATAAGGTTGGATTGAACCCGACATTTGAATGTGTAGTGGGATTAGGATTTGTTTTATTTTGAGCACCACATTCCCAAAATACATCGTCTAACCCTTATTTACCGAGCTTACCTAATATGGATTTCATGATTTTCATGTTTGCATCAATCACTAAAAGTGGAGAAAGTCACATTGCAAGCCTAAAGAGGTCGGTCGTGTGAAGTTGATATGCATGCTATGCTTAGGTTGAGTGGCTTCATATTTCACCCCGAAAACACATGAGCGTTATTGTTTTTATTTTTCACAACTAAAGTGAGAACTATTCATGTTTGTGTGAGTAGGTATGGGGAGATGTGTGGTAAGATTGGTTGTCAAGTCCAAGTATATGAGATGAATGGTGGTTTTTGTGCATGTTGACTCCTAATTTCGTTTTTATCGTGGTTTTGAACTTAATGGCACATTGTGATTGTTTGAGGAGTTATCATTCTCTTCCCTTGTGATTCATGGTTAAATGCTTGAGGACAAGCATTAGTGCCTACTCTGAGGCACGTCCGTGCCTCCAAGCCAGATGCAGCACCCTTTGTTTTGACCCTAGGCACGTCCGTGCCTAGCAGGAGGGCACGTCCGTGCCCATCAGAGCAAACAGGCACGTCCGTGCCCAGCATCAGGAACGTCCGTGCCTGGAAGACAGAAGCTGCAACAATTTTGCTACGTATATAGGCACGTCCGTGCCTATGGAGAGGCACGTTCGTGCCTCCTGGGAACCTTGTGCGCCAAGCTTAGCCGATTTTTCTTATCTTTTTAGGCTTGTATATATTCTTTAGTTTGTTCTTCTTGATGAATTATTCATTCATTCATTAAGCCTTATTGTAATTTTTTTTTATTCTCTCCTTAAGAACTAGTTCTCCATTATTATTTTCGAAGTTTTTTGTAATTCAAGATTCAAGCTTTCTACTTTCAATTTTATTCAAGATTTGGTATTTATTTTTCATCCTTTGTTATTAATTATGTTTTCATTATTTATTATTGTTTTTGTTTCTTTAATCATGTGTGAGTAGATTCTTTGATTCAAGATCTAGTGTAGCCCTATTATTATTGATGCATGAATTAAATCTTTAAATTCTTTAATAACTTTAACAATTGAATTGCTAAATTGATTGTGATTATTCCAATGCTAGGTTAGACGTAACTATAGTATTGCGATTACTCCATTGTTTTTATCACAGCGAAAGTTGGGTATAAACGGATTTGAGTAAATCAATTTAGGGTTTGATTCTCAACACGAGAGTAGTTGGGTTTGATAATTGGGAAGTGAGAGTAATGTGTTTAATGTCTTTAATATGCATGATACCATGAGAATAGGCTTGATTGTATGTTAGAGAAGCCATTGATACTCGAGAGAGGTCCTTGGTGTTTATTAGAGTTTACTTTTCCCCGTTCGATTGAAATCGTATGTTAAGGGTAGAATTACAATCTCATCGATAATAATTGTGGTGAAACTAGATCTTGGATGTTTTAATTACTTGATTTAATCATCTCATTTAGTTTATTTTCGAATTCTTCTCATACTTAGTTCCTTAGATAATTGATTATAATTGATTCTTGCTTAGTAGAAATTCGAGTCTATTTAATTATTTCTGAACCTTAGTCTCTTGGGATCCGACCCTTACTTGCCAGTCTACATTAGTATTGGTCTGTTAGGTTATTTTTGATAGGTACGCGACACGCCTACCAAAAATACCAAAACACAAAGGAAACTGACCTTCTGAAGATCATGGCACGCAGTGACAGCTGGAAGGCTAACTGAGCCACTAGTAGAGTCAGCAGGGAGGAATATACCTTGAGTAAGGCGGTACCCCAAAGTACCACCCTGTTGCAGGTTATCTACAAACAAAGACTCGTCAGCCCGAACATTCATCAAAGGTCGAAAGAGAGCATTCTTAGCCCCAACTGGGCATGATATAAGGCGGAAAGCAGCATCAATAGGCACCTCCCCAAACTCTATGGGCCCAGTAGGACGAAAAGTGCCACCATCAAATATAGAAGTTGTTGAGAGTGGATTCTCAAACGCATCACTCAAGAATTGGTGAACACAACGATTGAGCTTGCTAGAGTTATGGGTGCCAATATCCTTCACAACATTTTCACCAAGAAGCCTAGTGTTGGCAGAATGAGAAGCAAGGGGATCCAGCACTGAAGAGGTGCGAGCCCTCTTGGTCGTAGGCTGCTCTTCGCCAGCCGAGGGAGAAACCATTGGATCATCCTCCAAGTCAATAAATTGGGGAGCCCGCTACTAAGACGCCGCAGGCACTCCGCAAATGGCCCGGAAGCCCAACAAAGCGGGGATCAATTTTAAGGAGCTTCTTAATAACATCATCAGGCAGCTCAATGTTAGAAGTTTCAGAAGTAGGGACAACAGTTTCCTTAGCAACAATGGAAGTACCCATGCTGGTAGTAGAGAGCATAACATGCTCAGTAGAAGTTGTGGGTTTCTCACCCACTACAACATTAATCTCAACCCCAACCTCAGGGGCAAAGTTGAGAATACTGTCAGCAAATTCATTAACATTATCATTCTTTGGATCACCAAAAGCTTGTTTTTCTAAATCACGTACTTGGGAGGACTGAGGTGCAACTTGGCCGAAATCCACAGGAGATGAAGTTCTCTGCGCCACTAACGCCTCAAATCCCGAAGTAACTTCCTTCGGCATTTTTTGAGGTTCCCGCCAATTCCCCACAGTAAAAGAGGAAGGTTCAGTTTCAACCCTGCTAGGACCCAAAAGGTTTGTAGTGATTACAGTACCAAAAACAAACCTTAATTCAACAGGAGCCAAGAAAACTTCACCCTTCAAGGCACCAGCACGAACCTCCAAGGTATCAAAGAGTTCAGGAGGGTTGTTAGGGGTGGCAGTGATAGGATCCATCCAATTATCCTGCAGGCCGAGGATTTGCCTATAAGCAACAATAAAGGAAAAATAAGACAATGGAAGATAGAAACAAGACAAAAAGACACACTAGGGATCAAGAAGAGAAGAGCATACCAGGCTCATGAGTAGAGCATAAACGCATGGCAGAAAGCTGTGTGTTGCCTACAATATAAAGAGAGTTAGGCAGCCAGAACTTAGGATACTTAAACTTACCTTTACCCGCTCCCTACAGTGCATCAAAAGCATGTGTCTCCTGGGCGGCCTTAGAGGGAGAAACAGTGACCCCAGCCATGTTCGTGCGAACGAATCTGAAGTTGCGAGGCACTGCAAAAGAAGATGGGATATAAACCCAAAAGAATTTTCTAGTCCAATACCTAAAACGATCAAGCTTGGGTAAGATAATACTTTCCCTTCTTTAGGGGCCACATAATACCAACCAGACTCAGAGAAGCCAGAAGACGATCTCTTCTAGCTCATCAAGGACTTGAACAAGTTCAGCGATTCTGGTAACGTCGAAAACGCAGGAACCACAGCAAGCAGATTAAAGTGTGTAGGGAAGCAGGGTGCAACAGAGCGATACAAAGATTGAAAGCGCAAAAGACCTTATCCAAAGTTTGATCTAGGGGAAAGCGCAAGCCCAAGTCTAGCTGGGAGGAAAAAACAGCAATGTGCTAAGCAGGGGGAGCAGACGGCTTTGAGCCCTCAGCAGGAAGGACCGGCCTGTAGCCTGGTCCAAACCCATAGAATTCCTGGCCTACTGCGGCCAGATCCAACCTCTCAGCGTCCTTACACCAATTGGAATCCAGCGTGTTGTTCATGGGCCCATGACACCTTTCATCAAGATAGAAGTTAGACATCCCTTCCTCCACAGGCTCAACCACGTTGATGGGCTGGCAATCTTGAAAAGCTTGCTCCCTGGGAGACTCAACAGTTTTGCTCATACTCTTGGCTGGGGAAGGAGACGGTGAAGGAGTTGGAGAACGACCACCCCACACTACATAGTGATCAAACCGATTCACGTCAGCCATATCATCAAGCCAAGCAAAACAATTTAAAGGCTGAACTTGGGGAATGGGACGAACAAGAGACAAATCAAAAGGGTTGGCCTTAACCTCATCAGCTAATAGTTTATGGCGCATCGCGCGCATTCTCAAGCGCGTGACACGCGAGAAGGCAACCCCATTGTAAGTAAGTTCCCGCTCGCAAGAAGGGTCAAAGAAAGCAGGGCGAGTTTTAGAACGAAAATGGCAAAAACCACTGTCGGCAGCAGGACGACTACTACCCGACCCAAATTCAACTGGAGGGGTCGCAGCAGTACTCACCCCGCTCCCAGCAAGAAAGGTGTCACCCGGCATAACTACTTGCAAAGGAATAGAGGGAGAGGAGGGAGAAACAAAACAAGTTCGCCTCAAAGCGCTCACCTGAGCGAGATGGCTCAGGGGACTTAGTGCGAACAAAAGGAGAACTCGGATTCTGACTGTCAGTAGCGTCAAATATCTTAAGATCTACAAATAACAAAAAAGAGCCCCAAGAGACAAAGAAAGTTGGGGAAGTAAAAGCAAAATCAGTTGTTCCTTAGGAACAAATTCTAGAAAGGCAAAGCCAGAAAGAGGGAAAATTGCAAGGACAAAACAGAAAACCGCAATTAAGAACAACAAAGAAGAAGAATGAATAAGAACAGTCGAATCCAAGAACAAAGAATCAATCTTGCGAAGAAAAGGAAAAGAATGCAATTGAGTAAGCAAAAAAAAAGAATGAAACAAAAGGCACAAAGGAAGTACCTTTCAAAGAAAAACCACACGAACAAGGGCGCACAACAACAATGGCAGCACCAAAAGTTGAAAATGGAGCAAGGACTTCAACTACAATCGAAGGGAAAAATAGCCCTAATGTAAGACACAAAATTGGAAGAAGTAAGCATATAAAGAAAATCAAATCAAAATAAAGCTAAAGGAAGAAAAAAGGGTAAGAACTTACAACAACAACAAGGGGCAACGATCGCTTGCAAGAGAACAATGGCGAACGAGAAAGGAGACCGAAGAATTTGAAATGAGGAAGACGAAAAGTGAGAAAAGGAAAAGGGGGGAAGTAAAAAGGGGACAGTGAAATTAAATGCGAAGAATAGGCGGTTTTACCTAATCAATAGCGCTAAACCACCATGTCACTTCAGTATAATAAACTGTTCCCCGGATGATTGACACGTATCCCACACATGCAGACCACTGTTCCCGCCAAAGAAAAAACAAACTCGTCATTTCTCAAACTTCAGTGGGAGTAATCGAAATTCCTCCCTGCAAGCTCGTCATTTCTCAAACTTTAGCGGGAGTAATTGAAGTTCCTCCCTACAAGCTCGTCATTTCTCAAACTTCAGTGGGAGTAATCGAAATTCCTCCCTGCGAGCTCATTTTTCCTCCAGTGTCAACAGGAACAATCAACATCCTTTGACACATGGATGATAATTCCCTCACGAAGAAGAAACAGCCATCATCAGCAAGTAACAAAATCAGTCTTCACCACTTTGCAGCATGTCCTCCCAAAGTCTCAGAATTGCATCAACAATCCCGAGACTTGAGGGGCTAAAGGTATGCAGGATGTCTCAGACGGACGACCCATTGAGCAATTATCGATAAGGTTACGCACTCATAATATATAGCTGGCATGAGAAACCTCATACCACCTGAGGGGCTAGTTATATGGGATAGCTCCTGCTAAGCTATTCCCTCCCAGCTAAGCTCATCTAGAGGGAGCACACCATTCAGATAAGAGCTGACATGAGTGACCTCATACCACCTCTTGAGGGGCTATTTGTATGGGATAGCTCCTTCTGAGCTATCACCAGGCTCCCGGCCTCGCTCACGGGGTGCGCACTCGCCGCTGGAAGAACACTAAAAGGGGCTCACCAGCTCGATAGAGTCAGCACGCAGGCTGACCAAGTATGACTCCGCCCAAAGGAGATCGTACACCTATAAATAAAGAACCAAGTACAGTGGAAAAGAGGTTAGACACACAAGTTACTACACTCTCTCTATCTCTTTAAGTACACTTTCTCTCTCTAAACACATTCTAACTTAAGCATCGGAGGGGGGTTCCTCGAGCCACCTCCGAGGGCAGTCACGTGTGTTTCCTTGCGTAGGTTACCAGCTGGACCCAGCCTACCCTAGTCTGAACCCTTGGATCCATACCCAGAACAGTTACCATCTAGAGCTATAGCAGACAAGAGTACTCCACAATAATTACCCTTCAAGTGAGCACCATCAACTCCAACTAGACTCTTACACCCTACAGCAACACCATCAATTGATCCCTTGAAGAAGATAAAAATTCCTTAGAAATTCAAGGAAGGTTCTGGATGATTGAGTTGTTTCCATGCACAGTATGCTGCTAAATTTGGATTGGTTGCCTTGACCATCTCACAGTATTTTGGCAAGTGTCCATATGAAGTATCATGGCCTCCATTTGTTTCCCTCAAAGAAACCCCTCTTATCTATTATAATGTACTTATTGGCATTTGAACTCCATATCTACTTCAAAGGAGTTCATTTAATGACTTTCCAGAGATATCATTATTGGCTCAAATATCATCCATTAACTTTTCTGCAGCCTATCCAATTGACATTAACTAAAGGATTGCTTTCATCAAGAACCCTAAAAGTGTGCTCAGAGTTCTTTATGCTCTTAACATAGCCCAAGTAACTCCATCTGGTAACCTACTTGAATGAATTTTCCATGCACAATGTAAGTCAAGGCAAGATGTTGTGAACCTCCTTGGATTGCTCCTATCAACAACTAGTGCAAATGCACATTTTATGTAGTAATCTCTCATAATAGACATAAAATGTGCCTTATCGCTAAATATTATCCAAGGCTGAAACACAATGTACCTAAATTCAACCTCATTTACAAATTCACCATTTTTGTACAGCCTACTAAAGTAACTATCATCATTATTCCAATCTCTCTGCAATATAGCATACTCATATGGATCATAATTATCATGTATGTTCCCCATGTCTTCAATGTCCTCATAGTCATCATCAACATCTTCTCTGTTAAGGACATCTTCATTTTGTTCATTACCACCAATGCTAACAACTTGCCTACTACTTTTGACTGTCTCTAAGGTGTTAATTGGAAAGGTAGGTGTTGTTTCTTGATTAGAGATGACCTGTCTATCCCAAACAGCTTCATTAAACTCCTCCTCAGTCACTACCACAGTTGCAGGTTGCAAATTAGTGTTCAATAAGCCCCTCTTCCTAGCAGCTGTACTCTTAGGTATTTTGTGCAAAACTATAGCTGAGTTATTTAAAGTGTTAGAGACATGTGAGGGAGCTGATGAGTGTGGTGATGCTAAAGGTGCACTGGAAAAGGATTGTGTTTGGACAGTGGTTTCTTTTTCATTAATCACACTGAGGTTTCTCTTGACATGTAATTTTGGTAGGTAATTTTTTAGCTTTGCCTTTCTTTTATGTATTAGGCTTATCATCATCATCCCCTACATACCCTCCTAGCCCTAACCAGCATCAGTTTCATTATCTATTTGAACATCATTCCAAAACATTTCTGTTAGGTTTTACGGTGTCCCAAACACCGTGCGGAAACCAAACCCCGCCCCGGACTCATGCAAAATTAATACAACTAAATAGCATACAAAACATAAACAAATAAACACATAAAAGAATAAGAAGTTATACCCTCAATGCTTACTTCTCCGCTACTCGAATATGATCGTTGAACGCCTTAGCCGTTGAAAGCTTAGAACCGCAAGCGTGAACTCCTCCTACGTAGTACACCCACGCGCCTAAACCTTGGTCGTGATTTCGTAGCTTAGACAAAATCACAACACGACTAAAGAGAATTACGTACTCAAAGGTATTCTCACATTTAGGCGGAGATCCCTTAGAGTCCAACTCTTGTATCAATCCCCAAAACAAGTTTGGGTATTTATAGAGTTGAGATCTCCAATCCCATGGTAATCTTTTGATGAGTGACATTTATGGCACTATTACGCTAGGTATCTTTCCTAGTTTTAGATGTGTTGTAGCATGTTTTTATGTGTTTTGGTCAATAATTTCTTAGGTTGCGTGTTTTACCTTTAATGCGTGTTTTGGCTTGGTTTTGCTTGATTTGCGTGCCACTCCCTTTGATCTTCATTTATCCTCTTCTTTGTCTCTTGTTATAAGTGATTAGAAGCTCCTTCGATGTTTGTAGGTCGAGGCTAGTCCAAGCCCTTGATTAGGAAGCTTAAAGATAAGAGAAAACAAGAGGCGAGCAAGGAGAGGGCGCACACAACTTAGGCATGGGGCGCATAGACACGGCAGAAACGAGGCCAAAAGTTAACACGCGCGCGGCGTTAGGTGGCGCAGGCGCGCAGCATTGGTCAGCAGAGAGGCAGAGTTGGTGGCGCAGGCTCGGAGCGGGGACGACACGGGCGCGTAGCTTGTCGGAGTAAGCGCGCTGATCAGGGTTTCGTGGCACCCAGAATTTTGACCCAGATCGGGGCGGGCGCGGCACTACCTGGCGCGAGCGCGCAGCCCTGTTGCGCGGACACGGCGCTGGGCAATTTCGGCTTGTTTTATTCGATTTTCGTTCTTCTTTTCAAAAAGCCATAAAAAGGGGCCAAGCCTCCCATTTTAGGGGTCTTTTTCCAGTTTTTAATTCTAGGTTTTAGGAGAGCTTCTCTCTCTAGGTTTAGCTTAGGATTAGGGTAGTTTAGAGAGAGAAAGTGAGGAATGTTCAATGAGAGATTGAAGATGATGAAGATGCAAGAGTGACAATTGTATTAGAGGCTTCAAACATCAATCAATGAGAATTTCTTACCTTATCTTCTCTATCTTTATTGCTTTATTTTGATTTTGCTTTGCTAATTACTTGTTAATCATGCTTTTACTTGTGAATTTGTTGATTAGCTTGTTGATTGCCATGATTAGTGAGTAGTTTCTTTTGCTAAGGGTGTGGGGATGGTATAATTGAAGCTTGAGCATGTTTTAGCTATAGAACTTGATTAGATCATAATTAAAGTTTTTGTATGCTTGACGTAATTCAATTTTCTTGCATAATGCATGTTGTTTGTGAATTGAAGATGAGTCGATGCTTGATGGTGCGATAGCGGACCTTGCTGGATTCATTATTGTCAAATTGTGCTAATTGTACCTCCTTATATATGATTCTAGTACGATAGCATAGTTTCTATGTTAGGAGAAACCTTTTGATCCCGATAGGTGATTAGATTGGACCTTAATTCATCATTCAAATATACTTAGTTTGTTATCATTCCGATTCTATTCCTATGCATGTTTAAGTGAAGCTTATACCTACCCATCTCCTTGGCATTTTAGCTTTTGTCTTAGTCTAGTCTAGCCTTGTAGTGTTAGTTGTCGTTTCTTAACCCTTGTCAGCCTAGCTGCATTGGTTGTTGGTAATGTTGGTGGTGATTAGCCGTTCTCCGTGGATCGAGCCTTGACTTGCCACTGGACTCTTGTTTAGTGTTAGGTTTTATAAATTAAGGTAGCCCAAACCCTTTTTAATCCATTTCCTTAATTATTAATTGAGCCCAATTAATTAAATCAAGAAACCCTAAACCTAAAATGAGGCCAGAATGACAGAAACGGCGCCTAATTATCACATGTTTTATGAAAAAATCAGATAAAAATGAATAAACAGAAATTTCCAAAAAAAAAGGGAGTGTCGCGTTACGGCACCTGTACAATGACACGGTACTTGCATTCCCCGGTTTTTATCTTTTTACGTGTTTTCTTCTTCTAAAATGATAATATTTGGTGTCGCGCCATGTCACATGTACCGTGCTACGGTACCAGTGCCTTTACATGGTACTCGTGTCGTGTTGCGTTACCTTTTCCTTTGTGCGGCGCCTTATTACTAGGGTTCCCAACCTCATTCCTCATTTTCTATCTATAAATACGAAGCTCATTTACGAGTATCGGGACACCAACAGACACACTATTTCTTTCTCATTTCTCTCTCATACTCAAACACTAAACCTTGTCCTCGTAATATAATTTTGCCATTCATCCCTTAAGTAATCCAAGGAGTCTGTACTTTACCCGAAGTTCCGTACTCAAACTAAGGCATGAAAGGTAAAACTGTTTGAGGATTTAGACCAAATCAACTCTACTTTCTTTTAATTTAATTTCCATTAAATTTATTATTTCCTTGAAGTTACTGACGTGTTTATTGTTTTATAGTTGCAAGCAAACGCAATCAAAGTAAGAATCACGCTCCTTTTGTTCTTATTATATTTCTAATGATTTTTATTATGTTGCTCATATTTTAATTGTTACATTAGTATGGTACAATTGCTTCCAATATTATTGCTGATTCTATATTGTTTTGATCACCACATTGCTTGTTTAAAGGGAATATGTGATTGCAAATCACACTTAATAAGATAATTTGGACAACCAGTTTAGGCTCCTTTTCAATCTTGTTGTTAATCAAAGTGGTCACTAATATTTAGAATTATGTGTGCATTAATATTTAACCAATTTAGCCTAATTTAATTTGGAACAAATTGAATCTTTGTTTGTATGCCTTTGAGATCGCAGGAAATACTTTTCACTATAATAATCACATAGAGGCCAATACGAGCGAAGTTGACTTCCATGACTCACTTCGTACCATCATCCCCGACCCTCCATTCGTGGTTCCTGGCCATATGGAGTTAGTAATCTCATGGATTATGAATGGGGTGTAACCTTCACGGGTCAATCGTTGTTGCATTTCATTGTCCCTTATCGTGATTGCCTTAAATGATCCATGAACGGTTTACAAGTTTCTTAAAAAAACTTGTTGGCAGCTCCCTACTTTTATTGTTTCTTATGGTATAACGTCAATCCCGCTTCCTATGATTGTCAAGCATATTCATAACATGCTTAAGTAGGTGCGATTCGAATGACGCCTATAGTAACTCTGACCGAGTAACCAAACAAAGTAACCCCTGTAACACTAACTGAGTAACTCCTATAACACTAACGAAGTAATCCCTTTTATGGCTGACCACACAGTGTAGCCAACCACATAAGAATTTGTGTAAAACGTTTGCGTTACAACAGTATGTTACCTTTGAAAACTTAATACATTTGCTATTAAAAAAAACAAACAAAAAAAAGAAAAAAAAAACAAAAAAACAAAACAAAACAAAACAAAAAAACAATAAAATAAAACCTTGATACATTAAACGAGTGCCTGATTTGTACACCCGGGTGCACCATACGTATGGTGCACCCGGTTAAATAAATAAAAGGCGGAAAGAACATCTTGTGTTTCACAAAAAACATGTTTATATGTGACAAAAACATGCATTACCAAAGAACATAAAGATATTACAAAAAGAACGTGATAAAACCTTTATTAAAATTTCCTGAAAAATTACACATTAATGGATAAAATATTTACCAAATATATCATTTCCCCCCAAAAGTAGGTTTCTCTCTCTCTAAAAATTCAACTTCCCATAATAATTTTAGTTTTCTCTCTACTATTATTTTCAACTAAAAAGTAATTCAAGATTTCATTCTCAAATTTCAAAATTCAAAATTCAAAATAATATATGTTTAATGAACATAATTCATAATGTAAAGAACATATAATTCATACCCAAAGAACACACTAATCAAACTCAAAGAACATAGGATAATAAAAGTAATTTAAATATGACATATGATAATAATTTGTGCGTCACTACCTCAAAGATCATACGAGCCAAATTCAAAGAACATACTTTGATTATTGAAACCCCAAAAACATATATGTTTAATCAACATATGTTAAATAACATAAGTTATAATGTAAAGAAAATATAGTTATACCCAAAGAGCACACTAATCACACTCAAAGAACATATTAAAGGTATGTTCTTTGTCAAACACGGGTATGTTCTTTATCAAACACATGTATGTTCTTTCCGCCTTTTTTTGTTTACCCTGGTGCACCCTGCGCATGGTGCATCCGAATGTACTATCCTATTTTCACATTAAACATATACTCCCACCGCTTTTAAATACTTGCTCCATTTACTAATACAGCTAGTAGTAAATTCATTTAGTAGTGTTTTTTTTTTTTTTTTTTTGAAACAAGCAGTGTTTTTTAATCTTTATCAAAACATAATTAAGGATAATGTGAACAAGACTTTCTTTGTACAAAAAATGTTAAAACGCCATTGCAGATCCAAAATATGAACATATGATTAAGTATGATCAAAACAAGTTTATTACAATGAATGACCATCATCGATAATATATCAATTGACAAACAAATAGACTCAGGAATTCCAATGACCCCAAAAAACCTTGCTCTCGTTGCACAAGCAAAGCAGCCTCCCACACTCTCAAGTCTCAATCTCGAAACTTGCTGTTATAAACAAAAGAAAAACAAAAACAAAAAGAAACGAGATAAAAACAGATACCAAAAGATACAAGTTATACAACAAACCACCTCATCAAACCATTTTAGTCATCTAGCTGCATTAGTACATAATATACACCGCATTCGAGAGGAGTCTGACTGACTTTCACCATTCTCTTCGTCATCAAATTCATCATACTCAGAATCAAGGGAACCATCCTGAGCTTCATTCTCATCACTATATGTATTGACTGAGTCCATATAACAAGTCATGTGATATGCATGACAGCAAAAGAAAATGACAACCGAGACATTTTGGATGGAAAAAGGATCAAAGCATATGCAACATCTGCCTCCCACCCTAGTCTTGGACTTCAAATCCATGTTTTTGAAACTTGGTGGTTTTGCAAAGGACTCTTCCATCCTCTTTTCATCTCTCTTAGTTCTAGCCTCATCCTCTGTGTTATTCATATAAACCGCATGCCTTGCTTCTTTGTAGTACTTAACCAAAAGATTGACGATATCAGCCTGTTGTTCCCACCAAAACAACCAATAATTTCAGTGCAAAGTGAAGATGATTCAAACAGCAATGCTACTAAATTGAAGAATTACCTTTAAAATATCATTACAACCATGTCTGAGTGAGGTTTCGGTTCTATAGTCAGTTATGATTTTGACCAATCGATCCCTGAGCCTGTAAACATACTATGAAGGATTAGTAACAACAATAAAGATTAGCAAAAACCGAAGTACTTTTTAGAATAACAATAATAATATTGACTGCTATAATGTGTCTTAAAGATTTGGCTATCTGAAATTCAGTATCACGAAGGAAAGCCGAATGTGGTTACAGATGCCTTAAGTACAAAGTTTGTGGTGATACTGCAAGATCAGTTAAGTGCAGATTTTCAAAGATGGCCTTGGAAGTTATGGAGCATGGAAGAGTGGAGAAAATGTTAAATGTTTTGCCTATCCAACACTCGGGTTATTTAGAAATCACAGAAAGGTGGCCTGAGGATGAGAAGCGGGAGAAAATTCAAGAAGGCAAGTTTTGAATTTTAAGATATTTAATGATGGGAAATGGGAAGTTGCATACGATGCTGAAGTGGAAGAGACTAAAAATGAATGGATGACATTCCAACATTCAGAGAGGAAAAGACATAGAGCTTACTAAAGACATACAATGATTGACACGAAATGCAGTCCGAAAACCATCTCAGAAAGGGCCTTTATATCGAATGTAAATCTACATGTACAAGTACTACAAGGACATAACAGTACTAACCTAGGTATTTCCAGTCCATCAGGCACAACATTTACAATATGAAGAGGATCAAGGTTGCCAACAGTATGTTCCAGCAACATTCCAACCTGCAAACAGGAAAAGGCAGGCATGTGAAAAACAGAGACGATGATAGTTTCCCGCATAAATGGTTTGGGGGAAGGAATACAACAATTTTTATACCATTTCAGGCCTCTGGGTAGATTGCTTGATCAATTCTTCCCAAATGTCATCATCATTCTGCATGCTAGCAAACTCTAAAGCCTGCAAACAATAAGAAGCAAGCCCCACATGAATACAACCCGGACACACACCCTGACACCCGCACACATACATATATTAATTTGTCAATACATAAGTAGCAGAATGCAATATCTGATGAAAGATAATTACCTCTTTTATATCACCTAATTCATTGATGATAACAGCAAGGGCTTGTTTCGAATTTCCCATTCTTCCAAGAATGAATGCTTTCTCTTTCAGGAGACCTTTTCTCACACAAAGATCATAGGCCTGTATTCAACAAGAACTAAATACTTTAATACCAACTCTGATGCTCTAAAAATTTGAATTAACTGCTTAATTGAATCTGCATACCTTCTCCAGTGTATAATGTTGACTGCTACGAAGGAAAGTAAGTAGCATTTGTGTATCATAATCTGCATATAGCTCCACCTATTAGCAAAAAATTACAAAATAAATAAATATATAATGACAGACGCTCAACAAGTCCAAACTACAATACAGAGAAATATGCTCTAATGCTCTACCAGAAGAACACGATGCATGAGTCAACTAGAAATTTGAAATTGTATAGTGACTAAACATCCTGAAATGCAGAAAGCAAAATCTACTTAGCAAGACAACTAAATCTGGCTAAAGGACTGTAGAGCAACAGTCTGACAATCATGATTCATAAGTGAACTCCTGGTGAAGAGGCTGAGCAAGGTCGGGGTCTAAAGTTTCCTGATGTAGATTCTGCTACCATAAATTCATTCCCCAAATCCCAAGAAAAAGGGGAGAAAGAAAAAAAGGTGAACCAAACTTAATAGCATAATCGCCAGATTTATTATAAACACAATCCGAGTGTTTTGACACCATATCGTGCGGCGCACTCTTTCCTATCAGTCAGCAAAGGTGCCACCCGTGTGAGGAAAGGGGTTTATGTGGCGCCTGATTATAGAAGGCACATTCTTACTTATCAACAATAAGAGCAAAGATGAGCGTTGATTGGGGAGCTTGAGAGCGCACAGCAGGCACAAGCAGGGCCAATAAAATAGCACAAGCACTAAAGCAAGGCAACACAGGATAGGAAGCTTTGCTTCTCATTCCCTAATAATTACTCCCTAAGAGCTTTATTTAGAAATTACAATATTTGCCTAATGAACACTGGATTGGCAATAATATAATAATTCTATCTGAAGCCTAAAAAAAGTTTAAAAAATGTCTAAGAATGCATTAAAACATGAAATGGAGAGTTGGATTCCAACAGAAAGCTTCTAAGGCTTAAGCATCCTTGAGAAAAATTATGAACTAAGCTAGCTAAGGAATTCAGATTTTGAAATCATGTCCATGATCTCTACAATACCTGCATATCATGAAAATCCCTTCCAGCATGAGGACTGGCCTCAAATAGAGCATGCAAGTACAGATACAAAAAGTACTTATCTCCAGCCTTTAAAAGCTGTGACACTACATCAGGTGGGGTAATCAGATCCCTTTGCTGGATCAGCAAGGATGTTGCACGTTTGGTGTCAAGCATCATCAGTTGGACAACCTGTGATTAACAAAAGAAAGCTTTAAGTAGCAATATGCAAATATCCAGAGATCTATGACTACCAAGTCATATGAAAATTGTGCATCAGTGAAAATGTCTACAGCACATGTATGGTGGAATTACAAAAATAGTAATGCCTTCCTATGCCAAAAGACAATCATAACCAAACAAAATACGCAGTGGGACTCAAAGTCAATACCAAAGCTCATGATTACATCACTGTACCTTTTCACGAACAGCAGCATGCAAGTTATGCCTCTCAATGAAGTCGAAAACTTCTGGTTTCAAAAGCTGCAAAAAGAGGCGCAATGAGCATCATTACAGCACAATGTTGCATGTTCAGCATATCTGCAAATAGGCTTGCAAAAAAAAATATAGATCTACACACTTACATCAGCAAAAAATGAAAACGCTTTCTCATTTTGCTCAGTTCTCACATATAGCTCTGCCATTGCCTGGATATTTGGCATTGTTGATTAGTAACAATAAGAATGAAACACACCATATGTGAATAGCATAATATTCGAAAACAGAGAGCAAGAACAAAGAGAATGACCTCTTTCAGATCGTCAGTCATCAAAGAAGCTCTAAGCTGAGGCTCTATCTCTGACAAAACAGTCAGGGCAGAGTAAATTGACCGTGGCCATGACTTCACAGCTGATAAGAAATCCTTGTGGTACGCAGGATTCATTGCAAGAGCCACTAGGGCAAGCTGGATCATAACAAAGGTAAAATCTCTAGTACATGGAAATCATATCAACATTGCAGCAAATTTTGTGGCACAACAAACCTCATATAAAGTATCACTGAGTTTAGGGTTCTGAGTTGGCATGTAACGGGCTAAAGCTGGAAGCTGACGAAGCTGAGCAAAGCGAATAATCCATCTATGAAGAGAAACCATCCCTCAATACCAAGGGGAAAAAAGTAACACAATGTAATATAGTGAAACCATAGTTACCTTTCCCATGCTGAAGCAGACCCTTGCAGCAATTTGGGACATAAAGCTGCAGCTTCACCATATCTTTTCTCAGCAAGTAAATGCTCAAGATACCTTGATCCCACCTGTTTACATTAACATGAAGAATTTAATATAAGGAACTCACAAGAGCTAAACAGTGAAACTAGATGTTAAAAAAAGTCAACCTTGAAACATGGGAATTTCTGATAATCAATGAATACATGCTAAATATAAGACAGAACTGTTTTTGGATTGAACAGACAGTCCAATGCTTGCAAGAAACAGACAGAAAGGGCTTCCAGGGCTCTAGTCTCAGAATCTTACAAAAGCTACTAAGATAAAAGAATACACCAGAAGCAGAAAGTCGAAATAACAGAAAGTTTTCCCAATAAGATTTCATCACCAACTCTGAGATTACACCACTGCAATTCAGTGGTTTCACAAGAACGTAATGACAAGGAGAGCAGCTTGTGAAGGAAACAACAAAAGCCCCAAAAATATTCAAGGTTAGTGAAATGGCAAGTAACAAGAATTATTCCAATATATAGGGCACAACTTGAACAGCCCTATGGAAAGCTTCAGCTTTTGTCATGACATGGTAACACTTGAGACTATAGAAAATACAGACAAATGCTGGCTTAATATTGAGAATAATGGCAAAAGGAATCATCTTTCCCTCGGCTTAAAGATGCAAACATTCCTAGTGTGAGATGGCCTTTATTGCAGCCAATTGGAGGATAGACGCTTCAATAATGTACCTACTTGCCTCAACATAGCCTCGCATAGTGGCATTCCTCCTTCCAAGGTAAATTTTATCCTCAACATTAAACATGATTTCTTTTATTTGACAAGCACAGGTTCAGCAGCAAGCCACCAATGGTATAATTGTAGGACTTACAAGGTAAAACATCTTATAGACAGAAAATATAACACATCCAAGTTAATAGCATTTGCTAGGGAAAGAAGAAAAGTGTAAAGAGAGATAAAGGCAGTGTGGAGACTATAGTCTCTGTGGAGAGCATGAGATACAGGGAGGAAAAAGGGAACACAAGAATTATCTGAAGAAAAAGAAGGGGAAATAAAAAAATTCATAGACAATGCAGTTCAAATTTCGAAGACAAAACTGGTAACATGGTCTCCTAGGTATATGTTTACGATGGATGTGGGGGGGGGGGGGTAGAACTCTGAAGCCATCAAATACAAGACTCCTTTGCTTTAGGAGACTTTCCTTGCAAATAGGCCAATTAAACCGCAATGGGGCTAAATATGCTAGATAGGTGGATACCACTCCAGAAAATCACATAATACTATATAATCTGCGAAGGGGAACACCAACCTCTTCGAAAAGTTCTTTTCGTCCATGTGTTGCCTCAACTTCAGCGAGAGCTTTGTCATACCATCCATGTTCAAGAAGCCAATTGATATGATCTTCAGCATCCCTTGTAAATAGCCATAAAATCATATCAGCTAAATACTAATTTAATTCAGTTATGGGATGATAGAGCAATGACTGGTAAAAAAGAAGAAAGAAAAAAAAACCATAAGGCAGTATAGAGAGGTAGAAGACGTTTTTGTAGGGTCCTCTTAACTGGGTTCCCCGGTTTCACTTTTCAACAGCACAAAGCAGAAACAGGATGCACACTAATCTCGATAGGCTATTACTGAATCCTGTCAACCTACTACTGTCAGATAAAGTATCAAGCAATCAGGAGAGCACATAGCCCAAAGTGCAATAAGAGAGCACATAGCCCAAAGATCATTAATGTCTCGAAATTCTATTCTATACCAAAATTTTGTCTGACATGATTCAACAAGTAGCTTAAATTACATTGACATAAAAGTCTAAACTAGTTCAAATTATTTCTTGATCTTTCCTAATTTAAATACGATGCATATAGCAACTATTGAAATGCACCAAGCAATAAGGCCATCATTTTACAATCTTCTTCAAAGGAGATATTGAACAAAGCAGACATAATTTTACAATAAAGGCCATCCACTAGAGCATCCATAGCATATATGACATTTGTAACCCCGGGAAAATCTACTGCAAATTCCTCACTGAAGAGCCCTCCACATTTTCCTAGTTTGTAAATGTCAATGCCCAGAGCAATTCAAAAATTTGATACGCCATTCCGAGTACTGCCCTCCTTTAGAAAGAATCAGCTAATCAACTTCCTACTTCATTTGAGGACAGATCATCCTTAGACTATTTATTGATCCAAAAAACTAGCAAAGTATGAACCCTGAGTACAAACTTGTGCAAATTTTCTACTTTTACTTATAGTTTGGATTAGCTTAGAGTAATTATTCAAATTTTAAAACCCACTTGCAGATCATACATACGGACTTACATGTTATGCAGTGGGCCAAGCCAAACTCATGTATAAACATACCAAGCTTGAGCTTGGAAGTGGCTTATTTAATAAGAAAAAACAATTAAAAATTTGTATATAATAATCCCAACTATTGTCAATTTGTCAGCCTTTTATAAATAATCCCAACTTTCAATTAATTAGGAACAGCCCCAACGTTTGGGATGACTTTCCGAATCTGTCCAATAAAAAAATTAAAAAATAAAAAATCACAGAAAAAATTATTCTTTCAGCTTATTTTCACTTAAATCCCCTTTATAACCCCTTTGGGCTTTGACCATTACAACCCTCCATTTTTGCCACCTTCCTTCATCACTATAGCCCACCACCATCTCCAGCACAAAGGCACCTCACTAGAATTCATTGATTATAGATCCACCACCGCCCCTTCTTTGACCTTCTCTCCCTTCACCAATTCACCCTCCTCACTGCTGCCCAATCAGCCCCTCTTCCCCATTAACACCATTGTCCCCTCAAGCCCCCACGGCCACCATCATCAAACAATCCCCTACTGTCCACTTTAGACAGCCACCTGCCCTCTCTATCTATGTACTCTTCCCTGAGAGCATCCATGCCCCACTTTCTCTCTCTTCTTTTTCATCAATCCCTTGATCCCTCTGTCTCTCCTCTTTTTCATCAAGGTATGACATAAAAAGAAAATATCTTGCCCAAATTACTAAATAGGCCCAAATAAGGGAATTGAGCTCAAATTACTGCTCAAACTCATTCATATATAGCCAAGCCAAGGACATAGTGGATTAAACCAATCTCAAACTCCAGACTTTTAATCAAACCAAGCCGAACCCTACCAATTCTCTTCTCCACTCAGATAGCTTGTGACCAATCATTCCATGCACTTCAAAGGCTCATATAGCCCACTTGTTCTCACGGATGTTCTTTTATGTATCCACGAGTAAATAAGACAACTTTTAAGCAAATTGAGGTAAAGCAGAAAAGATTTAGGAAATAGGAGTTCTTTTTCCCAATTTTCCATGTCATATTAGTCTATAGAAACAAAGAGCGCAAAAGCAATTGAACAAATCAGGAAATACAAAGTCACCCCTTAGCTAGACAATACCGTTGGGTAGAATCAGTTTCTTCATATGCCAGAAACGTAATTGGAAATCTGTTTCTGGTAGCATATAAGGAAACAGACTATCCTCAAAAGGAAAGAAAAGATAATCAGTTTCCTCAAAGCTCCAAAAACAGTCTTCCAACAGTTCCGAGAGCTTTGCCAAACACTAACTAAGAAGTATTGTCTTCATATGCTACCATCTTAGCAGCTAGTTAGAAAACCCATTACACCCAATTATTTGCATCTTCTAGCTTTCTTCATTTTTTACCATTTTCATTCAATTAAATACAAGTTGATCGCCATAAAGGGGAAGAAGCAAAGAGAAAGGAGAAAGGAAAAAAAAAAAAAAAAAAAAAAAAAAAAACCACTTACATCAATCTAACATCAGATACAAAAAAAACAAGAGATAAAAGAGAAGATGTGAAGCATGTAACCGGGGAAGGAGGTGGTATAATAAACTAACCTTGGTTTTGCAATTACTATGTCTTTTGGGGATACAACATAGTATAGTGGCTCATCACCTGCAGCCCATCGACCGTTAGTATAGTTGCTCCCTGTAATAATAAGTCTTAGAAGTCCAATAAAAAAATGTAAGGGCATGCATACTCAAGTCAAATAAAAGGCATGAACAGTCCCCTCCCAGCTACTTAAGTCCCTAACAGGGAGCCTCCACCAATAACTCCCTTCTTCCCTTACCCAAAAAAAAAGGACAAGAAAATAGAAAGAAGAATAATTGTGGATGATAAAAGACTTAATAAACTAAACCTGATAGAGGAGTGTGTGAGAGACAGTAGTCTTTTGCTTTATAATGTTCAAAACCATGAATTGGTAAAGCGTCAGTTGCCAGCTCATCATTAGTCCACGTAACAATGCGTACTTCTGGCCTCTGTGCATTAGCCTGATTAGAGAGCCAAAAACATCAAGCATATCACTGGCCATGATCCAAGACTGATTAGCAGAAAAATAAAAAGACAGTAAAGCACTACAAACCCAATGCTAAACTTACGAGACTGTCAACTTCATAAGCATACAGAAAAAGAGAATTATTCCATGGATGAGAAATATGTCCATGTTATTTTGACAAAACATATCTGTTCAGCAGTAACTAGACAATACAATTTTATTCATTAAAGTAACTGAATTTCCATTTATTAGCTACTTTGTATTAGCATAACAACAATAAGTTAATAGCTACTACAACAATTTCAAGCACCTTTTTTAAGCGTACCATACACTCCATTGATGAGAATGAGTGTGTCTTTCCAGACAATATTAATGTACAGGTTAATTATATCTTCTGTTCTTACTTTCATAAACCACTAGGACAATTGCTAAAAAATTACCAAGACAGTGTTTATTCAGGAAGTTTAGCTTAATACACGATTTACATTTCTGTGTTGTGTGAAACCTTGATGTAAATACAACTGTTAAATAGATCTGCTGCACAAAGCACAATCAATCTGATCACAATTATTCACAGTGAAAGTTACAAAAATCCTCCCTTCATCAACATTATCAGTACTTATGTGTGCTACCTCGTGACTTCACACCTAAAATACTCCACAACCCAATCCCGATCAAGATCTAATACAGTAAAGAGATCTTTATACAACCTCTAGAAGCCCAAGTTCTTAAAACAAGTACCAGCAGTTTTAAATGACAGCCATTAAGCAACCAAAAAAATATCAACATCAGACACTTAAAAGTACTCAAATATCCAGATCCATCAAGAAGAAATACCTGCCGTGATGGAGCTGTACTACTAAAGTCCTTCTCTCCAGGGACATAGGCTAGAATAGCCAAAAAATCACCAAATGGAGCAATGCCGGATATATAATAGTTTGTCTGGAAAGATGCAACTATATCCACCTGGTTTGAGCTTGATACATAAACAGGCTTGTAGGACCCATTGGCTCCTACATGCTGATTTCCCCTTAGAGAAGCAATCTTCACTGATGTGCCCCAACCAATAATCAGAAGTGCATCATCCTGAATTCAGCTAAATTAAGTAAGAAAAAGCATGAAGTCAAAAGTTGGGACACAAATAAACAGGCCTAGATTGAAACTAGCAAGTATATTTATCATGCTAAGTACGGAAAGTAATAATGGTTCGATGACAACCTGCCAAACTAGGTGCGGGAGCAAGAGCTCAGGATGTGGACTTCCTCGCGGTCTCTCAATAAAAGTCACGCGCTGATCATTGGCAGTGTCATAAACCTTCACGCCTGCATCATTAGCCCAAGCAATGAAACTCGTCCTCCATGCCACTGCATGTATTGGACCCTCGCCAGAGTGCAATACCTAAAATCAGAGTAAGCATAAAACAAATCAAAAATGCATCAATTCATTAACTGTAACTATCATAAGCCAAAAAACAATTCCAAACCTGCTCCTGATAACCAAACCACTTCTTAGCGTAGAATATTAATTGACCAGCTAATCCTCCAGCCACAAATCTTTTTAATGATTTTCTTGCATAATCAGGATCGAGAGCTATTGCCTTCATTGGTCTATGATACTCAAATTTTCGTTTTTCGTCAGTAAAGAGACTGCTTATAACAATTGATCCATCATCAGAACAACTCCCAATATATTCGCCATCTATATCAAAATTAAGGTCATTTACAGCAGCCTTGTGCACATGAAATTCCTTTACCTGTAAAAGCCAACCAAGTCCTTTAAAATTGAAAACGCTTCAGATAATTTGTAATCTGGATTTTCTAGCTCAAGCAAGATAGATACTATTTAAACAGAGAGCCTGTTGAGTACAAAAACATCTCTCACCATCACCCAGCATGGCAGCATGTGTAAAAGGGGCAAAGAAAATAAAAGGGAGACAGATCTACAGTTATGATTACTTATGGTCAGATTATGAACTTCATAAAGTCCATTTACGATGGAGCTGAATAATTCACCATCTTTGGTTCTCAAATACTATTGACTTAATCAAAATTACACATTAAACTGTCGCCATCCTTATATTGTGAAGTTCAAAAAGTCCATTTACGATAATTGTGATCATGGCACTTTGGATACTCCGCTTCGGGCAATATCCTTACAAGATTACTATGGTGACATGGGTCCAAGTGTTAGTGTTAAATATGATAGGGTAGAGATTACCATCATACAAAAATTTCCTAGGAAAAAAGTTAATTGACCTGAAACTCCAAACTTAGATATGTATACAAGTGATACAAGTGGCTTTCACGATATAAGAGAGTTTGTGTCTTCAAAAAAAAAATATATAAGAGAGTTTGTTTTGTTTGAGGATGAGAGGGAGGGGGAGAGGAGTACCTAGGTCACCAAATTCTCATCATGTCAATCCAAGATGATTACAGCATAACGCATCTATGTTAGATGCAATAAAAAGAAAACTCAATGCCATGGACATATAGTAAGTTTCTATATGTAAAGTTAGACATGAATCTTCTATATTAGAAAAAGAACACACCATTAAGCAAATTCAAGCAAATGCAGGAAATACTTCGGGAGAGGGAAAACTACACGCTCATTAATTAATTGTATTACCCCCTGCTCTAGACTTCTAGGAGGAGGATAATTTGAATAGCTACACCGACATGACCTTTTCGGTACCTATTTCTCTATTCTTTTTTTCTCTTCTTTTTTTCTCTTCTTGAAGCAGATGAACTGCAACACAATTCAGATGAAAAAAAAACACCCAAGACCACCCGTCCGAAATTTAGCAATATATTGATTAAAACACTGTACAATTCAATATGCATCGTTCTCAAATACCATATCTGTAAAAATCAATCTTGCACCAATCGTCCTAAATTTCTAGGTCATTCTAGTAATTCACAAGTTAACTATGCTATGACAATAATAGAACAAGTTAGTCAATTTAACTCAATGAGCAAACAACCTAATTTGAGAATAATTAGAAGCATGCTTAATCCGACACGAAAATGCTAAATTCGACACGAGAAATAAAAATAAATGATAAATTCAACTCATTATCCAATTCCAAAACCGATTAAAATAAAATAAAAAAATTCCACGCTATCCCTTAAACCAGATTAAAGCACAAATATAAAAAGGAGAATTGGAAGAAAATCAAGAATAATTGAATTGAGATCATAGGAAATACCTGATTTCCGAGAAAATCAAGCAGATGAACGGCACCACAATGAGTACCAAGCGCGATCATACGTTCAGAAACAGCGATACAAGTAGCGGCATCGGTCGATAACAAAGAAGATAAACTGCCCCCCATTCTCTGGTACTTGAGCTTCGGTTCTTCTTCTTCAGAAGCTGTTGCCTCTTCTTCTTCTGAAAATTCTTCTTCTTCATCTTCTTCTTCTTCCTCTCTTTCAACATCGCCATCGACGCCATTTTCCGAAGGAAGAGGAGCCATTTGAAGAGGAATTGGAGAAGGTATGATTGATAATTGATGATGAAGATTGAAATTAGCTGATTGAATTACGAAATTGGAGAATTATGGAAATAAAAGGATGAAATTGAGATCGATGAAGAAGTAGTGAAGTAGGGTTAATGGAGAAGTGCAGAGGAAGAAGATGTTGATGAAGAAGAAGACATGGATGTTCTCTGTTATCAGGTTGGTTTCTCTCTCCTCTTAGGAGAACGAAGCTGGCATATACAAGATGAAATTGAACGTCGCCCTTTTTTTTCAGATTGATTTTGTTGGGAAAGTGAAAAATCAAGTCCGATTGAAACTTTAAACCAAGCTCTATCCTTTAGGAAAATTTGTCCCAAAAAAAATCCTTTAAATGCATTATTTTGCAAAAATAATCTTTAAAAAGTTTTTTGCAGAAAAAATTAAAAAAAATAAAAAATAAAAAACTGTTAGAAGATAAGTTTAATAAGGTGAATGCCAATTATTGATTTGATTATACAATGCTCATATAGGTCCAAACACTTGTGAACTCATATGACTATATGTGTGAGTAATTATTATACTCTTAGTATAACCCATGGCTATATATACAATGCCATGTAAGTGTAAGTTACACAAGCAAAAATATAACCGGAGCACTGCTACAATTTCACTTCTTCTTACTTCTTCTTTCACTGATTAAAAAACTTTCTATCGATAAAATCTTTAACAAAAACCAATTTTTAGCATTCTGGCTAAAGAAAACCCAATTGTGAAATTTTTTTGTTGAAAACAACCTAGTGCCTCTAATTCACTTATTAACCTATAATTTTTTCTAATTACCCTCTCTCACTTAACCATTTAATAATAAAATTAATTTATAAATTAAAAACAAAAACCACCACCCTACCATCGGTCAGCCACCCCCTCCCCTGACAACAGCCCTCCTACCCCAACTGAGCTACCGCCTGGATCCCCCACCCCCAGCGGCCCACCTCCACCGCAGAGTTGACCCCCTTCCCTTTCCCCTTTCTCTCTCCTCCATCTCAATTCCCTTTTCTCTCTCCTCTCCACCTTCTCCTCCAATGGCGGAAACCCAACCTCCTCGATCTAATGGCGGAAAACCCCTTTCCTCCACCAAAAACGATGACTACTTCGCTGCAATTCACCAAATATCCAACAATGTTCGCCCCGTAAATTTACCTCGAACGAACCTTATATAAGCTTCGAATCGCTGTGACCAATGAGCTCGTTTCTAGGTCGAGGTGGGTGTTTGTGGGCGGGGATGGGTGGTATTTCAAGAATTTGGGGTCAAGTGGGTGTTTTCGTGGTGGACTTGCGGTGGGAGTACGGCGGTTTTCATGGTGGGGGTTGACGACGGGAGTAGGCTAGCAAGCGGTAAGGTGTGGCTAGGTTGATTTTTATGGTTGGCCTGGATGGGGAACAACAATTCTGGTGTCTTAGTCGATGGTGGGGGCTGTTGCTAGGGGAGGAGAAAAGGGAGGGGTAGGCCAGGTGACTGGTTGTGGTGGGGTGGTGGTTTATGTTTTTTATATTTATTTAAAATTTTATTTAATTATTAATCAGGTAAGTGAGAGTTAGAGGGTAATTAAAAGTGATTAGTGTTATTTAAGTAAATTAGAGGTACTAGCATTAGGTTGTCTTTAACAATAAATAGGCCTGTTTAAGTTTTCTTTTACGATAAAGGTTTTAGAAGGATATTTTTTCGCAAAATGGTGCATTTAAAAGGTTTATTTTAACAAATTTTCCTATAATTTAACAATTTTTTTTTTTTTAACCACACTTCACCACATCCTCCAAAACCTCAATAACTCAAATCCTATGTATTTTACCTTTTTTTTTAATAAAAAATTACCAATAACTAATTCGCCCACTAATTTCCTTTTATTTTTTTAAAGGATTTTCAATAACTACCAACATTTCACTTTGTGTTGTTTTCTTCCACGAATGACATATCATGTGCGTTAGCATAAGTACGCTCTAGTTTAGAGAAAATACAAGTTTAATTTTCATGAAAATGTTTATCTCGTGTCATTTTCGTAAATAAATCAATAATTTATTATTAAATATTTATATGTGGACATAGAGCTACCTCTATTTATTCACCTTATGTTTGTTTATTTAAATAATTTAAATTAACCCACCAATTACTCTTAATAAAATATAACTATTAAAAAAATCTCTTATAAAAAAAAAATTAGGTATCATATTTTTTCAGATAATCTTGATTAACAATTATACAATATTTTTTTAAGGAAAATTTGATTCCAATAATCAAACTTTTGCGTAATCTTATTTATTAATCGGACCTTTTGATTATTCCCCAAGAATAATCCAAGCTTTGGGATGTTCTATTCTATTAGGTCAAAGTGACTTGCTACCTGTGCTTTAGGTAAATTTTTTATTATTATTATTTTCAATTTATTTATCAAAAAAAGTTTAAAAAAAAAATCAGCCAAGCAGCCACCCACGAGCTTACCCCCTTCCATGGCCACCCTCCCCTTCCCTCCATTCCATGGCCACACATGATCAACCTCCGGACCTGCTGCCCCTCCCCCTCCCTTTTTTGATTTTCAACCACCCTCTTGCCACCCCTCCTTCCTCGCAACCACCCCCCGAAACCCACCTCATAAAATCAAAGCTTTAGAAATCCAGAAACTTTAAATTGGATCCTTTAGTTCAGAAATTGAAATAAAATACTTTGAATTCAGTTTCGAGGGTGGGGTTTGGGAAGAAGAAGGGGTTTTGGGGTTTCTAGGTTTGGGCTTTAAAGGTGGAGGAAGTATGGTGGGGTGGGGTTTTCAGGTAGAGGGGTGACGGTGGGGTTTTCAGGTAGAGGGGTGACGGTGGGGTGGAGGTAAGGGTGTTCAAAAGTACCCGACTCGCTTGACCCGACCTGAAAATTCGTTGACCCGAGAAAAATTAGCGAGTATTTAGAGGATTTTTTTCCTTATTTAGATAATTAATGTGCGTTGTGCAATTTGAATGGGTTAGGGTTTATTGTATTCATTCTCTCTCCTTTCCCCTCTTCCCTATAGGCGCACAAAACTTCTTTCTTTCTTTCTTCTCTCTCCTCTCCAAAAGTCAGAGATGTTTTTCAAATTTCTTTTCCTATCACAATTAGATCATTCAAAGATTAATTCTTAGATAATTTGTGCACTTGGGTTGATCTATACTACAGTATAAGAATCTAAAAGAAATAATGTTGCAGAACAAATAATTTTAAAGAGAATGAGATTGAAGAAGGGAAAATAAAGGAGTTCGAAGGAATGTTGGCTATTGAGAATCCATCAGCCATAAAAAAAAATACTCCTACGTATTTACAGGAAACAACTTTTGAAGATTTAAAGGTGAATTATAATAGGATCGGAGTTTCGTTTCTTCCTCATCTATGTTCTAAGTCAATCTTGTTCCTGATGTATAATCCTTCAATATTGTTATTAATTCACTTTATCATTAGAAAAATTTGAATAATTTTATTTTGTAGCGTCTAATCCAAATTTTTTGGTTTCGTTTCTGGGAATTTATATGGCTTTGGTAATTGTTGTTTATAATTTTATAGGTTGACATATAGACAGATGCTTTCGGAAGTAATTTTGTTGAAATTATACTGATTAATAAAGTTGTATTTGCAAAATTCTGTTGAAAAAATTTTAGGTTGGCAAATTATCGGGTACCCGTTGACCCGACCCGGTTAAACCGGGTACTCGATTTAATCGGGTCGGGTCATGGGACAAACTTTTAACTACCTGAAACCTCGGGTACCCGGATCAGAACACCCCTAGGTGGAGGGGTGGCGATGGGGTCGAGATTTCCAGTAGAGAGGCGGCGGTGGGGTCGGGATTTCAGGTGTTGGCGGTGGGCTGCGTTTTCTGGTGTAGGTGGTGATTGAGAGGGGTGGGGTAATTGAGGTTGGATATGGAGGTGGTCGGATTTTGGGGGTTACGGTTGTCATATTTTGGAGGTGGCGATCATGGAGCTGCATTCTCATGGAGGTAGAAGGGAAGAGGAAGAAGAAAGGGAATTTTTTATTTTAAAAGTTTTTTCAAAAAAAATTAAAAATAATTTTGAACAATGAATACGTGACACGTGGCAGGTGACCTGCTGTTTTAGGTTAGGTGACCTGCTTGGCCTAATAGAATAGAAAACCCCCCAAAGCTTGGATTATTGTGGAATAAACAAAAGGTCGGATTAATAAAATAAGATTAAAAATGAAATAAGTGACTAGTTTTGTGCTCAGGCGATGCCCAGATGGTTGATAAAATTTTAAGATAACAATTTTACTTGAATGTTAAATACGATCAAATAATTCATTTTGATAATGTAGGATATTTATACATACGATATCATATGACTTATATTTAGATAATAGTGTATTTTTTGTAGTTTTATTTGTAAATAGATATCTGTAGACACGTGATTGTGACTCCCCAAAAACCAAACCCAGTGATGAGTACCTTTCATGAGTACTTTTCACGTCTTTGATTACCGAGTTAGGTGAACAGTTGAAGAGTCTCGTGAATTCCCTTTAGCCTTGACCATTTATAACCTTTCCTAAAATGTTTTAAACCAAAATCATTCATTTCGTGCCTTTAAACCCAAAATCATTCATTTTGTGTCTTTGAAAATCATTCATTTTGTGTCCTCTTTATAAAAACGTCCAAACCAGTCTATTTTGGTCCATAATCCTGGTCCAACTATTGTGTAGTTGGATGGGGTTTGAAAAGAGTTTTTCAACGATATATTATAAGCCCAAATCTGACTTATAACGAAGAAGTTATGGCCAAAATCCTAAACCGAGCCCGAACCAAGCCTTACCTACGACCTAATGACCATGTGGAGGGTCTATTAACCTTAATCCCATTCCTAAACCAATTAAGATTTATTACGAGCTTATCTAGAAGGTTGTTTTCGATCCTAGATCCATTAGGATTTATTGTGAGCTTCTAGAATCCTCTAAAAAGTTCTAATTTATCCTGTTTTCGAAAGATAAAGATTTAAGAATTTGATTTTGAACAAAACATCTTTTTTTTGATAATCCTAATCCCGGTCAAAATAGAATACATACAGATATTTGGTTGATCCAATCCGATTGGGAATCAAACTCTGCAAGTATTATTATCTTTTCAAAACCGTCGCAGAACGGCAGAACCATCGCGCAACGATAGTCCCATTGCGCCGCGATGGACCCTGCCGCGGGGTCACGATATGCTGCGACGGTTCCGACGCGCCGCGATGGAACCTGTTTTATTCCGATTCGAATTCTAACTCTTTTCTGATCATTCGCCCCTCTTTTTTCCCTATAAATAGAGGTCGTTTCACCCCATTTTCAGTAATCAACAAGTTTGATCACCAACAATCATCATCTAATCCCTTCTCTAATACTTTCTCTCTCTCTCTCTCTCTCTCTCTCTCTCTCTTGATTCTTTATTTTTTAGCCTAGCCTAAACACATCCCAACCACACATCCTTGATACTTTCCTCAACCAAACATCATACTTCCTTCACGAGATTTGAATACTACTGCTAGCCAATCTCAAAGTTGCCTTCAACCTCAACGTGAAAGGTTGATAGTTCTGACGGTTTGGTCCCAAATCTATATTTCAATTCTTATTTTATTTATTTGATTTAATCTTTCTTGAAGTTACTAACGTGTGTATTGTTTTGATAGAAAGAGATACGAGGCATCAAAGTAAGTAATTCGATTACTTAATTATTCTTTTGATATAGAAATCATGTTAAGATCTTATGTTAATTCCTAGTATCATGTTAGGATGTTGATTTTGATTCCTAGTATCATGTTTAGGATGTTGTTTTTGATTGATAGTATCATGTTTATGCTAATGCTTTGAGTATGATTATTAGTGACATGCTAGGGTTTGTTATTAATCCGTTTCGTATCATGCCTAGTGTAATACCCCAAATTTTTGATTATATTTAATCAACGATTTTTCTAGTATAAAGTTTAAATTAATAATTATTTTCAAATTTATAGAAAAATAAAAAATAAAAATTTAATAATTATTATTTGTATTTCCATTTTCGGATTTTTTTTTTTAAAAAAAAAAAAAAAAAAAAAAGCTGGTTTCCTATTTCGCAGAAACTGATTTTGAAAACAAAAAAAAATAAATTTTAAAGCTTATCTTTTCAGAACTAGCAACAAACTCAATTTGAAATTGGGTCTTTTCTTTTGAATATTCTAAAGCAATTAAACCTAAGATTTCTAAGTTATATATACTCTAAATCCCAATTGATCTGCCGTATACAAACACTCTCAAATAATACCCATCTCTTTCAACCTTTCACAAGTCGTCATTCCCGACCGATCTTTCAACAGTAAGCCATGGTTCTTCTTCACCTTCATCTTTCTTGAAATAGTTTTCAGCCAACCCTCTATGAATTTCGTCTTCGTTCAGTAACCTTGAGCTATATTTTCATATGGTTTTCTTTCCGATTCATAGAATATAATTTCAAAAAAAAAAAAATAGAAACAAATTAAAAGGGTTTTGTTGTTTTCTTTCGTAACTATAAGACAAACTCATAGTCTTATAGTGGATGAGTAGTATCAATGGTGGAAAAGACGAGAAGCTATTTTATAAGTGACAAAGAGTTTGCAGAAAAAAAAAAAATTTAACACCATTGAAATTATTTAGAGGAAGAAGGCTGTTGGATTTCGACTTTCAGTCGTGGGAATGTGGGATAGATAATAGACCCCTTATCTAATATCCAATACTTCTTTTTCTTATCACTGTTGACTTACAAAATATCTTTTTATTTCCTCCAATATTTTTATTATGAAGATAGTATGCTACGAGTAGTCCTAACCCACATACTACTACTTTCTCGGTATTAAAAATACGAGTAGGACTGAATTAGTTTATTTTATCTGTTTGTTGTAGACAGAGGCTATTAGGTGAACGTTTTGGAGGTCATTTACCTTAAGTTTTAAGCGCGATTCAAGGTAATTTTCAATGTCCATCATCTTTAGAATCCCGTTAGGAAATTGTTTTAAATTATTGTGTGTCAACTATGTGCTTATGTAATTATATGTGATGGATGTGTTACCGTATGATATTCTGAAATTATATTATATACTAGTTTTCTATAATTGTGTACTAGTATAATATTTTCGAAAATTTGATTATTTTGTATCGTATGAGTTTTTTTATATAATTATAATCTTGGGAATTGGATGATTGATTATATGTGATTGATGGTCTCCAAGACCTATTGAGAAACGAGTTGTAACCAGTATGTCTTGTAAAATGACTATGTTTTAATACTGAAATTAAAATATTGCTACTTGGGATTAAATTGATTTTGTGCAATACTCGTGTGCAATGTGATCGGACAATTTAATCTATTAAGATGTTCATTAAATTAAGAAAGGAAATGAAACCCGAAAGGGTGAAGAACAGGTTGCCCACTAGTAGTTATGGTTGCTACTAGTTGGTTTAAATTAACGTATATTGCTGTTTAGTCTTCCTCCTAATCAATGGGTATTAGTGAGGGGTGTGCACAATAGGGACATTCTGTTTAATTTATGGCCATTTGGGGTTACGCGCGACCCTCTGTAAAGTAGGTGGTGACAGGGACTAGTCCCGGCTTACTGGCGTTCTCTTTCCCTTTCTTAACTAAAGTAATAAATTTTATGTGACAATTTGATTTTGACTTATTATTATAATGTCGATAAAATTGTGTCGTGTATAATATTTTTTCGAACTAAAATTATTATTTTACGGGATGGATTTAGAATTACTCAGTTTATCTGATTTTGGGGAGTTTTCTCTCTTTTCTTGTTTCTGATTTATTTTGTAGGTTGGTAAAAGGGTACTCGGTTACGTGTGAGGAGACGTTAGAGTAATCACGTAGCTAAGACAATTAGTTTAATTCGGAACTTATTTATTTTCCTTTTTAAAATTAATGTTTTTAAAGTGTTTTACAGCTTGGATGTAACGACTATTTTATTTTAATCTTGTCGCCACTTAGATCAGTTCACTTAGTTATAAAATGGTATTTTGTTTTTGCTTTGCACTTGTTTTCTATGGAAGATAAGTGTAGCAGTAACATTCTCAAGGTTCGATGGTCGGTTTTGAAAGAAAAGGGTTATTCTTATCGTTTATAAAGACCCAAATTTTGGGGGTGTTACACCTAGGATCTTATTAATAATGTTTTAATAATGTTTTGATTATGATGATGATTGTTGTGTCATTTATACATTGCTTGATTATTCATGATAGATTGTTATTGCTTGATCCCGCCCCTTCTTGCAGGTTTAAAGGGGATTTGTACTTGAAATCACGCCAAATAGATTTAGGTTAATATGATTTTAATTCAAGTGATCACCAATAATAGATTTGATTGTGCGTTAATAATCAACCGACATAGATTAAATATGCTTAGGTTAAACTTGTGTTTGTATGTTGATCGAAAAACGCACATGAATATCATAAAAATTGAGTCGATGCCGATTTAGGGCGGGTTCAATCTCTTTTAGGTTGGATTCATACCATCCTCCCCGAATATTCAGTCATGGTTCTGGACCACTATGAAGTTAGCGATCTCCGTGATCGTGAATGGGGTGTAACCTCACACCCGTGAACGGTTTACAAGTTCCTAAAACTTGTTGGCGGCTCTTCTATCTCTAGCTTCTTTCCCTTTGGACGCCACCATGCTTAAAAGCATGATTACAATGGGGCTTAAAGTTAAGTTTGAAAAATTCCCTCCAGTTTTTGGCGACTCCACTGGGGAGGATTTCTAATTTTGATTCCTAAAATTTATTTTGGCAATTGATTTAGAATGAGTGGATGAGGCTTGAAAGATTTTAGATGTTCATATGCGTAATTTTGATTAATATTGTGGCATAAGCATAATAAGGTTCGCATTGGAAAGACCATCTGTAATGCGTCAAAAACATAGGATTTTTACACGTAGGAAAAGCCGGAAATATCTTTCACAACTAAAATCGAATAAACACTGCAAAAAATTGGAAAAAATATCGAATTCCAGAATTGGCGCGACGCGCTGGAACTGTCGCGAGATAGCAGCGACTGTCGCCAAACGACAACTTTATAGAGAGAGAGAGAGTTTGGCTCATGTGAGAAGTTGTCATAAGGTGAGAAGAGTGAGAAGACATATTGATCGTTAGATCAATTGCGTCTGACGGCTGGTGTTATTTGCACCTCATTAATGACAATTATGTAAATTCGTGAAAATTTGTACAGATAAATAGATCAGCAGTACCTACTAGCCCGTAGTTAGCTACCCATGAGAATAAGCTTCACAATTTAATTTTTTCTTTTCTCTCTATTTCCCCATCTTTTCTTTATCCTACCCCTCTGTATTTTCAATATCTTCATCTCTCACCATTTTCTAGCTGGAAACCATTATTTTACACGCTGTTTGTAACAATGATGCAAGCTTAAGTTGAATTATGTACTTGATTGAAACTCTAAATCATAAGAGGAGAGAGAAAACATATTCGAAGTTAGAAAGAGAAGTGGTATTCATTTGACGAGCGAGGTTGTCAAGTATTGGAGGGTCATGTAGTGGGTGTTTGTACACAAGCAGTAGCCATTTAAAGGATCAATCGAGTGCTCCATTTTTTCCAAGGAATTTTATAATGTACATTAAAAACACTATTAATGTATCTCTAAGACAAATCTAATGTAACTCTAAGACAATTCCAATGTATCTGTATCACAATACTAATGTAACTATACAACACCTTAATGTATACCTTAACATTAGGCAGTAATGGAAGGGACGAAAAGTCATATACCTTAAGCTCTTTAACATTATTTTACCTTTTTTGAGTTTTTAAAAAAATTTATTGGTGCATTTGAGATTCATGTTAATTGTATGTATTTGCAAGGTAAACTTGATGTATCTACCGTGATAAGTTGATGTACCTCTAATTATATATACTGAATTGCTAAACATCGCCCGCGAATCTCCACATAAAGCCCACAAAATTAGAGTGAATTGTCACTTTTGCCCTCAAAGTAAAAAACACAATTTCTTCTCTCAATTCTCTACTTCCACTTTCTCTCTCTAAAAAACTTTCCGAGCGATGTCGAGGCGGCCCGGCAAGGAAGTGGCGGCACAGGCGGCGGGTGGACAGCGGTTTTCCGGCGAGAAGGTATTTTTTATTAATTTTGTGTTTAAAAATTAAAAAAAAAAGGTCGGAGGCGGTGGCGGTGCCTAGGCCAGACGCCACCACCACGGCGGCGGCGTCTAGCCCAGACGCCACTACCACGGCGGCGGCGCCTAGGCCAGACGCCGTGACGGTGGCGGTGGCGTCTGGCCCAGGCGCCAGAACCACGGCACCGGCGTCTGGCCTAGGCGCCGCCGCCTTTTTATTTTTTTTTTTAATTTTTTTTTGGTTTTAAATTTGAAATTTAATTTTCGAAAATAATTATTTTTTTTTGATTTTTTTTTAAATTTGTTTTTCTTTTTTTTAATTTTAAATTTTATGTTTCTGATTTTTTTTTATTTTGTTTTAAATTTTGTTGGTTTTTTTTAAAAAAATTTTATGTTCCTCTTTTTTTTTTTTTAATTTTTAATTTTATGTTCTTGTTTATTGTTCTTGTTTTTTTTTTTTTTTGAATTAGTTTTTTTACTTAAAAAAAATTTTATGTTCCCTTTTTTTTGTTATAAATTTTTTTTAAAATTTTGATGTTCTTCTTTTTTTAAGTTTTTATAATTTTATATTTTTCACTTTGTTTTTTCCAATTTGTTTTTTTTGGGTAATTTTTTTTTTTGCTTTGTTTTTTCCAATTTTTTATTTATTTATTTATTAGGTTATTAATTTTTTTATTTTTAGGTTGTTAATATTTTGTAATGTTTTTAATTTATTTTCCATCATATGTATATTGTTTTATTTATTTATTTTAATTACTTTTTTTATGTTTATATTACATGTTTATATTGCATATTACATGTTTTGTTATTTTGTGTTAGGCATCGTATTTTCGTTCTGGGGCTGGGAAGAGTATGGACATTATGAGAAGTACGATGAACTCAATGGAGAGCTCGGGGCCCAGACACGTTAGATCCCGTGGTATTTCGGCCTCGGCTCGTAGAGAACGGGTGCACTATTCTGAGGATGATGAAGATGATGATGGTGATGAGGAGGAGGAGGAGGAGGATGCAGATGAGGATGTGGACGATCAGAGTGGACCATATGATGATTACGGTCCATTCAGTCAGAGGCTTGATGATGTGTATGAGACGCGTAGGGTAGACGTGCGTAAGGGTAGAGATGGTAGATTTGTTAGTAGATCTGGCACATCATCTGCGTCCACTGTGTCTGCGGTTAGCAGAAAACGGTCGAGGGCCGTTAATGATTCTTGGGTGGTGAGGGGCGAGGTGGCTGGGGGACCTATAGACGGGAGTGTGATTCCTAGCTTTCTAGGACACATCGCTACCCGTATTTGGGAGGACCAAGAGCGGGCTTTGGATAGCGGCATTTTGAAATGCCAAACCCGGGAGAGGACTTGTAACTTCTTGTGTAGTTGGGCTGAGGCTTGGCCGGAGGAGAGCGAGATGGTCGGCCGATTGAGGGCCACTAGAGTGAGCCACCTTCCTGCCACCATGCATGAGAGGATTGACTCGACGCTGATCACGGCTTTCGTTGAGCGATGGCAGCCGGACACGAACTCTTTCCACCTTCCGTTCGGTGAGATGACGATCATGTTGCATGACGTCGAGGCCATCCTTGGGATTCCCGTAGAGGGAAACCGAGCATCTGTTGTCACAGATGCGGATCAGGCAGATTTATTGGCGGAGCTGTTGGCGGTGGATAGGGCTGCGCTGTACACAGCGGCACTTGGTGTGTGGGATCACGGCGGTGTTAAGATCGCAGCAGTTTTGCAGCGATGTTTGCACCCCACTTCACGTAGGACGCAGGACACACAGCTGGCTGCATATGTTTTTCTTCTTCTCGGGTGTACCTTGTTTCCGGATAAGAGCGGAAACAAGCTCAGGCCACGCGACATAGTTGACGCGTGTGAGCCCGACAGAGTAGGCCAGTTTTCTTGGGGGTCGGCTACATTAGCGTACATGTATCGCCAGTTAGGATTCTCGAGCCGGGCTGATGCGGCAGGTATCACTGGATGTATGACGTTGTTACAGACGTGGATATACGAGTATTTCCCGGCGTTTCGACCACACCGCGACCCGGTTCCTATTGGGGATGGCCAGCCACGTGCCTGTGCGTGGAGTCCGCGTGTCGAGAAGAAGTCCATTGACCGCCTGCGATCGATACGGTTATTGCTTGACAGGATGTCCCCATTAGAGGTAAAGTGTTTAAATTATTTCTACTTTTATAGTTTGATGTGTTTATTGTATGAATCTTACTAATTTTAAAAAATGTGCAGGTGAACTGGATGCCTTTCGGCCAGAACCCTAGTAATAGGGTACCCAGGACCCTCTACACGGGACTGATTCAGTATCGTGAGATCGTAGAGGCGTACATGCCGCAGCGCTGTCTTCGCCAGCTTGGATATGTCCAAGTTGTTCCTCCTCCACCAGCATGGCCCAGTAAGGCCGTCCGATCTGCGTCGTTGAAGGAGTACGTCGTCCAATGGCCGGCAAGCATGATTGGCACGTGGGAGCAGTTTCCGATGGTTGCCCGCATATGGATTGAGCAGTTGCAGCGGCCGCCAACTGGGGTGGCTGCCATGTGTGACCAGCACTACATGGAGTGGTACAACCGGCACTCGCACCCGAGGTTGATCAGAGACGTCCACCACGGCGACGACGCCGATGATGATGATGTGCCACCGCCCACTGCCGTGGATGCGGTACGTCTCATAAAACATTTGTAGTTGTGTTTTTTTTCATATAATACGTCTCATAATACGTCGTTATTGAATTTTATGTGTTTTGTTATGTGTAGTGGATGGGAAAGATGACGCAGTTGGGACACAGACTTTTTGAGGAGAGGGACAACATGACGACTGCAACAGGCAGAGCTGTTATTGATGAACTGGAACGGGCCCTTGAGCAGTGGCAGTGGGCGTCACAGAGAGATTATTGATATGTCGGCAGTGCATTTATAAAACATTTTCCTAGTTGTTTGTAAAAGTTAACATTATCTGTTCTTATAATTATTATTTTAAGTTCTTAGAATTTGACATTATATTTTTAGTTTTTATAACTTTTATTTTAAGTTGTAATTAGTGGGCATACGAAAACTAAATACAGGTTCACATTTAAATGGGAAAACTAAATACGAAAATTAGAATCCGAAAATTAAATAAATGGGAAAAACATAGCAATAGCAATATTAGGTCACATAGAAAAGGCAACTAGATTGTTCCACTGCTGCACCCGGTCATGATATAACGCATCCCAGCCCTCTACGCTTGCTGTACGAATGGTGTACCACGTTGGTATAATCGGTGGGACCGGAAAATCGGGTGACAGGTCCAGTCGGATGAAATGTCTGTATGACGGCCCTAGAAATCCAATAGCAACCTCTCTTACCGGTCTGGTGACGGTCTCACGCGAACACCAAGGCAGAACCGTGGTACACGGATAGTAAGCTCGACCATGCAAACCAAGGCCGAAATGCATCACTGCACACTTGTAGATGTTTGCAACGGCGAAGAGATCAAGGGGCGCGTCGAACCAATGATTTTGACCGCAACGTCCTCCTCCCCACCGGATACGCTGCAGAGACCTATCCAAGTCCTGTCCGTACACGTAGCGATAAACAGCTCGGTTTGAGGCGATTTCACTGTACATCAACTGACGCACTAAACCGTAGTTGTCTTCACCCATCTGAAACACATCAGCCACAACCCGAAATCCACAGTTACCATCTGCAACCACATCATTCCACCCGTCCAGGAACGGCATCATGATGTTAGGGATCCTGTCTTTATATGGAAAATGTTCAATGTCCATTCTGCCTGTTGCACACATCAAAAAACACAATTAACAAGTTAGCAGAAAACTAAACAAACACTCTAAAAAGTAAATTAAACTAAAGTACCGTACCGGTGCCGGGCATATTCACCGACGAAGATGTTTGACTACCACTTGATGACGATGTACGACCACGGCCACGACCACGACCACGACCACGAATGTACTCAAACGCACTCCTTTCCCGCCGTGGTTGTCGGCCCCGTGGTCGCTCGACCCCCTCAGGTTCCTCATGATCCAAGCACGACGAGTTGAACATGTCATGAAGTACGTGGGTAGCACTACGAATGACTGAAGGGTGGCTGGAGGACACTTGGTCAAACATCGAACGAAACTTCCATGAGTTGAACATGTCATGAAGTACGTGGGTAGAGTTCTTGATGCCGTTCCTCTGAGTATCAATAGCCTTGTTTATTCTCTCGAACAGTGTATCCAGAGCAGAGGTGGAAGAATCAATCCAGTCCTTCAGAGCTCTATGAGCGCTCTCAACTCTACATGTAGTAGTGTTTCCAAAATGAAGAACTTGGTTTGTCCAATATTTGACAAACTTTTCCCTCTGAGGCACCCACTGCTGCATCACATAGTCTACGATTGCCGGGCACCATTGGTATGCATCCTTGAAGTTATCCAAGGCTCGGTCGTACTCTGCCTCCGTGGTAGCTTGCAGGATCTTCCGCCACTTACCATTTACCAATCTCTCTGCTGAATCTAAGTTCTTGTTGAAAAGGTTGTAGGCTTTGACTTTCACGCATTTGTTGATGTGCCATGTGCACAGTAAATGGCTCGACTCCGGAAACAGCTCCGCTATAGGGGCAAAGAGACCTCCCTCACAATCGCTGACGATGGCCGATGGCTGAACACTTGGGCCGATGTAATTTCTCAACTTCTCCAACACCCAACGGTAACTCGCAACCGTCTCATCCTTCATAACTGCATAACCAATCAAAAAGTTCTGGTTCGTTGGAGTCATCCCAACCATCTCAACCAGTGGAAACTTATACTTGTTTGTCTTGTACGTTGAATCGATCAGAATCACAGATGGCCAAGACGAAATCATATCAGCACAATCAGGATGCACAAGGAACAAATGAGTCACCTCCGATGTGTCTTCATCAGATTCAAACCAGTACAGGTAACCACGTGCTTGTGCCTGGTGTAGAAGCTGCTGTATAGGGTTCCTTCCCTCTGACCGTTCAAACCTCAATTTATGTCTGACGTTGTAGATGTGTCTTCGGTTTGGCTGGTCTTCAGGAAATTTCTCCAACACAGATGCTAATATTTTAGCAGGCTTCACTTGAGCATCACTCATTTCTTTTACAATTAGTTTCGCAGCAGGACTTAGGCCACTTAACTGTCGATGACCCACTTCATATGCGATCATCTCATGGTTGTGATACCCCCATTTACCGTAACTCTTCACTTCCCAACCGTCACCCCTTTGCTGTTGTCGAACCTTTACTCTGAACTGACACCCACAACCTTTCCGCTTTGTATCAAACCGAATCGCTTGACTGAAATCTAGTTCCTCCCTTTTGCGATAACGGTCGCATCTCAAAATGCGATCCATTCTACCATCCCGTTGAGATTTATGAGTTGCTACTACTAAACAAAAACCTGATCTAATTGCAACCTGTTTCGCCCAATCAACCGCTTGTTGAGCATCTTCGAACAGACCATCGTGTACAAAAATCCCACTATAATCATTTCCGTCTCCACCATAATCCTGCAACAATAACATATAAATATAATCACATAAGAGTAGATTAAATTAATACATTTGACACAACATTAGCACAAAAGCAAAAACAATAATAAATTATAAACAACAAACAAAGAAATAAACAAAAAGTATTCAAAAAAAAAAAAAAACAAAACACAAAAATAAAAAACATAAACAAAACTTTAGATTAAATAAATAAAAATAAACCAAAAAAATAAAAACAAAAAAAAAACATAAAACGAAAAAAATTGTATAAAAAATAATAAAAAATAAATAAATTAAAAACAAAAACAAATTAAAACAATTAAAAAAAAAACAAAAAAAAAACCAAAAAAAAAAGAAAAAAATTGTAACACAAAAAAAAAAAATAAACAAATTTTAAATTAAATTAAAAAAAAAAAAAAAAAAATAGTGGTGGCGCCTAGCCAGGACGCCGCCACCGTGGCGGTGGCGTCTAGCCAGGACGCCGCCACCGTGGCGGTGGCGCCTGGCCAGGACGCCGCCACCGTGGCGGCGGCGTCTTGGCCAAACGCCACGGCCACGGTGGCGGCGTCCTGGCCAGGCGCCAGAGCCACGGTGGCGGCGTCCTGGCTAGGCGCCACCACTACGGTCACGGCGTCCCGGCAGGACGCCAGCCGCCAATTCGTGGTTTTAGATGGCTTCGTACCTCCTTTTCCGGCGTCAACGGCGTCTCTCCGGTGCATCTACCCGACGTTGAGGGCTCTTCGGTTTCACTCGGCGATCCAGTCCTGCTCCACATTTTTTATGAGTGAAAATTTTTATTTTCGGTAAAAATTAAAACAAGGGCAATAATGTCAACATTTTTAAAAAATGTGGGCTTTATGTAGAAAAACGCGGGCGATGTTTAACAAATCCCATAACTTAATGTATCTAAATTTCTCACGCTTCTCACGATAAGTATACTTCTCACCGGATCATATATATATATATATATATATATATATATATATATATATATATATATATATATACACATATATATATATATATATGTTGGTTGTTTTATAAAAAATTATCATCTTTTTAATTATTTGCAATCCCGAGGACAAATTTCAGCATTAGATTGTATTAAATCCATCAGCTGAGATTAATGTAATTTGCAACATAACAAAACCCACCCAAACCCAACATCACACATAACCTCTTTCTCTCTCCAGAAAAAATTTACCCAACTTATTTTTCTCTCTCCAAAGTTGAAGGAGAAACATCAATGGTTTGAAGCTTCAAGGATTGATCATTTCTCTCTCCTCTTGTTCACTTACACATAATTTTGGTAAGTAATTTTCGAATATCATGCCCTTAATTTTGGTTTTTCATTATAATTTTCGAATTTGATGTTCAAATTATCAAATTATCAAATTTTGGTGTTCTGGAAAATTTCGAATTTGAATGCTCTTATTTTGGTTATTTAAGTTTGACATTATGATTTTTGCTAGATTTTTTGAGTTGAGTGCTCTCAATTTAGGATTTCCATTATAGATTTCCTATTGCATGTTACTTTTACGTTAATTAAAGCTAATTTTCGTGAAATTTTCTATTGAATATTCTTAATTTGTAAAATTTTTGTTAATTTTTGAGTTGATTAATTTTTGTTATGAATTATGTAATTGTGTTGCAATTAAAACTTGGTTTAAAATGGGTTATTAATGCATTTTTATGATACTTATATATATCCTGATAGTGCATACAAGGTGTTTGATAAAATGCTTGTTAGAAATCTTGTGACTTGGTACTCTATTATCAATGAGAAAACATAATTAAAATGAGCAAACTAAATATGAAAAGTAATATAGTAAAAATAAAATAAGTGAACAAAAATAAAATAAGCAAAAAGAATTAAAATGAGCAACAATTATTTGCTCATTTATCAAATGAGCGACAATTATTTGCTCATTTATCAAATGAGCAAACAGTTCTTTACTAATTTATCAAATGAGCAAAAAGTTCTTTGCTCATTTATCAAATGAGCAGCTAATTCCTTGCTCATTTATCAAATGAGCAACAATTCATCGCTCATTTATCTAAGAGCAACAAGCTAGATTAAGGGATGCCATGATTGACCAAATTAGTGGCTGAATCTCCATCATCTCTAAGGTAACTTATAATCAATAAATTGTGGGAGACTGAGAGACATAACGGGTGCATTACAGCGTCTCTCTTCACTTGAGGATTTGAAGCTTTGTCACTGTGAAAAAGTAGATTTGTGGGATGTCAAGAATGATGATGATGCCTTAGCTACTTGAGCTTGTATTCAATCTCAAAACTGAAATCTCTTCCTAGGAGCCTATACTATGTCACAAGTCGTGAAGAAACTTACATTGATGAGCTCTCTGAATTAAGGGGCCAACTAGAATGGTTTGACAATGTAACCCAGCTAGGATATATTCCATTTTTAGGTGTACGTTAAGGTTTTCCTTAATAATTAGTTGTAGTTTTGTAATTTACATGCTATGGGGCTTGGGGAGTTATTTGATAGAGGTTTGGACAAGAGTTGATAGAATGTTACTGCAAATTACAATTATTATTTATGTTTGTGTTGGTGTGTGTAATGTTGGGGCTTGGGGGACTATAATGTTGGTGATGACTGTTGAGTATGATTGGCTTCAAAGAGTAATTTAATTTGACATTTGGAAGAGAATTCTATAATGCTTCATCTCAATGTGGGTGAATTTGACTTTTCAAGGCTTTTGCTGAAGTTGCTATGTTTTTTTTTTTGAAGTGTTGCATGGTAGCAAATGGGTTCTTTTTCATGAATTTTGATCTTATGATAAACCTATTAGCTCAATTGGTAGAGCACTATGCAAATGCATAGGGGATGTAGGTTCAATTCCTACATAGGTTATCTCTATAAACAAAATTAATTTAAAAAAAAAATCAAATTCGTACTAAATTATATGAGCAAAAAAATGGTTTGAAATGATTTATAACTATATAAACTTTGTTACAATTAAACTCTCACACAAACTTGTGTCTCCACATTACATAAATGAACCTACGTGGGATTCGAACCCACATCTTTTGTGCATTTGCACAATGCTCTACCCTTGAGCTAGTAGGCTAACGTATTTAAAACATTCAAACACACTCACAAATGAGCATTAATTTGACAAAATAAGCAAGAATCATTTGCTCATTTGAATAATGAACATTAAATAGTTTGCTCTTTTGACAAAGGAGCATTGAATTTTTTTGCTCATTTGACAAATTAATGCTCTGATGAAGCTAGATAGGCTCTAATGATCAATATTGTTTAGTTTGTGCTGTGCAGATGAGACTCGATCTTAGGTAGTTGAACAAATGGGAAAAAAGTATTTGCTCATTTGATAAATGAGCAAAAAATTATTTGCACATTTTTGCTCATTTGATAAATGAGCAAAAAATTATTTGCACATTTGTCAAATGAGCAAATAGTTAGCTGCTCATTTGTCAAATGAGCAAACATTTCTTTAATCATTCATTAAATAAACAAGTATTTCTTTGCTCATTTGTGAAATGAGCAATCAATTATTTGCTCATTTGACAATTGAACAAATATTTCTTTACTCATTTATGAAGATGTTACATGTTCTGTGTCTGCAGCACTCAAACAAATGAAAGATCAATTTCCCTATTTCTTCTCTTAAATATTGATCAACAACTTCAAAAAGCAAAAGCAACTCAACCAATAAGATGACTCAAAGCACGTTTCAGAACAACATGATCTCTGAAAAATGGAAGCTCTGCCTGATTAGTATTCTCTAATTGGAACTCTGTCAAATCACCGATAAGACACATTTTCAGAACAAGGGTACTTGCCACTGTTATCCATGAATGAATTTGGTACTCTGAATCTCACTTCTTGATCACTATTTTTGAGTTATTTCTCTCTTTTACTTCATTCACCTTTCCTTTGAAATTGGGTTGGTAAGGCTGAACATCTTAATATAATCTTTTATCAATCCAATGCAATGAAACCATGCAAAACATAAAGCAAATTAATCTCAACGTTTGTAAGGCTGAACATCTTAATTCTACATTAAAACGGATATTATATATAGGACATATAAATGAAACTACCACTAATCCATAATTCCTTACAACTTCTAATATTAAAAACAAAGTAAGACTATTAGTAAACTGGTAATACTCAATTTGAAACTCCAAAAACTGAGTAAATACTACCATTAGAGCAACTCATCGGTACACCTAGCCGTAAAATGTTGCCTGAACCAACTACGATTATTTCCGGGCAAGAGTACACACAAAAGACTAGACTCGTCTAGTCATACTTATTCAAGAACAGTTGAAACCAAACTCATCTTGCAATCCCAAGCGCTAACAACATGACCATCAAAACGAGTACCTCCTTGATATTGTCTATAAAAACTTTTACTCGGATCAAGTAATGCAAGCAGTTTACCATTTAATACCAACCATTTACCAATTTTAGAAATACACAATAAACACATATCATTGCAATTGAGATCATACATATTCGTCCAAGTCAAGTCATCTTTGTTCAAACTCCAAACTTTACGATGACAAAATGTATACTGTAAACCATTGGTAAACACTTTCCGACCATAATTATCAGTCAAAACATACTAAATATGTACCTAGAAAATGTCACAACACCTAGAACCTAGAAGCCGAGACTCAATACAATCTTAGGGAATATCAAATAAGAAGACCATCAATTAAATATGTACTACATTTGAAATTGATAAAATAATAGGATTCATTGGGGAATATTGTCAAACACTTAGTGTGCATCAAAATTTTAGCATAAATTAGTGAAATGCAAGTACCAAAATTGACAAAATTAATCTCTATAACCATTCATAACCTCAGAAACTATAAATAAAAGTTCGAATTACACTATAAAGAACCCTAAATTAACAAATGAAGCAAAATTAAAACTAATATCAACTAATAAGTACTCAAATAGAAATCGAATAGAAATCGCCCGGAAAAAAAAATCGAACGGAAATTGAACCGAAAATCGACAAAAACCTTAAGTAATCAAACTAAAATCAACGAAAATAAACTTTCAACGAAAATCAAATTTTAATCAACGAAAATCAAACTAAAATCAACGAAAATCAAACTAAAATCAACGAAAATTACCTTGACAAAGAATCAATGAAGTTAGAAGCAGAATTGATGAAGAATCAAAGCAAAGGAAGAGAGCAGTAAGAAGGGAGCAGAGAAATTGAAGGAGGAGAGAGAAAAATGGCATGTCGAATGAAGGAGGAGAGAGAAAATGCTGGAAAATTGTATTTGAAATTACATTTGATTGGGATAAATTGTAGCCATTTGATGCAATTAATCCAACGGTTGTAATATGTCCTCACATATAATAGGGTTCTCACATAAGGGGAGTGGTCTCATATGGTCCTATATATTTTATATATATATATATATATATATATATATATATATATATATATATATATATATATATATATATATATTGGTTGTTTTATTAAAAAAAACCTTTAAAATTTCTATGCATTTTTGGGTCACATGTATTAAATATCTATAACCTATATGAATTTTAAATGGGTAAATGAAAGAAATGAGATTACTTTTGTAATCATAGAATAATGACCATGAAGTAATGTACCACGTGGCACTCTCCTCGCGAAAATGTTCAATGTCCAATTGTCCATGTTAGCTCTTCAATTAAAAAAATTAAGAATAGTCACTACAACATTTTGAACACATGATCTGTGGAATGAAAAATGAAGACATTAACCATTAGTCCACCGTTACATAAATGATAAATTGTACAAAGTAAAAACAATATAAGGTCTTATGATTATATCTTCTTATAGTATTTATTACTACGCGATTAAATATGCCTCCACCACATGTACAGACTGTAATACCCCTCATGATTGCTTTAAAAGGATTTAATATACTACTCATACCAACAAGATGCATCTTCTTTTTAGGGAGCTTATATGCTAAGATACTCCACAGTTAAGCGTGCTTAGCTGGGAGTAGTCTTGGGATGGGTGACCTCTTGGAAAGTTTTCTCGGGGTGCGCATGAGTGAGGACAAAATGTGCAGAAGAACTTGTGTTGATCTGTGAGGACAGTTATTGGCCCTTGATGCGCATTTCGTGACAATATGCCCCTCCCTAATTTGTTTGGGGTCGGAATGGTACACAGACAGTACAATAATAACAAGAAGGTGTTTTATATATTTTTTTGTTACCTAACCTTACTTCTTATAATAATGATATTTGTAAAAAAAAAAAAAAAAAAAAAAAAAAAAAAAAAAAAAAAAAAAAACAGTATCATACAATTATTATCACATCATAACTTCAAACAATTTTCATATATAGAAAATAATAAAAAAAAAAAAATCTGGTACAACGCTCGGGATACACACTAGTCTTATATATTAGATTGTGTGCTATTTTTCAAATTAGAATACGTGTCAAAATTTATTTCTGTGTTTGATTTATTTATACATATTTATCAAATTTGTTTGTTACATATGTTGTAAATTAAGCAATTTCACTCAAGTGAATTTGCAGAGAAAGTGTTCTACTTTTCTTCATAATTTTCAATTAAAAATCTAGCCATTAAATAGGCTTACAATAACAATCTTTACTACAAATTAGGAAAAGATACTACTTAGTGAGTAATCATGGCCCACGTATTACTCCACTAAACATTGACTCAATACTACTGCTTTTAACTTCTTAGTCCAAGGATACTATTATTTAGGAAAGTAACCTTCCACTGAGGCATTATAACAACTAACAACTTAGTCCACTAATTTTGGGGCATTAACAAACACACCCCCTTGCCCTCAAAATTATCTACCCATCTTAGACCTAAAGTACTCATGCTTGCCATCTGACAGAGACTTTGTTAGAACATCAGCCACTTGTTCCTTAGTTCCACAATGGTTCAACACTATTGATCCTTTTGCAACTAGATCTCGTATGAAGTGACAACGTATATCAATATACTTTGTTCTACTATGGAATGCCTGATTTTTTGCCACAACAATTGCTGCTTTGTTATCACAATAAATCTCTGTTGAACCAAGTTGCTCTTGCTGATAATCTGTAAGTAACTTCCTTAACCATATAGCCTGACATGCTGCTGCAGTTGTTGCACTATACTCAGCCTCTAATGAAGACAAAACCACTGTTTCCTGCTTCTTTGAACTCCATGTAATAGCACCAGACCTTAATAAAAAAAACACTACCTGATGTGCTTTTCTGCTATCAAGGTCGCCTGCCCAGTCACTATCTGTGAAGCTAACCAGCCTACAATTTGATACTTTTGAGTACCAAATTCCATAATCAAGAGTCCCTGCCACATAGTGGACAACCTTTTTGCTGCTCCGAGATGATGCATAGTTGGATTGTGCATAAACCTAGAAATAACACTTATAGAATATGCTAAATCCGGTCTTGTATGAGACAAGTAATTCAATCCACCAACTATGCTTTTAAAATGTGATGCATTTGCCAAACCAGTACCATCATTTGCTATGAGAGACTCATTTGGATTCATAGGGGTCGGAGCTACAATGCAATCTACCATATTAAACTTTTTAAACAGGTCATGTGCATACTTTTGTTGAGAAATGAAAATCCCATCAGCACATTGTTTTACTTCTATTCCAAGAAAAAATGCAACAACCCCAAATCCGACATTTCAAAAGTTTTCATCATAGAGGACTTAAATTCAACAACAAGTGATTTACAAGAGCCCATGTATATCATGTCATCAACATAAAGACAAACTAACAAAAAGTCAGTTTTACCTTGTTTCTTCACATAAAGTGTAGGCTCATTTTTGCTTCGTTCGAACCCATTCTCCAGGTAATATGAATCAATCCTGCTGTATCATGCTCTCGGTGCCAGTTTCAGGCCATACAAAGCCTTCCTTAGCCGATAAACTTTGTCTTCTTCTCCACTCACAACGAACCCTTCAAGTTGTGTTACATATACTTCTTCTTCTTGCTTCCCATTTAAGAATGCAGACTTCACATCAAACTGGTACACAGGCCACTGTAATTGAGCAAAAAGAGCCAAGACTGTTCTTATTCACCGTTTCAAAGAGAGCTACTGGAGATAACGTCTCTTCAAAGTCAATGCCTTGTTGTTAAGCATACCCTTTCACAACTAAACGAGCTTTATGCTTGTCTATACTACCATTAGCATGGTATTTGGTTCTGAATACCCATTTAAGCCCGATTGGTCTCTTGCTTTGAGGAAGATCAACCAGCTCCGATGTATTGCATCCTCCTACACTTGCTCGCCTGTAGCATCTGCATAAGACATAGGATCTGACACATATAGAGCAAAACTACAAGAGTCATATACATCTTTCAAGGATTTGGTTTTCCTTGGCGACAAAAACATTTTACACTACTAGAAAACAGCCAATCAACGACGGAAAAAATCCGTCGGAAAACCTTGATATTCCGTCGGAAAGCAGCGTCGCATTACACTTTGTAGGAATTTCGCGATATTCCGTCGGAATGGACCTTTCCGACGGATTATGTTTTGTCGAAGTCAAGTTTGACTTAATTGGGAAGTCCGTCGCAAGGTTCTGACAGAAAATTCCGTCGCAACAACCAACGGAATTTTCCGTCGGAATATACCTTTTCCGACGGAAAATTCCGTCGGAATCTACTACCTTCCGACGGAAATTTCCTTCGGAAGCTTTAATAGAAAAAAAATAAAAAATAAAAAACAAAAACCCACCCACCACCCTCACCACCAGCCCTAGCCTGAACCCACCCACCCACCTAACCTGAACCCACCCCCCTTACCTGAACCCATAGCCCCTGAACCTACAGCCCCTGAACCCACCCCCCTTACCTGAAACCACAGTCCCTGAACCCACCCTCCTTACCTAAACCCACAGCCCCTAACCCACAACTACCCACAATCCGTATCCCACAACCCACCACCGAAACTACCACACACCACCACCGAAACCATCACACCACCACCGACACCACCACCATTCCAAAAATGAACCCAAAAAATCGAAATTAACACAAAAAAAAACCCACAAAAAGGAATCAACCCCAGAAAAACGAAAAGTCCCAAAAAAACCGAAAATTAACCCCAAAAATACGAAAATTAACACAACATAATCAAAACATACCACACAAAAAATCAAAACCGGTAGATCTACTAATTAATCAGAATTTTATTAAAAAAATTTAAAAAAACGATAATTAACCAACGAAATTAAAAGAAATATATATATATTCAATTGTCTAATAAATTATATAAACTAACATTACAATTAGATACAAAATTAACTAGATCTACACTTGAGACTGGTGGCTCACGACGGTGGTTGAAGGCTTGGTTGTTGCTGCTCCATTGTTGTTGCGGTGAATGTTAATTGTCAGTCAATGTCAACGGTGGTTGTGGTTGTTGTTGTTGACGGTAGCCGTTGTTGTTGATTGGCTTGAGAAATGGAGGACGGAGAGACAGAAGAGGCGACAGAAAGAAGAAAACAGAATAGGATAAGGGAAAGAAGATAGAAGAAAACAGAGAGTAAAGAGGAGAGGAGAAAGAAAGAGAAGAGGAAAGAAGAGAGGAGAGAGAAAGAGAAGAAGAGAGGACAGAGATATGAGGAAAGAGAGGCGGAGTGTAAGGGGGGGATTTAGGGTTAGGATTTTTTTTTATTTTTTTTTTTTAAAAATCAAAATTCCGTCGGAAATGGTAAAAATCCGTCAGAAATTTACGACGAAATTAATTCCGTCGGAAATGTATATGTTCCGACGGATTTTTTCCCCTCGGAATTTACAGCTTTTTGACGGAATATTCCGTCGAAAAATAATTTCCGAGGGAATATTCCGTCGGAAGCAGTAAATTCCGAGGGAAAAAAAATCCGTCGGAATATTTTCGAGGGATTTTCCGTCGTAACATACCTTTTCTGACGGAATTTTCCGACAGACCCAAATTCCATCGGAAAACTCAAATTTTTCGACGGAATTTATGTCCGTCGGAACGATTCCGTCGGAAAACGGCCTATTTCTAGTAGTGTTAGAACTTAATTACTATTTTTTTATTTTGGATAAGATTTATTATCCACTTATTTTATTTAAAAACCGGATTATATATATATATTTCGGATATTCTAATTAAGCAAAATTATATTTAATTATTTATTAAAAAGCTCTGGAAATTCCTAATTAATTAGCTGTGAATTTCGAATTTTCCTAGTTTTGAAAATCTGATTTTCTTAGTTAATTTTTTTAGTGAATAATTGGTATTTTCTTAATTAATTATTTTTACAATATATATTATTTACACAATCATTTTTAAAACTTAAAATCTAGCAAAATAACTTCCTAAAATCTAGACAAGAGGTCCGAAAATTTGAGCTTAGCTTAGGAAAGCTCAAAATTTTTGGCCACCTTGGATTGATTTTGAGCAATTTATTTTGGTAGTTTGTATTTTTAATTATCTTCCTTAATACTTATTTTCCATCTCCTAAATATTTGATCATCTTATTTTCCTACCTTAAATCATTCTTGATTATTCCCCAAGCAAAGCGTAGGGAATATTTCAAACATCAACTTTGAGCCTCACTGTGATCATGCTTTTAAGCATGGTGGGGTCCAAAGGAAAAGAAGCTAGAGATAAAAGAGTCGCCAACAAGTTTTAGGAACTTGTAAACCATTCACGGGTGTGAAGGTTATACCCCATTCACGATCACGGAGATCACTAACTCCATAGTGGTCCGGAACCATGACTGGATATTCGGGGATAATGGTACGAAACCAACCTAAAAGAGATTGAATCCGCCCTAAATCGGCCTCTACTTAATTCTTATGATATTCATGTGCGCTTTCCGATCAACATACATGCAACAAATTAATCCTAAACCTGTTTAATCTATATTGGTTAATTATTAATGCTCAAATAAATCTATTATTGGTGATCACTTGAATTAAAATCATATTAAACCTAAAATCAAATTTTTAATTATCTTATTAGGCGTGATTTCAAGTACAAATTTCCTTTAAACCTACAGAAAAGGGCGTGATCAAGCAATAACAATAAATCATTAATAATCAAGCAATGTATAATTAATTGACACAACAATCATCATCATAATAATAATATCCTCATTAAAGCATAATATTAGCAAGATCCTAGGCATGATACTAAATGGATTATTAACAAATCCTAGCATGTCCCTAATAACAAAGATCAAAGCTTTATCCTAAACATGATACTAGAAACATGACATTAGAAATATTAGTTAACTCCCTAAACATGATACTAGGAACCATAAAAATATCCTAACATGATACTAGGAAATTAAAATAATATTCTATGCATAATTTCTAAAGGAATAGAGTAATTAAGTAATCGAATTACTCACTTTGATGCCTCGTACCTCTTTCTATCAAAACAATACACACGTTAATAAAATTCAAGAAAGATTAAATAAAATAAATAAATCAAATATAAACTTAAATATAGATTTGGGACCAAACCCTCAGAACTATCAACCTTTCACACGTCGAGGTCGAAGGCAACTTCGAAAAGGGCTTGAAGTATTCAAGTCTCGCAAAGGACGTATGGTGTTTGTTTAGAAAAGTATGAAGGATGTGTGTTGGGATGTGTTTTAGGCTATAAGGCTAAGGCTAGAAATTAAGAGAGAGAGAGAGAGAGAGAAGAATAAGCTTTAGCTTAGAGAGGGGAGAGATTAGATGATTGTTGGTGATCAAGCTTGCTGATGATTGAAAACGGGGGAAAATGACCTTTATTTATAATTAAAAAAAAGGGGGTCGAAGGATCAGAAAAGAGTTAGACTTTGATGTGGAGTAAAAAAGGATCCATCGCGGCGCGATAGGAATATCGCGGCGCGCTGGATCCATCGCGGCGCGATAGGAATATCGCGGCGCGCTGGCTCCATCGCGGCGCGATATAACTATCGCGGCGCGATAAATAGCATTTTTTGCGGTTTTTATCATAACTTTTGATCCAAAAATTGGAATAAGATAAATAATATATCGTTGAAAAGTTCTGAAAGTCTACTTTCCAACCCAATTAGAATCAGATTAAAATCTCTTATAAAATAAAATATATGAACAAAATAGTGGGACAGTGTCAGTTTTGGATAGAGTTTGGTATCTCGTTCATATCTTTTTCGTTATTGCTCGGAATTGGGATTATGATATATCATTGGAAAGATAATTTCAAGGGCTATCCAATAATCTAAGATTTGGATAAAAATTATGAGGCACTAAAATCATATCTTAACATATTTGAATTCGAATAGAACAAGGACTTTCAAAAAGAGGAGTTTTATTCAATTTCAAACTCTTTGATCTTTATCTTTTAAAAAGGATAGATTAAAACCTTCTAGAGGCTTCTAGAAGTTCCTAATGAATCCTAATTGTTTTAGGATTGGGATTAAGGTTAATCGACCCTCTAAATGATCATTGGATCATAGGTAAGGTGGACCTAGGTCTGGTTTGGGCTTGGTTTAGTATTTTGGCCATAACTTATTCGTTTTAAGTCGGATTTCGGCTTATAATATATTGTTGGAAAGCTATTTTCAAGCCCCATCCAACTACACATTTATTTGACCCATATTATGGACCAAAATAAAATGGTTTGGACGTTTTTATAAAGTCGACACGAAATGAACTATTTTGGGTTTAAAGACACGAAATAAAAGATTTTGACTAAAACATTTAAATATAGGTTAGAAATGGCCAAGTTTAAAGGGAAAATCACGAGACTCTTCAACTCTTCACCTAACTCGATAATCAAAGACGTGAAAGGTACTCATCACCGGGTTTGGTTTTTGGAGAGACACAATCAGTGTCTACACAAAGCCATTTATCATATTATTTTTCATGACAACATACTTTCCACAATTAATTATTCATTAATCACCATAAAACTAAAATTTCCTTAATTCTTTAGCTCACCTTTCCAATAAAACCTTAAAGCAAAATTACCATAATTCTTCCTATATTTTCCTACATAATTCTTGCATGAGCTAGCCTATAAATACCCCTTGAATCACAACTAAACATTCACACCAAAATTCTCTAATTTCTCTCTTAATCTCTTTCTAATTCTCTCCTCTCTTTCTCTTATTCTTGCACGACCACCACCACTAAACACCAACTCCTCCGCCGGCTGCCACATCCCTCGGCCAGCCGCCGACGTTAGCCACCACCGCCGGCCACTAGCAGCCACCTGCCAGACGGCTGCTGCCTTACCGCCACCTCTTCTTCTTCTCTTCCTTGGTTTTCTACTTCTTCTTCTTCTCTTCTCTTCTCTTCTCTTCTCTTCTCTTAACTAATTATATTATTATTATTATTATTATTATTATTATTATTATGGGGGTTTTATAAAAATTATAATGAGTATTTTTTAATAAATATAATCATTTTATTATTCAAGTTTATGAAAAATAATTTTATAAGGTTCATGTACATATAGTTGGGGGTTTTATTTTAATTGTTGTGATTATTTGTTAACCTTATATTGATTAAGGTTATATTTATTTGTAGGGTGTGTTTGACAAGGGTTCTTGAAATTCTTTTTGTGTGTTGCTAGGCAAGGATCAATGTACGTTTAGGAGGCTAGATACCTTCGAAATTGATCAGATTGAATAAACATGTTTTATATGATTTTTATGATGAATGAATTAAATTTAATTGAATTATGATTTATGAAATAAAGTATGTTTAAATAATTGGTTTTAATAAATAAATTTGAAGGAATGATTTTTAAATCATGTTTTGAATGATTAAATTATTTATCATATTTTAAAAGGTTTGATTTTGAAAGCATGTTGAATTAAATAAAAAGGAGTTTTGAATGGTTTTTTTTATAAAGATTGGAATTATTGATTTAAAGAGGATTTATTGAATTATTTATAAAATCTTTACAAGCATGATTATTATATTAATCCCACTATGCGGATTCATTGAAAACTATGGACTTTATATGACTTAATCCTTCCTCAAGGATAGCGTTTCAATATAAAGATACTAGCTTGGGGGTGTGCACACTTAGAGAGAAATTAGGTTTTTGAAAAAAATTGATTTTAATAATCACTATTATTGAGTTATTGGAATTATTTTGAGAATCTTGAGAATTGGTTTTGAATTATGAGTTAGGATTATTGAATTAATTATTGGAATTGGTTTTAAAAGCATGCTTGCTAATAAATTGAATTTACTTATCTTGCACTTATCGTACTTAGCATATTTTGCTAATCCATATTTCCTATTTGTTTTGGTTCGCCCTTTTTACCTTAATGGTAAGCAGTGTTAACTATTTTTCAGGTGGAGTCAATATATGAGCATTTTGGGAGTCCCGCGATATGCTTCACCTAGTTTGGGAATGTTGGTCCTTGTTTCTATTTTTGAGTACTCATAACATTGGTTACTATTTATATTAAGTATTCTTAAATAAAGAGTTTGAGTTTCCGTTGCGAAGTTGTGGATTTAATTAGTAGTTTGAGTAGCCTTGCGTAATCACGCAGCGATAATCTACCTAAGTCTATCTCTATGGTATAATTATATGTATTATACTAGTATTTCCGTAAAGGGAGATTTGGGGGTGTTACAAATAATAACCTTCAACTACAAAATATTAAAAGATACTACTTAGTAGGTAATCATGGCCCACGTTTTACTCCACTAAACATTGACTCAGTACTAATGATTTTAACTTCTTAGTCTAAGAATACTACTTTTATTTAGGAAAGTAATCTTCCACTAAGGCACTAACTAATAACAACTAACAACTTAGTCCACTAATTTTGGGGCATTAATAAACAATATATATGTAAATTAATAAGTTATTGTTTTTGGACTTATCGTGTGTGACACGGGTCTAGTTTTTTTAAAATCACTGGTTTAAAAATCTTTATTATTTTTGTAGATGTTGTACTGTATATGGCTATTCAACAATGTATAAATTTTTTTTTTAATCACAATAGGATCTTGTTAGATTCATAATAATGTGTGCTTTATTAATATATGTAATTTTTAAGAAAAATATCGCAAAACTAAATATATTTAGCGATAAAAAATCACACATTAAATAATATAGTATGTTCAAAATAATTTATTCTATTCCTATAAAAAATTTATTCTAATTTTGTAACACCCCAAAATCTCCCTCTACGAAAATACTAGTATAATACGTATAATTATACCGTAGAGATAGATTTAGGCGTATTATCGCCGCGTGATTACGCAAGGCTACTCAAACTACTAACTTAATACCAAAACTTTGCAGTGGAAACTCAAACTCTTTCTTTATTAATACTTATAAAAATAGTAACAATTGTTATGGGTACTCAAAATAAAGACAAAAACCAAAATTCCCTAATCTAGGTGAAGCAAATCCAAGGAATCCCATATGCACAATCATGACTCCACCTGAAATAGTCAACACTGCTTACCATTAAGGTAAACAGGGCGAACCAAATCAAATAGGAAATACGAATTAGCGAAAATATGCTAAGTACGATAAGTGCAAGATAAGTAAACTCAATTTATTAGCAAACATGCTTTTAAAAATCAATCATGAAATTTCAATATTTATTTTAAAATTCCAAACCTCATAATTCAAAACCAATTCTCAAGATTCTCAAAAAAATTCCAATATATCCAATCCTCAAAATTCAATAAATATCAATATAGTTTTCAAAGCATTGAAAATCCATTCCTTTAATTTATTCCAATTTCCTCTCCTAAGTTTACACACCCCCCAAAGTTAGTATCTTTATATCGAAAGACTATCCTTATACAAAGTCCATAGTCTTATCAACCAAATCCGCATAGTGGGATTACTTAAACATGCTTGTAAAACTTTAATGGATAATTCAATAATTTCAAGAAATTTCTCTTTTGAATAAAATCAAAACTTTATAATAGAATAACTCAAACTCCTTTTCGAAAATCAAACCTTTTATAAACTCTTTAAATCAATCCAACATACTAAAAAAAACCTTTTAATAATTCAAACCATTCAAAACATAATTTAAAGTCCATTCTCAAACTTATTTCATAAATCATCATTCAAATCAATTTAATTCAATCATCACTAAAATGATATGAAACATGCTATTCTAGCCAATCACTTTCAAAGGTATCTAGCCACCTAAACGTACCTTGATTCTGAATCTCAAATCAACACTTCGTACTTTCAAAGTTCAATCACGAATACACCTTGCAATTAACATAACCATAAGGTTATCACAACATCTTTAGACATAAACCCAAATCTAATGTGCATGGACTACAAAACTCTTTTAAAAATAATAATTTAATATAAAATTATAACTTTGAAATAGGTATTTATATTTTAGAAAACTAACCATGAAGAAAATAAAGGAATAGGATTAAAGAGAATTGAATTTGCGTTGGAAAGAATAGGCTGAACTTGTAGAGGCTATAACTCCTTCGATTTAACTCCGAATTGGGTTATTTTTGAGCCTAGACTCAAGATTTTTCAAGAGGAACAATTTTATGTGAAATAGCAAAACCACAAAATTGACCATAAGTTCCCAAAAATTGGCTTCAAAGGTATACGGGATAATTTGTATGAAAAGAGGAGATGAAAAGTAAGAAAAGATTTGGGGAAAAAGAAGAATAAGAGAGAAGAAGAGAGAATTGAGTTTTGGAGTGAAGAATATGAGAGATATGAGGGGGTATATATAGGCTCATGAATAAAAGAAGTAAGACAATATTTTGTAGAAAGAATTATGGTAAATTTAGTTTAAGGAATTACTTGGAAAAGAGAGTTTAAGAATTAAGGAAAGTTTAGTTTATGATGATTAAGAAATAAGGTAAGTAGTTGGATCATGAAATAAAAGATGGCAAGTGAGCTTACTTGGAGAATAATTAAGAAAATAGATTATGGAAAGTGTTAAATAGAAAGATGATCATGAAAATAGTTTAAGGAAATAAAATCTTGCTTGGAATTGAAGTATGAGAGAGTTAGTATCAAAATATGTAAGATCAAATATAAGTAAGATATTAATTTATAAAAATATGAAAAGTTAGGAATTTAATTAATTTAAGGTAATATAATTAAATCAAACAAAATCTATTTTATTTTCCTCATAAAATCCGAAATTATTTAAGCTTCCAAAACTCATTTTTATATTCAAACCAAATAATAAAAATAAAATCAGTTTTTATTTTCTCAAAAATTCGAAAATTACATATTAATTTTCTGTTTTATGAAAATAATTAAATTAGGAAATTTGATAAAATTCGGACCAATATATATTAATAAAAATCTAGAAAATGCGAAAATTATAACTAATTTTCGGTTTAATAAAATAAATAATTAAGGAAATTCTTTTAATAAAATCAAACCAAATAATATATATATATATATATATATATATATATATATATATATAATTTAGGTTTTTCTAAATTAATTAAATGGATACTTGTTTTTAACCAAAATCAAATATAATAAATAAAATTGAAAATCTATTTGGCGCCAAAATTCAAATAATCTTTTGGCTCCAAAATTCAAATAATTAATTAAATTACCAAAATACCCTTTTTAGAAAGTAATAATTAATTAATTAGAAAATACTTCTCAAAAATACGGAGTATTACAAATTTGATTAGAAATCTTTCAAATTCAGAGAAACCCTGGAATTAATAACAAAAAAAAAAATATTATAATCTAATCTGAAATAAGGTGAGGCTTAAGAACATGTTTGATAAAGTTATTTTTTATTTGGAAATGTTTCAATTAAACTAGTACTATTTTAGTAGTACCAATGCAATGCTGGGGTTTTAACTTATTAATACATCTATTTTAAAAATAATCAGTATTATTGAAACTTATTACTCTAACTTAGTAACTTAAATAACAATTAATATGAATGATGCAAATACTAAGACTTGTACTAAACATCGCTCCCTCTTTGAAATTACTTCCATACGAAGTATAAAATCCTTAATATCTTTTTCATTCAAAGTAATAAGAAATCAAGTGTGGTTACAATCATCATTTGTGTGTAAATACTATATACTTTTAAAGAAAAAGGAAAAAAAATGCTACTACCAAAATATTGGTTTACATAATAAAATAAATAAATAAATAAATAAAAAAGCTTTGGAATTATAATTTTACAAAAAGAAATTGGTGTATACCACCAAAATTTCTAAAAGTTTTATTTTACCAAATAAAAAACTAAGATTGTTTCTCACCATCTGCTGTCAAAATAACCATTACAACTAATGGAATTAAAAAAAATCTTTACTTTTCAAGCCAAAAATGTGTTCTTTAATGATTTTGGTGGTCATTTATGCCCTATGGATTTGATTAGAGATCAAAATTGACAAAAAGTTATCGCAAATGTCTCGTTTTGCATACTAAAAAAACCTCGATTTGTATGACACATGCAAAATGTGTAATACCCTGTATTTTTTAAAAGTTATTTTCTAAATTAAAGAGTATTTTAGTCTCGTATTTTTGAAGTATTATCTAAATTAATTATTTTCCTACAGAGTATTTTAGTTTTGGAGCCAAAATGATATTTAAATTTTGGCGCCTAAATCATTATTTTACAAAACTAATTAAATTGGATAATCCAATAAATGAAACTATTTTATACTTATGTTATAAATAGTATTTTTGGTTTCTCAAAATTAAATAGCTAAACCGAAATTATATTAATTCGGTAAATTAATTAAATTGTATTTTCGGTTTTCATAGAATAAAAATCTGAATTGTTTTAATATCTTTCCAAATTAATTATTTTCATGAAATATATTTTTAAAGAATTATTTTTCAGATTTTATATAATAAAAATCTGATTTAATTAATTATTATAAGTCAAATTTTCAGCCACCCCAATTATTTAATAAAAATCTGATTTTATTCTTTCAAGTATTAATTTTCACAAAATAAATTTTATTGGATTATTAATTTTAAGCAAATAAATTATTTTACAAAATCCATAAATTAACATAGAGGGACCGAAATTATTGAGCAATATTAAGCTCAATATTTTCGGCCACTCATGAATTTTCTAAATGATTTTAATTTATTTTATTAAAAATAAAAATCCTTTAAAATTCCTTATTTCTACTCTTAAATCTAAAATTTATTTGATCTTATTCTATACTTGCACTCCAAGCTCAAAACCTACTAAACAAAATTTCATGATAAAATAAAATCTAATATCCTTCCATACATTTAAAACCCTAATTCCTATTCTTTAAAATTTCCATAAATTATACAACCCTAAATTGCTATAAATTCATCATCTAAACACCTATGAATACCCCCTCATACCTCTCATATTCTTCACACCAAAAACTCAATTCCCTTCTTTTCTTTTACTCTTCTTTTCCTCTTTTCTAAAAGAAAATCTGCCCATATATCTTTGAAGATAATTTTCGGGCACTTATGGTCAGTTTTTGGATTTTTCTATTTCACAGAAAATTATTCCTCTCAAAAAGTCCTTGAGGTTAGGATCAAGAATCACCCAATTCAGAGTTATATCAAAGGAGTTATGACCTCTTCAAGTTCTGTCTATCCTTTCCAACGCAAATTCAATTTCCTTTAATCCTATTCCTTTATTTTCTTCATGGTTAGTTTTCTAACATATAATTACCTATTTCACAGTTATAATTTTATATTAAAGTATTATTTTTAAAAGAGTTTTATAGTCCATGCACATTAGATTTAGGTTTATGTCTAAAGATGTTGTGATAACCGTATGGTTATGTTAATTGCAAGGTGTATTCGTGATTGAACTTTGAAAGTGCGAAGTGTTGATTGATATTCGGAATTGAGGTACGTTATGTGGTTTGATACCTTCGAAAGTTGTCCATGAAATTGTATCTTATTATGTTCCTTATAAAATTATGCTTCATGATGGTTTGAATTAATGATTTTTGGTTAATCAAAATAGACTTTGAATTATGATTAAAATTATTAAAAAGGATTGAATTAAAATTGATTTGCAGGTTTCTTAATATTCAAGAATGATGAATTTTTTTAAAAGGTGCTTTTAAGTAAATCAATCGATATGGTTATGAATCCCACTTAGGGAATGGATTAGAGAAGACTATGGACTTTGCATGACCTAGTCTTTCCTCAAGATTGGCCTTTGTTCATAAAGTAAACCACTTGGGGGGTGTGCACACTTAGTGAGGAAATGGTTTTGGAACGTAATCGATTGAGTTTTAAACTTGTCTTGAAAGCATTGAATTGGAAAAGCTCTTACATGAGTATGGCATTGGAATTCTATGAATTAAACTTAAATGATTTAAATTATGTTTTACTTATCTTACACATAATCTACTTAGCATAATTTGCTAATACGTACTTTTGTTTTGGCTTTGCCCTGTTTACCATTTATGGTAGGCAGGTGAACTTTTCAGGTGGAAGTTAATTGATGCATACGGGAGTCCACGGGAATTTCACCTAGCTTAGGAAAAGTTTGACTTTGTTTTGTGTCAAAAATTATGAACAAGTTTATTTAAAGTTTTATTAATAAGAAAAGAATTTTCCGCTGCAAAAGTATTTTTAAAGTATAAGCCTTGCGTTATCACGCGGCGGTAATACGCTCAAGTCTATCTCTATGGTATTTATACGTATTTTCTACATATTCCGTAGAGGGAGATTTGGGGGTGTTACAAAACGAGTCATTTGCGATAATATATTGTCAATCGGACCCAAAAGGCTAAAATGACTCCTAAAACCTCTAAAGAACATGTTTTTGACATGAAAATCGAAGAATTTTTGTAAACCGTTAGATTTAACGGTTCTCTTGATGGCAAGTGGTGAAAAACAATTTTTAGAATTTTTTTTGGCGGTAAAATTAAACTTTTAGAAGTTTTGGTGGTATAAAACAATTTCGTGATTTTTTTTCTCTCTTCTGTGGTCGCTAAAATCAAAATATCCTCAAAATTACTTCTTTCAGAAATAATACAAAGTACTTCAAAATGTAGTAAATATAAATAAATTACTTCACCAATGGTTTTGTACCTCATATTACCAATTCAAATTATGAAATGCATACCTATTAAAGGTTATTTCAAAATTATGTCTTCCACAATCCTTTATTCTCTTCAAAACTCTTATTTCATAGTTGTCTTCTAGAAATAGAACAAAAGGATATATACCCACCTTCTACATCTTATCTTTAAATCTTTCATCTCATAGTTGTCTTCTACAATCTGTTCTTCCCACAATACCAATTACATCGTTAATACCTAACCTCGTAAATCTTTGATCAATAATTGATCAATTTTGATTTTGAAGACTCGACTAAAGATATCAGATCTGTCCTCCTATTTTAAACCTAGCTTTTTCGCTAATCTTGTAATTTCAAGCCATTTGGGATTGCAAGGGAAGCTTATAAACAGGTTAGGATATTCAAACCACTTACATATATAGAGCCATTACATCTAGGTAATTTTAAACCATTTACCTACCTCCATTAGTTAAAGATGATGGTAAAATGACTTGTTTTCTAATGAAGACGTATTTTTATTTCCCATTTGAGCAGATTAATGAATACTTCTGTAAATCTCAAAGCTTAAGTTCTTTTGGTTAGCTCTAGAATAATCTTTCAAATTCGGTCATTATTGTATATGCATCCACAAATAACTGCTGAAATAACTTTCTTGAAAGCAACATTGTAGCAGTCTTTAATCTATCTTGAATCCTACATGCGAAAAATTCTCTCATACTTACCCTAGGTATACCTCGAATATGATTGCAAAAAAGCCACAATTAATAGAACTTGCCTAGGACAATGTCCCCTACAATAATTTAATGACAACAAAACCGTATTACTACACTTGTATAATTAATTTCCAGTAACTTTATAATCTTAAAACCTCATTAAATAATCTAAAAAATAAGTTGAAACCCTTTTTAATAATCTTCTTTGATGGTTAATCAATTTTCATTCATTGATACGTTAAAACTAGTATATAGGGCCAATTTCTAGCAATATTATATTTAAAGCCTTAAATTAGAGCAAAGTTGGGTAAGCTCATTATCAATGAGTATGATAAAAGTATGTTATTTACAAAAACGTCATTAATGAAATAAATTGCTTTCTTAACTTTCTTCTATTTGTGCTCTTTCCAAAACAAAACTTGCTTTATTTATATTTAATGATTAAAATATTACAACCTTTTAAATAAATTATGTAAATACATAATTAATTTATAAAATACATTTAAATGCGCATGTGTTACAGTACTTCAATAATTAGTAAGCTTTAATTAAGCAAGTTTCTCTTTTTAAAATGAGTCCAAAGTAGTTACTTTCTTGCTAATTGATAAATTTCCTATTTAAGTCGACTTATCTATTATTATTGTTAATAAGTGATTTACAAAAAAGTTTCCGTTTTTAAGACAAGTATAAATTTAAAAATTAAAAATTATCTAGACAATTTTAAACAAATATATTGATATATGAAAACTAATTAAAATGATATTGACGAGTGAAACAAAGATATTGGTTTATTTCATTAGATCACTATAATATGTATTTATACCATATTATGATCAGTGATTTAAATTCGTTTAAAATACCATAAACAAGTACATATTACGTATAAATAAAATGAAGACATAACCTATGAATCAATCATGTTTTGATCAAGATCATATGTTGTAGATATTAGCCTGAAATTGATTCATCTTATGAGGCTCAAGACTTATCCACGCATTAACTCCTCCCCCTTCTCCATGTTGGCCACCATTTCTTTCGGAAAGTAACAACACAAATTCATCATTTCCACTAACAATTGGGCTTACATGTGTTGGCATCCCAAATCCAAAGTCAAGGTCACCAAATGGAAGCTTCCACCAAGCTGATACATAAAAGTTCCCATTAATTGTTGCTGGTATACCTTTATAAATTTCTAGCCAGTCAATCACAGATCTAACATATTCTTCATTAACCCTTTCTTTGCCTTCCTTTATTAATTTAACACCAAATGAAATGGAGTTCTTAGTTATGTCAGCAACCCTTGAAGTGGCAAAGGCAGTGATGATGGCATTTCCAACAAAACCATCTGGCAGAGGTGGTGAGATTTTGGACCTTATGTCTACTGCAAAAAATACTGTTGACAGCTCATTAGGGTCTTTGAATATTACTTTTGTTCTTTCCTTCCAAATATGTGCCACAATGGCTTCAAAACTTGAGCAACTCACCATTGACTTTGCTTTAAGGTGACTAATCATTTCATTATCAAATTTGAAAAGCTTTTGACTATACTTCTTTGCAAAGATCAATGGAGATGGTGATGATTCATAAGAGGTGGTAAAGGCTGTTGCCATTGAAGAAATCTTTGGTAACTTTATATACTCTTCATGAGGAAAGTTGATTATAAGAGGATCTCTAGCTTTTATATGTGTTCTATCATGGTGGATAAGTGGGACTTTCAAATTTCCATCTTTACATATTGAAGCAAGATTTAGAAACATATGACTAGCAGCTTTTCCATCAAGTATTGCGTGATTTGTTAAAAATCCAACTGAAAATCCTCCACATTGAAATCTTGTAACCTAAAAACAAATAAGAAAAAAGTAATTATACAATCCCAAGATACACATCTACGTCAAATCATTAGAAACTTAATTACTAAAAATGAAAATGAAAATCTTTTGTATTGTACCTATGGATTGCATGACATTATTTAGATTATGGTACTCAATCTATATCAATGTATATAATTACTTTTCAATCTTACTATGTATAAACATTTTCTTTTACTTTCACATAAAAATTCAAATTATTGCACTGGTGTTGCATTTTTTACAAATATTAATGCCTATATATCTATATAAGATTAATACAAAGGAAAGTAAGTGTATTAATTATATTAAAGCTAACAAAGGTGTTGTAAAAGATTACCTGAATGGTCAAGAGTGATAACTCACATAAGTTCTTATACAATCCTTGACGATGAAGAAATTGGCCGAAAGACGGATTGGGAAGAGAAAGATTTCCAAGATCTGCTAAAGTAAGCTTTGATTTTGCACTAACAAAAGAAATTCCAGCATTATTACAAATAAGCTCTAATCTTTTGGTCTCACAATTAAAACTAAGCCTACCAGCCATATAATAATATGGAACAAGTAGTTCACAAGTTGCCTTCTTAATTCTCTCAGGAATGTCATTTGTTGACAATTTCTTGTCTTTTGGAACTTGAAAGAAGAACAAAGTTTCTACAGGAAAGCTTACAGCTTGATCAATATTTGACAAGAACATGGTTTCTTGAGGGAATGGATGTTCCGGAGAAATTAGTGTTATTACTTTATCTTTTATTATATCTTGATCAGTTACTACTATAGTGGACTCCATAGTGAATTTTTATATGATGTACAGTAAAGGATGATCTAGTTATATACATGTATATAAGTAAGATCACGTACATATAGCTAAAAGAAGGTCTAACTTATAGGTATGGAGGTTGTTGGAAAGATGCATGAAATAAGCATTATGAGTTTAAATATTACAACATTCATGATTCATGGATCCTACATCATTGGCATGAATTCCTCATTTCTTTCCATTTTAGAAGGAGTATAGACAATTTAAGAGCACTTGTCACATGACAGTGTAGAAAAATTGAATGTAACCATATAAATTATTAAGAAAAGTTATCAATTGAATTCTGGTTTTTTTTTTACTTTTACCACAAAAAAAAAAAAAATGTTTTTTACCACCAAAACTTTCAAAACTTTTATTTTATCACAAAAAAAAAAAAAAAATTACCACCTGCCGTCAAAAATTCTGGTAAACCAAACGGAATTTTTTTAAATTCTTCGATTTTCGTGCCAAAAACATGCTCTTTAGGGGTTTTGGGGGGGGGGCATTTTGGCCCTTTGAATCCAATTTGAGGTCAGAATTGAAAAAAGATGTTCGTAAATGGCTTGTTTTCCTACTAAAGAATACCTTAATTTGTGTGAAACACGCAAAATGAGACATTTCCGATCATTTTTTGTCAATTATGACCTCAAATTGGATCCATAGGACCCCTAAACCTATAAAGAACATGTTTTGCGCACGAAAATTGAAGAATATTTTTTTAACACTATTAGATTTAACGGTTTTCTTGACGGTAGGTGGTAAAAAACAATTTTTAGAATTTTTTTGGTGGTAAAATAAAAGTTTTAGAAGTTTTCGTGGTAAAAAACGATTTTTTGTTTTTTTTTTTGGTGGTAAAAGTCCAAAAATGATTCTTAAGTTATATGTATTGAGCTCATCGTCATGTGTTGGGAAGGTGAATGATTCTTACAAGAAGACAAACTTAATTTATTATAATTTGATGTAGAATCCATGAATAAATGACTGAATCATTAAATGATAATAGATTTTATAAGCATTATCCTCATCCTGAATAAAAGTATTTTACTTAACATTAGGCGCATTAGAAGGATCTTTTCACCTAATCATAATTTAATCCATGTCAAGTAAAATTAAATAGGGATATACGCTCATACTCTAGTATATACTTTATTGTATGCATTAAACATGTTCATACATTTAAGAACTAACTTGATATTTAAAACTAAAAAGTTGTTGTCTTAGGTGATGTCCTCATTTGTTTAACATATTTGTTTTTAGCTTGTAGTGTTGCATGATCTAACAAAATAAGAAAAGAAAATACGGAAAAGAACTAAACAATAGTGGGTGATAGAGAACTATTGGTTCCTAATTGGTTTCAATTTCAATTTCAATTTTAGGTACCCGAAAATTTTGCTCACCTCTACTTATAGGTCAATGATAATTAATGGTCAAAATTTTTATAGTTTGACCCTAATATTGGCAATGGGGAAAAAAATTTAGGGATGAAAGGAGTAGCTCATTCGCTTCAGTTATTATTATTTATCAATTTTCATTAAAAAAAAATTGACACTTTATTATTCTTTATATATTTATTACTTGTTAAGTGATAACTAGAGTTCTGGTCCATGGCCCGTGCAATGCACGGGCTACTCATAGAAAATTGCATTGAGAGGTAAGTGAGGAAATATCAATAAGTTATAAAGGTTATAATGTGTAATCGGAAAAATGTTTATAGAAAATATGTTTTTAGAACTTTAATTGAAAATGAGGTTTAAATAAGAAGGTGGAGGGGCTAAAATTAAAGAGAGAAAAGGAAAGGTTGAATTGAAGAGGGGAAATAAAGATGAAGTGTGCATGGAATATGAAGTATAAGTTTAATGAAAGAATTAAAGAAAAGTAGTGTAACTAAAAATTAATAATGTAAGAAGACATGTGACACTTGGGTTAGAGAAGAAGATAGAGAAGTGTAATAAGATGTGGACATGTGTCTTTTCCGGTTAGAGTTTTTAAATACTAAGTATAGATTATACTAATTGAAGTTGAATATTGGTATACGTTCTCTCAAAAAGTGTTTGAATTAATGCGATCATAAAAAATAAGAGTAATGGTTAGCACAAATATATTTAGAAGAATAAATATAAGGAAATTGGAATGACAATTGGGTTTAAACAAAAAATAGAGCAAATTTACAAGGGATTAAGATAAGAAACATTAGGTACTTAATCTGTAAGAAATTAAACCTTAACAATCAATTGGCATTTCAAATATAATTAGGAACTAGTTGTAATTGCTGCATGGTTATTTTGTTTAATGTGCCAATACATTATTGGTTTTAAATTTTTTTTTTCTAAAGACTAAAGGGAAACGATCTATATAGCCCCCCCTAATGACCAATTCATTACTAAATTAACATAGACATCTATATATGAAATCTAAATTTAACAAATACTTGTACATAAACAAAAATAAATAAATTAAATTAAATAAATAAAAAAAAAAGTCAAACAAAGGTTTCCTTCATTGAAGCCACAATCATTGAATAGATCTTGCAATGTGGTACATCCCTTGCTCTCGTCGCTTTTTTGTAGCTATGGCATATGGGGATGAATTTTCGGGAAATTACATGCCTCCTAATGGCCATAGAAATATACTTAATGCCAGCTAAACCTAATTTAGTGATATATACTAAAATCTAACAAGTTTTATCATCTCCAAAAACTTCAACATAACAAATTTTTATAAAACTACACTTATAATACCCCCGTATTATATAAGTATTTTTAAATTAATTAATTAATAATTAATTCCTAAAAGGGTATTTTGGTAATGTAATTAGTTATTTGAGTTTTGGAGCCAAAGGAGTATTCGAATTTTGGCGCCAAGTAAATTTTCTAACCTAATTATTATTTTGGATAGGATTAATTAGCTTAGCCACTTATTTATTTTACAAAACTGAAAATATATACTAATAATGTATAATTTTTGAAAATTTTACAAAATATTAAAATCTGAATTTTATTTATTTAATTTGGTTTGATTTTATTAATATTTCTCAAACTAATTATTCTCATAAAAAACGAAGATTGAGAAGCAATTTTCGGATTTTCTTAGCAAAAGAAAATTTGATTTTTATTATTTTATTTGGTCCAAATTTATTAATCATTTCCTAAATTATTTATTTTCATAAAAATCGAAAATTAAGAAATAATTTTCGGATTTCTAAGTAAAATAAAATGTGATTTTCATCATCACTTGATTGGTCCAAAATATTAAGCAAATAACTTAAATTAGAAGCTTGGAATTTTCGGCCTTAATGAGTAAATAAATAGATCTTGTTTGGATTTTCATAAAATAATTATTTTACCTTAAATTAATTAAATTCCTAGGTTTTCCTATTTTCATAAAATAAAATCTTAATTATATTTGATCATATATATATATTGATACACGACCAAAAGCTGATTATATTAAAGATTTTTCTGCTAAAACAGACACCAGTACCTCTTGAGGGAAATCCTCCATCCAGACTAGATCCTCCTCAAAAGGGATGGCTAATTTGGCCATGGAGTGGGCCACTTTTATTACAATTCCTACTAAAAAAACAAAAAGAGTAAGAATTAAAATACTGAATCAGATCTAAAATGTCATTCACAATTACTTTTGTTGCTGAGTTTTCTTTTGCTATTCCCTTGAGAAGATTAATCAAGTTCAATCAATCTGTTTCCACCTCTAGTGCACGAAACCCCGCCTCATAAGCATACTTGATACCGAACAAGACTGCTACAACTTTTACTTGTTTAGGATCCATCACCAATTTCAGGCTTGTCCCAGCTGACATGAGTATATCCCCACAATATATAATCTCTCACAACCATTCCCAGCCCCACGTTGTTAATGCCCAAGGTCGCATCAGTATTCAATTTTGCCAAGCCAATAGAGGGAGGAGTTCATACCAGGGGGGAGCTTGCATTGGTAGCCTGCTGTTGTCCTTCATAACGCAATCAAGGCAGCTTCGTATTCTCCTAAGAACCTAACAGTTCTCTCACAGGCCTGCATTGGGTCACATCACTTTCTCTTAAACACCCAGCTATTACACATATTCCAGCTCTGCCAAATGAACATCATCGCAATCTCCCAAGTTCGATAAGATTGGCAACGCTTAGCAAAAGTCTCACACCATTCTAGCATACTGCTATCCCATACACCCATATCCAGTCTAAGAGGAGAAAGGCGCCAAAATAATTTAGTCTCCCTACATAATAGTGCCATATGAACAATAGTTTCCTCCCCTTCCTTGCATCTCGAGCAAACCTAATCAACATCCATGCCCCTTCTTCTCAGGTTTGCCATAGTGGGAATGCCACTACGAACAACCCTTCACACCAAATATTTAACCTTTGGAGGGACATTAGCCTTCCAAATTTTCTTCTGGAACCAGCTTCTCTCAATTGCAATTGAAGCTTCAGCTTCTTCACTTCTCCTTTGGAGGTCATAATGATAAGCACTCCTTACTGAGAGTTCCCCATTCTTAGTATGTTTCCAAGCGAGCACATCATCTTGTTCACTTCCTACAAATTGCATTTTCCGAATATCTTCAATCCCAACCTCGGACAACACCTCTTGGAGAGCATCAACATTTCAACCATCTCCTCCCAAGTTTTTCTAGTCAAACAAGCAAGAATTAGCAATCACATTAGCAGGAGAGTTAGAGAGTAACTTCCCACCAGGTAACTTAAGGATCTAAGCATCCTTCCAGAACCTAATTTGCCTTCCGATCCACTTCTAAGATGCCACTATAAACCAGATTCTACAAACTCCCTAGCAGAAAGTATCGGCCTCCAAGTGAAACTTACGTTAGGTGGGAGCTTTGCACTCCATATATCAGTTCTCGGATAATATTTTTCTTTAAGAACCTTAGCTGTCATTGAGTCCGGACTGTTAAGTAACCTCCAGAATTGCTTAGCTAGGATTGCCATGTTAAAGCACTCAAGTCTCTCATTCCCACGCCCCCATTATCCTTTGACTTATACAGCTTACTCCAACTAATTAAGGCAAGCTTTCTCTCGCTGTTTTTTTTACCCCACTAAAAGTTCCTGCAAATCGAATTCATATTGTTGAGAACACTTTCAAGGAGCTTAAAACATTGCATTGCATATGTTGGTGACATAGGGTGAACTAGGTCGTTGACTAATCCTCCCTAGAGCCAAACAAAATTTATAATCACTTAACAAACCTAAATACAAGTATAGAGGTAAGTCAAGGGCCGAACCACTAGGAACGGTTATGTTCAAGTGTTTCCAATGTCCGCCTAAGCTAGGTCGAAGTCGAAGGTGAAGAATATAGTAACCAATACTCATCAACTAATAAAACAAATAATCAAACAAATGAAACACTAGGGAATGAGGATCAACATGTAATCATGACAATTGCAACAATTTGGGAAGGTCATCAAGTCAATCAATAGTTGTGAAGACTAATGGTAAGAGCTATCAATTGGAATCAAAGAGCTATATCCTAATCGTTAAGCTAGGTTTCATCTATGAATAACAAACTAGGAGAATCACAATTCAAACCAAGCAACATACAATTGCAAATCCTAAATCAAGTGGTCATGTCATTAGGATCTACAATGCAATCTAGCATAGTTCTCAAGGCCTAATCAAACTAAGCACATGAAAACTTATATTAATCACTTTAATCTCAACAATTAATCAACATAATTACCAAATTAGTCACAATCAATCAATCATACAAGTTTTACCCAAACCCTAGCAAACAATTACTCACTACCAATCATCATCTAATCAAAGCAAGTAATTGAAATCAAGGATCAACAAAATATCAACAACAACTAATCTAATCAAGAATCAAGCAACAAACTAAGTCAAACAAACATGAAATTAATGAAAGCAATAAGATGAGATAGAGTAAGAAATGCTCATTGATAATTGAGAAGATCTTCAATACAATTGTCACCCTTGCATCTTCAATCTCTCAAATCACCATTGAAATCCCTCACTTTCTCTCTCTAAAACTACTCCTAAACTAACCCTAAAACTAGAGAGAGAAACTCTCAACTAAGCTAAAAATTAATTGCTTAATGAATGGCTTAATTGCTTAAAGAAAGAGAAAAGCTATTTATAGTATAACTAACTACAAAGGAAATAAGGCAAATATCCCGAAATAGACCAAGCCGCGCGCGCCTTCGCTCGAGCTTGCGCGCCCGCGATAATCGGGGTACGAAAACATGTCCTAGAGAGGCGCGCATCGCCCGCGCTAAAACGATGCTCGCTCGCGCAGCCTGTGGATTGCCTTGGCGTGGCGCTACTACCATGAGCGGCAGAAATTGTCGCGGAGCGGCGGATCTTGCCGTGGCGCGGCAGTCCTTTCCTACGCGCCCGGGCATCTTTGCTGCGCTCCCGCGCTGCTGGAGCAGGGGACTTTCCTTCGTGTGTGCGTGATGTACATGACGTGCTCCTCATGATCGTCACTAGGCATGGCAGATTTAAAATGAAGTTTACGGTGGGTTCAACACCATGATTTCATGAGAGCGCATCCACTTAGTATTGGAGTTAGCCATCACTTGTTCCATGAGCTAAAGCTTTGCACCAAAAGGCCTCTTCCAACTCGGAGAATCATGGTGACGGGTCTCGAGTTTCGCCTTAAACCTACAAACAAAGGAATAAAACAAATAAAAGGGAAAACACGAGAAAATCCACAACAGTGGACGAAAACACAAAATAAGCAAGAATGAAGAAAGTAATGAACAAATGAACAAAACCAAGCATTTATGAAGAAAGAAAGCTATAAGAGAAGGTAAAAACAACCTAAAAATTTATCAAATGAGTGCCATAAATGACACTCATCAGTTGGGATAGCCTGCGCCATAGATTTTAAGAGTATTTCTCTACCATCCAGCTTTTAACAAGTATCTCTCTTTCGACCCCTTAATCTTTTTTCCACACACGGTCCTGAATAACCTGAAAACAACTTTCTTAGACCTACCAATGAATGTTGGTAATCCAAGATATTTTTCGTGCTCATCTAACCATGAAATGTAACTTCATTCGAAGAATATCCTGCATATTTGCACTCACGTTCCGGTTGAACAAGACCTCATATTTTTCCAGATTAGTTTTTTGGCCCGATGCGATTTCATAAGAAGTGAGAATATCCCAAGAAAGCATCAGCTTCTAGTTTACAAGCCCGCGTAAAGTGCAAGTTGTCATTCGAAAAAAATAAGTGGGATATAGGAACGACGCTTCTATAGATTTTGACTCCATGAACATTCATAGTGTATGAGACCACCTCCTCACCCACCAGGTGCCGATACTTTTTGTAGAATAGAGCCGATATCCCGTCAGGCCCTGGTGCCTTCATCGGGTGCATTTGCTTCAGCGCCTTTCGAACCTCCTCCACTATAAATGTTGCAGTTAAGCTTACATTCATTTCCCCAGTCACTCGGCTTTGGACTTTGTCGATCAAGAACATACTCCATATCAACATTGCCATTCGAAGCAAGCAAGCCTCTACTATTTCCTTTTATTCATTCTCATGGTCATCTTGCAATCCCATATTTTCCATAACCTAATTTATACTTGCTCACCAAGTTTGCTATGCTATTTCCTTTATTTTATTATTGTTTCTCAAGTAATTCCTTATCCTTCTAGTTTTCATATTTAATTCTACACTTATTTACCATAATTTTCACACTTTTACACCTATAAATACCCCTCTCTTAAACACCCAAAAACCCACACAAATGGTGGAAATGACTTTCATGCCCCCCATTATTGTTATGTATGAATAAAGGAGTTATAGCTTTGGGATTTCTCACAATAATTCCATCTTTCCATAGTGTCTCCCTAACTTTATTCACCTTTTTCATACATAAACCCACCTTATTATATTCTCTCCTACTTTATTTTACACTTACTTAGGTTTTTCAAATATTTCTTAAATTGTATAACTATATTTTATGACAGAATGAGTAAGAAAAAAAAAGGGAGGTAGGCTAATGCACGAACAATAAAATCAACACAAATTTTCATATGTGGCTGGCCACACGATGTGATTGGGGTTATTTGTTTAGAGGTTACTTAGGCGATTAGGAGGAACTCGATCAGCCAAGGATTACCTGGTCAGTGTTTTGGTACGTGTCTAGCCACACCAAAAATGCGATAAAATCAAATTAAAAGCTTTCACTAGGCAAAGGAGAAAAGAAAACAAAAAAAAAAAAAAAAAAAAATAAAAATCCCCAAATCGATTAAAAACAATAAAACAAAGAATAATAAAAATCACAGATCTGCAGCAGCAGCTTCTTCTTCTGTGAGTACAAGTTCGTCAAACATCACCAAACTCCCCAAAAAATATAAATCCAACTGACATTCAAATGACAATGTATAGAAATCCAATTTCTGAATCCCATGATTTTCGTTTTCTCTCTCCTCTGAACTGAAATGCAGCCAGGAATTGGAACTTCTTCATCATCTTCATCGCCATTTTCGTTGAGTCCTTTACCTTTCATTTACAGTATTAATGGCGAATTAAGCAATACCTCCGTTGAAGGTTTCGACAGTTCTAGGGTTTTTTTCTTGGCTTCTTTTTGGTTGTTTCGAGGCGTTGGTGGTGGTGGCAGTGGTGGTGGTTCAATGGATTTTTCTAAGGTTGGAGAGAAGATTCTGAGCTCGGTTCGCTCTGCTCGGTCTCTTGGTTTTCTACCGGCAGCATCCGATCGTCCCGAGGTTTGTTGTTTTCTGTCTGATTTTGATTTTTTTTGGGTTTATTGTGATAATGCGGTTAGGTTACCGTGATTAGAATTATTGGATGCCTTTTTTTATTTTATTTTTTTTAATTTTTTTTTTGTTGTTGTTATATTTTGTTATATACAAATTGATGTTCTGAATTGAGTTTATGAGATGGTGTAAAATTTTGATTTTATTTTTGGGTTTTGTTTGGTTGATATTTTGTGATGTTTGATGCAAAATCGTTTTTTTGGGCAATATTCAATCAATTTGGCCTTGGTGTGCCTCAATTGAGTTTTTGCGATTTAAAGATGGGAGTTGAATAAGGGGATAAAGTGGCAAATTTGATGTGATCAAATTCATCTGATACAGTCTATTAGCTGATCATAGCTGAGCAATCGGATTAGCTGAAGGTATACCTCGATTGAGTGTTTGTGATTTAGAGACGAATAAGGGGACAAAGTGGCAAATTTAATGTGATCAAACTAATCTGATAAGCACTATTAGCTGATCAGAGTTGATTAATAGGATTAGTTGATTAATCTCTGTTTGAGATTGAGATGCATGTTCAAGTCTAATAATGAGTGAATTAGCTTGCTTGAACATTTGTCGGAGGCAGATGAGGTTTTAGTGATTGGTTTTAGGCAATTGTTGCCTGAATTCCGTTGTACCACTAAGCAAAACTAAAATTAGAAATAGATCAAGCTTCAAAGTCCATTGCAATTACAGTTACCTTTTTTTTTCTCCCCCTGTTTTGATTAGCTTGGATTTCGGACAACATTATTTTTGTAGCACGTATTTGTACCCTAGATTACAATCAGAGATATATAATGCTAATTTTCTTAAGAATATGAAACAATATGATGGTAAGATTCCCTAGTTATCATAGGCCTTATGCTCTCTTAAACCTTATCTGCACCTCGTAAGCCTTAAGGACCAGTGCCATGCTTCGATTTTTTCAGTAGCTTACTAGCTATACTTGTTAAAATTTTAAAATAGCACTTTCCTAAGAACCTGCATGGTGTTACACATGCCATATGGTTATTTGAATTTGGAACTATTCGTCTTGCTTAGCCTTCTCTCTTTTGGAGTTGACCTATATCAACCCAAGGCCTTGTACTTAAATATTTTCCTACATTCAGGTAGTTTGGGCAACTTACTCCAAACATGTTGATAGGTTTATGGGTTTTTGCATCATCTTGAGAAGAATGGAATGATTATCCTTTCAGATTGAGTATGGGATGAAGCCATAGAGGTAAAAATATTGATGAACTTTAATTGAATTAGGTTTCAATGCTCATAGAGGGTGGCATCAAAACACTAAATCTCAATGCTCCATTGGCTCTTTTCTACTGTAGTTACATCTTCTGTTAAGGCATTGGACATGTCCAAGGTTTCTACAATGTCCTTTTACTCCTTTAGATACGTTTCTAAAGTTCTGAGAGTTGGAAGTAGAAGTCAAATTATACCCTTGAGCAAAAAGGCTTCATGTAAAAGATAATGCCTTCCCCCCTCCAAAAAGAAGCTGAGCTTTTCCTATTTTCATTTCTGCCTTCAGAAGCATGAGAAAGAACATAGACAAACTTGTGTTCTAGTAGTATAAGATCATATACTTATGCTACATAGTTGTATACATTATGTTATTGGCTCTAAAGAAGGCAATAGGCATCTACAAATTATATGGGTGAAAAAGGGGGGGGGGGAGGGTAGGGGAGGGCTATCATGATCATAAGACTACCTACATCCCTTTGTACTTATATGCCTTTTGAGGATCCTAATGGTGTGGCTTATGACATAGTCAAAAAGGATTTTTGATTAGTAGTGGGAGACAATAAGTTTTTTGTTTTGTTTGTTTTTTTTTGTTTTTTTCCCTGGGAGGTGGGGGGTATTTTCTGTTAAGTTTGAATCATATTTGTAGACCAAAGTAAGAAGGCTTGAGTTCTAGAGATTTGGTGATGACAATGAGTCAATGACTCTATGGCACGGTTGTATGGCTTTTTTGTCTTTTTCTTTTTTGGGAGGGGGGGGGGGGAGGGGGTGGGGGGAGAGAGGGTGTCTTCATCTGAAGAAATTACACAACATGCTTGAGGGGCATGATAAAATTCGACTTCCCTTGTAAGACTATTTAAGGTTTTAGGCTCCTCATATAGTGTGTTTCATTGCTTGGCAGCTAAAACAGGGGAGGGGGGGTCTTGATAGGAGAAGAACTCAAATGTTGTAGTCCCCTATCGTCTGATGGAATCTATGAGGATCTGACGAAGGTTTAGTGAATCACCTCATACTTTTCTAACTGTGATTGCTTTTTCCGTGGCACTCAAGTTTGTCTTTGTTCACAATTACTTGAGTTTAACTGGCAAAGTGTAAGTTGCTGAAAGACTTTTGAGTGATCTATATGAATTGAAAGATTGCTGCTTCTCCTTAAACTCGTCTTTCTAACATCCTCTTCTAGTTATTGGAAAGTGTTTGTTTCTAAGAGGTCTCCATGGGCATAGTTTTTCAGTGGCTGCAATTATTTTAACTAATTTTTCCATTGGTGTTTGGCTTTATGCAGGTTCCTGCCAGGGCAGAAGCAGCAGCAGCTGTTGCTCGAGCTCTTGCAACTCTACCCCCTGATCAGAGGTTAAGTCTCCCATCAAGTTCGGCCGAACTGAGTTCCATGTACGGAAGCAGATCTCATGATCCAGTTGTTGAGGAATTAGAAGAAGAATTTTATGAAGAGGTTTGTTGCTTCTCCGTTTTTTTAGTTCCCATTATTCTATTATTACCTCACGTTTCTTGTTGTGTATGTAGTAGAATGCCCGAGTCATTTTAGAATTTCACTGCAGTTTTCGTTAGTTTTTGTTTTCTTTACCCTTTTTTTTATACAATTAAATATGATTTTGACATTTCTTTCTGTTGAGAAAGTGGTATTCAAGTACTGGTCTATCTTGGGAATTTGGACATATGTAACTACTTGATTCTCTTTGATTTTGCATTTTCTTGTCTATTTTGATGCTTTCCTCTTGGACATCGAGGCTTCTATTTTGAGGAACTATTTTTTTTCTTTTTCTCCTCAAGGTTCATGGTGATGATGTGATAGAATGCAATAATAAACAAGTTATTTGAAGACCTCACTTTGTCACTCACTCACATTGTTACTGGAATTTTTCACTTAGACAAGATATGTGGTTTGGATTTTCTTTTGGAACAACAGTTGAATAAGATTGTAAAATAAAACATAACACTAGGCCTTTTATTTTGCTGGCCTAATTCTGTAAGCTTACTAGCCTAAAACGTTTTCTAAATAAAAATAAAATACTGAAATAATTGGGCGAACATTATTTGAAGATAACATATCCTAATGAATTTAGAAAACAAGCTGGAAATATAGAAGTTCAGCATTTTTAATCTAGGTAGGAACTTGTAGTTAGCTAAGTTATGAGCCAAAGCAAATCCACCCAACACCCCATACCCTTATCCTTTGCTGTCTAATTGTATTCTAAGAAAAAGGATAATCCAAACATAGCTAGCAATCAATTTGCAACATGATGAAATTTGCATAAGCTTGGAATGCTATGCTGCATTGGCTGGCTCCAGAACCTCATAGCAGTTGCAGCATTTCTGTGCCAGCGGATGCACATTCAGCCACTTTGCCAACACCAGCAACACCAAGAATGGGATGCTTCCAATCTTCCATTCTATGACCCTCCCCTCTAAATCTTCAAATATTATTTTTGAAAACAAATTAAGTTGTCGGCAACATGTTTGAGAGGCGTTGTTGGCGATAAGATGTCTACCCTTTCATGTCTGTGAGATCCTTGTAATTATTGTCTTTTTCCTTCCCATAGTCTTTTGTCTTCAATACGAGGAAAGAAGATGATACTTGAAATATTTGCTGGTTGGACAAGCTATGTGCATGTTGTAGTTGATAAGAATGACAGAGTTGGGCAGCTATGTGCATGTTGTAGTTGATAAGAATGACAGAGTTGGACAAGCTATGTGCATGTTGTAGTTGATAAGATGTCTACCCTTTCATATTGCTATCAAAGGTCTGTTGGGCAGCTTGAGCCTGAACTGCAGTGGATTCTGAAGATTTGCAGAAAGCCTAGACCTAAGAACAGATTGCTTGGAATGTGCTTTGCTGAATCAGTGTACCACATCTGGCTGCAGAGAAATGCTCTAATCTTTACAGGGCAATTAAAGCCTGCTGAAGTTGTGTTTCGAGACATTCTTTTTTCTGTAGCTTGTAGATGTTCAGCTAGAGACAGACAGTTGCTTATTGTGTAATCTTGTTTTGTCTGTGTAATGGGCTTTTGTTTGTTTGTTTGATCTTTTTTTCCATCTTGGTGAACCCTTCCTAGAAGGTGGCATCAATTGGAATGAGATCTTGGGTAGTTAGGGTGGAGTCTCCTAGGAACCCTTCCTAGAAGGTGGCCTAGGTTCTCCTTCCCTTAGTTTGTTTGGGGGCCTCTTTGTTTTTTTGGTGATTTCAACTTAGCTCATTGTAAGTTGTAATCTTTCCCCTTTTTGGTAATAAATCTCTCTATTTACCAAAAAAAAAAAAAAAAAGAATGACAGAGTTTGGTGCTTGCTTCTTTTTAAAATATAGATTGAGATCCAAATCCAAATATAATTTACATAAGAACCTCATATATGTGAAGGCTCTCGTAAGAAACCTTTCTGATGTGAGATCACTCTTTGTGTTCTAAATTTTTACTTATATGTTCTGAATTTTAAATTTGGTGCTCTAAATTTTTACTCACATATTCTAAATCTTAAATGAGTTAAATTAGTTGTTCTAAATTATTACTCACCTGTTTAAAATCTTAAATGAGTTGCTTTTAATTTTAATTTATATGTTCTAAATTTTAAATTGTGTGTCCTAAGATTTTTAATCATATGTTCTAAATTATTACTCATACTTGCCAAACTCTTACTCACATATGTTCTATATTTTAAATTAGGTGTTCTTAGTTTTTACTCACATATTCTAAATCTTAAATCAAATGTTCTAATAATCAGGGTTTTTAAATTTTACTCACATGTTTTAAATCTAAAATCAAATGTTCTAAATTTTTACTCATATGTATTAAATATTAAATTATGTGTTCTACTTATTTAATCAAATGATCTAAACTTTTAGTCGCATGTTCTAAATATTAGATCATTTCTCATATAAGTATGGATTCTCACATATGGGCCTATTCTCAGCTAATCCCACGTCGAGGTACTGTAGAAGTGCAAAATCCGATCCGAAATTCTATTGCTGTTCTTTTCCATATATATATATATGATGTGAATAGTGCAAAAGTTAATAGGTAGCTATTAAAGAAAAATAAACAGAGGGAACATCTAATAAAGGTTTATACCAAGAAATCAATTTAATGCTCGCATGATCAATTCTACGTCGATTCGCATCCCCTTGTGGGGGAATTTGATGTATCTTCACTCTATCTTACTCTGTATTCTATGTCTGTATTGGCTCTCTTCTGTTAGTTCTTTTAAAGAAACTTTTTGTATCTGATGATGGCTTCCAATTACATTATGAAATTTATTTACCTGAATGTATTGTTATTTAGTCAATTTTATGTGATATACTTTTGGTCGTATGTCGGCAGGATTTTGATCCAGTTATGTTTGTTCTGGAGCATATTCCCTCAGAAGACGATGAATTGGAACATTACGAAGCCAAGGTAAGACTTTGGTCGCTTAATGTTCTTATTTGTAACAATGCACATTGTTAAATACTAGATTTTGTCTGGCCTAGTTGCATCTGGCACACTGGGGCAACGAGTTTATTAAAAAGTGGTCTTTTGCTTCTGAGTTTTACTTCTGCCAGCATCAGTAATTTAATATATTTGGCATGGATGCGTTTATTAAAATGAGATCTGAAATATAGAGTAACAATGACCCAGATATTTATAGGTAGTATACAAATGTAGAAACTAATACTGTATATGGAAAATGATCAAATAATATGAAGTATACTGGAAAAGGCAACTTAGGTTATACAAAATGAGCACATCCGAGAGGAAGGTGTTAATTTTAATCAATAGTGTTTCACTTCCAATGAACCACCTCATTTTCACCCCTTTAAATATTTTGAACTTTAGCTTGCTTAGTTTCCAACGCGTCCTATAGAGAAGTGTAAAACATGTGTAGTTGTTATTGACACTATTTTTTCTTTTTTTATGACTTTGTCTTGATGTCACAGAAGATGATCTTTCATCTGAGCTGCCTGTAGTAAAATTGATGAATTCAGTTTTGCTAAGATTTCTTCTCTACTTGATTATTGTCTGTTCCTTTCAGGCTACTGTTAGGCTAGCCCAACTGGAGAAAATATCTGCACATTTATCCCGCCATGTCATGGAGCATCATGAAGAAATGGGTATGCTGTTTGTTATTTTTATTATTATTTTTGTTAGCATTTTCAAAAGAAGGTTAGCATAGGAAATGCGTATGTTAAGATGGATGTATGGGAACACCTTAAGGATAGAATTCGGAATTAAGGTATTTGGAAGAAGGTTAGAGTTGCAGATGTTGAGGATGAGTTAAGAGAGAGCTGGCACGTTAGTTTGGGCACGTGAGACATGATAGACCTTAAGCAATAGATGAACTGTTAAGGAAAGCTGAGAGTTGAGATTATGGCATTTTAGATGAAGTTGGGGATGCCAAACATGATTTGGATGGAGGGTATTAAGAATAATGTGAAGAATCTGGTTTGTAGGAGCATATAGCTGTTGATAGAATCATAGAAGTGAATGGAGGCAGAGTATCTCTGTTTGTGATGACCACTAGTGATAAAATCATGATTTATGCAGCCAACCCCATCTTATTGATATTAAGGCTTTAGCTTTGTTGTTTAGTTAGTAAATGAATTATAACTTGTCAATCATGTTAGTTCAGAGTTATGTATATCATCTGAGGCTGTTAGCGTAATAAACTTCTGCTATTTTGATTAATGATTTGGGTTAAAATTTATAGATTGATAATAGACTTGAAATGTCTTTGTTTCCAGTAAGGGGTATGCAGTTGGTCAGAGAATTGGAGAAGGACTTGAAGATTGCCACCGTGATCTGCATGGTATCCATTCGAATGCAGTGTTGAAAGTTCTTTTGATGTCTACTAGCATGTTAATTGCAGGGAGGGTCTATCATCAATTCAACTTTAGCATGTTGTGTGATTAAATGTATATTATATTGACTTTCTTGCAATACAGAATGGGAGGAGGCACCTGACTTCTTCTATGCATGAGGTTTCAAGGGATCTCATTGTTACAGAAAGTTCAAGAAAGAAGCAAGTTCTCTTGGTATTGACCTTTTCCATGCTGTATATATATATTATTTAGTCATCTCCATATAGTCCTAAAAGACCCTGCCGTTTGTGCTTTTGCATAAAACTTGGAGAGCCATCAGAGAATTGAATGAATTATAAAATGAGAACATGTGTATTTGTTTATCGATTTTTATTTATTTATTTATTTATTTATTTATTTATTAGTATGGAGTCTTGTGATTATAGAATTGGCACCCTCTTGGTATCTCTGTAAGGGGGTGTTTGGGAGTTAGGTTTGAGGGAAAAAGAGAGGTTTGAGAGGAAAGAGAGGTTTGACCAACTCAAAAAGCTAAATTGGGGTGTTTGGTAGCTAGAGGTTTGGAAGAGAGTTTTGGGATGAAAAAGCTCTTTTTCAAAAAGCTCATATTAGGAGCTTTTTGGAAGAGCTTATAGCTTTTTGGTTATTTTATCTCTGAAACAGCTAACAGCTAACCGCTACGTACCAAACAGTTTTACACAAACCGCTAATATAATCAGTTAGTCAAATCAGCTATCACAATCAGCTAGTCAAATCAGCTAACTCAATCAGCTAACCTCTAATAGCTAACAGCTAACTCCCAAACAGGGCCTAATACTCCCTCCGTCGCATAATACTTGGGACGTTGGGGTGGACACGTAGTTTAAGAAAACTACAAGTGGCTCCATTTAAAACATTTATTTATTATATAAAGGAATCTCTTTTTTATTTTTATATTATAAGAAAACAAAAAGTGAGGGAGGTGGGGGTAGTGAGGAGAGAGAATATAGGATTTAATTGGTTTTGGGGTTTGTGGTCCCAAAGAGAGTATAGGAAAATATTTTTTTATTAGTGGTCCCATTCCATATTTGGTAACGTGTCAAGTATTTTGGGACGGACGAAAATAGTAACTGTGTCAAGTATTGTGGGACGGAGGGAGTACTATTTTATCACTTGCTTTCTTTCTCTAGAATAGTCTCATTTTTGTTTTACAATGTCTCCGAAAAAGTTGCCAAATCTCTTAAAATAGGTATACTTGTGACTGTGTTTGGTTTCCTAAATACCCTTATCACACATAAGTTACGAAGAGACTCGATAGAGTGGGAATATTCCTATATCATAAAGGTTATTTATTTATTTATTTGTTTTTAAATTAGGGCTAGGGGGCAAGGTCACAATTAATTTTTACTGTGTCTTGAGATCAATGTTAAGGACTTTTCTCTATACTATGTTTGGGTTTATCGCTGAAATTTTATCAATATTTATTTTTTTTTTGTAAAAAGAAAGAGGCAAGCTGTAGTTATTTAGCTTACAGTGTCTTTTGCATCTGAACTATTTTGCAGGATGTGCTTCCAGTATTAACAGAAATCCTCCATGCTCTGGACATGCAGAAAGAGCTTGAAACACTTGTTGAGGAAGGGAATTTCTGTAAGGTTGACTTTCGTACAAATTTCACTGCTATTCTTCTGTGTCTAGATGGCTATAAATTCAGTCATCATTTACCTCATCATTATTGCTTCTGCTACAAGATTGTGTCCACTTAATTCTCAAATTCTCACCAAATACTGCCTGCTCGCAGGCATTTCAAGTACTTTCTGAATATTTGCAGCTTCTAGATACTCTTTCAGAGCTTTCAGCTATACAAGAAATGAGTCGCAGTGTTGAGGTAAATATTAATTTAGTCTGGTAGATTTTTTTACCTATGTGTTTAGTTGGATTTGGTGGTGGGAACATATGTTTTCCATATAAATGAAGTAGAAACTGCGAAAATACCATTATGCCTTCAAGTTTCTTCCTTAGTTTTTTTTGTGTTTCTCTGACACACCTCATCACCAATGCCGGATACATGTGACTTGTTTGGTAAGGTGTAAAGCCAGTAGTAAGCTTATACTTCCTCTGTTTTTTTTTTTTTTTTCACTTGTGACATTTCTACAAAGTCTTAAAATTATGTCGTAATTACATGAGATCTTGTCATATGTCTTAGTGTGTTCTTTATGAAAGCTTAATTCTTGTAATTTTTACAAATGCATAATTAAAGATATTAAGGGTTGAATTTATGCATTGCCAACCGTGAAAAATAGAAATGTTGCAAGTATAAAAAAGAGAAAGTATTGATTTATCTTGGGACTTCACGATATTTGACATCTTTTACTTCCACAGTTCCACTAGTTGCTTAGGTACTGATTGATAATTGATATGGTTCTTTGTATTGAAAATTAAATTTTGTTACACTTCTTTGATTATGTTGAACTATATTATGTCGTTTATGGATAGTCGTATAATTTAATGTGATTATTGTATTGTTGTATCCATATACATCTAGATTAAATGACACTTAGTTTCAATATAAATGTACCATATTCCTTTTTTATTTTTTTATTTATTGGAAATGTCATAATTATTGCACCTTTTCCTTATCTGGTAGGTATATTAGGATAAAAGACTATATTGTCCTCAAATTATCCTTTTATGTCCCCACTCCCATCTCTCTCTCCATCCTTGGAAGGGTAGTGTTGTCTTATTAACATTTTCTTTCCTCTTTCTTAAATGGAGGAAGTACACGAGAGAATAAACGTGGTAGTTGTAAAAGGTATTGAAACAATTCTTTGTATGCTGTAAATAAACTATGTTAATTCACTTTTAAAAACAACTTGGATGGTAAATTGATTCTACAATTTAAGCATTTCCATTTTTTCCTTATTGATTTTATAAGAATTATGGTTTCTTCTCTTTTGGTGAGTACTTAGGTAAAATTTTTCTTTATGTATTTTAAAAGGGAGAAAAAAGTGATTGAATAATGCCTGTATGTGATAGCATGATGTTCTTGTTTTTGTAATTAGTACTTCCTCCATTTTATAACACAAATGAAAAACTTCTTGTTTCCCGCTTGCCAATGCATGTTTTTAATCATTAATATCCTTAAAAATTAATAAAATATGATTTTTGGAAAGTATAAAATTTAAGCAAATCTAACAAGGCCTCACATGAATATGATTTTCCTTACAGAAAAATCACCAAAATAGAGATTGTGTACAGTGTGAATAGTGTAAATTTTAAGGTGTTTCATCTATAAAAACGGAAGATAAAGTTCTTAAAATAGTGTATTGGGACTTAATGCATGCAAATGATGAACCAAACAGCATTTGTTTCTTCATAAAACTATTTATTGATTTATTTTTTCAAATTTTTTATTTCTTCTTCTAATATAATCATGGATTTATGATGTTGCAGCCTTACTTCAACATTGTTGATGTGCATGTTGTTGCCTTATATTTTGTTGATGAAGGCTTCATGTTACACAAATAAACTCTTTAGATTTTGCTCTATAATTATTAACTCTAAAAGTAACTTATGTCTTTTATATGCTTTACAGTTTACTTGTGGCTTTGATAAAGAATGGTATGGTTTTCTTTTTTCTTCTTCTTCTTTTTTTTTTCCACGTATCAACAGGTTTGGTTGGGGAGCACTCTTCAGAAGCTGGATTCTTTATTGTTACAAGTTTGCCAGGATTTTAAAGAGGAGAAATATGTAACTGTACGTATATGTTTCTTTTCTCTTTATGGATCATTGAATTAATCTGTCATGTCATTTTTGTTTCCTGTCTTGTTATTAGCTGTTATCTGTGTATGGCATGTAGCAGCTTGTGGTTTTCTTCATTAAGCAAGTAAAATACCTTTCTAATTCAAGACTAATTCTAGAAGACCTGCTGATCTGTAGTTAAAATCTTTGGTACTGAAGGCCAATGAAGGAAGGCATCTCATCTTGGCCTTATGACCCTAGCCAAGTAAAGCCAATGAGGGCTTTCATGAGATACATAATGTGCTATCATATGATTATAGATGTAAAATTCTAAAAAGAATGGTTTGTTTTCATTGGCAAATTAAACCAATTTCGTTCCAAGATTCCTTGCCTCTTGTTGCTTGATTTCACCTTATCATTTACTACGCCCTCCTTTTTTTTTTTTTACTTGCTTCACTTTCCTTTTGCGGCCATATTCTTACTTGCTCCATTTCCTTCTTTGGGGACTTTTTACAATATTTTACTAATTTTCTCCCTACTAATGGTTTCATGTGGCTTTGGTAAAGAATGGTATGGTTTTATGCTTCATAGGTTCACACAAAATTATTTCCTTGTAAACTATTACACTCCAAAACCATTGAGTCCTAATTGATGGAGCGCTTGGCTGCTTGAGACCTCTAAACTGAAGTAGCTGTATGTTATAGCAAAGTACTTAACATTGTGATAATGATAAAAATAATCTGGTGGGATTTCTTTGTCCAGGTCATGAGGCTGACAAACTATTTTGCAAATTTTGTTTTCTTTTGAGGACTTTGCTTTCCTTCCTTTTGTTTCAATTATTTTTCTTTTTAATTTCTCCTACATTGTGTATTTTGTCACTGATACTATACTCTTGATTTTAATATATACTCTCCGACCTTAACTGTATCTAGTTTTATCATATATTGTAGGTGGTTGATGCTTATGCATTGATTGGGGATGTTTCTGGTCTTGCTGAAAAGATACAGAGCTTTTTCATGCAGGAAGTACTTTCAGAAACTCATTCTGTACTAAAGACTACAGTTCAAGAGGTAATGACTCTTAGAGTTGAATATTGAATATGTTTCTCAACATTTCTGATGTGGTCACTCTCATGTCTCAAAGATTTCAAATTAATAACTTGAAGAACTACTTCTGTGTTGGTTGGATTCTATCCTCTGGTTCTTTGTAACACCCCTTGTTAAAAAATTTTGTTAGCTATTGCAAATATAAAACATATATACAATTGAGTTTTTCTTGTAATGTGTTTTCTAAATCATTACTTGCATTTTTTTAATATAAATTCCATAAGATAGTGGGCCTCTAGTGAGCTAGGCCTATCACAAATTGCCAAATAACTCGAGTAGACAAAGACATATAAGAAGAGCCGGAGGGATAAGAGGGTGAGGTAGCATCCTCATGTACCCAGTGGACTGTTTCCCTTACTCTTATGTGTAGAAACATGAAAGTGCATTCAGTTGTAGGTTTCTGGTTTCAATTTTTTCTATTCAGGTTTTTTTATTTTTCGTGATTGAAGGGTATGTTTATTTAGATAACTAATTTTGGCAGGATCTGGATACAGACAGTCTTCAATATAGGTAAGTAGTCTTTATCAAGTCACTTTCTGTTTTTGTGTTTTCTGCTTAAAGTTCTGATGTGCTACCTACTTGCTTATTCAGTTCGAGACTTACCTACAGCGACCTATGTCTCCAGATACCAGAATCTAAGTTCCGACAGTGTCTGCTAAGAACACTAGCTGTACTTTTTAGGCTGATGTGTTCTTATCATGCTATAATGAGTTTCCAGACAGAGAACGAGGTAAACCTTCTGCAAATAGTGATGTCTGTTTTCTAATCACAAACTTCAACTCTTTAGCTGCATGTGTCATGTACTATCTTGCCTCCCTGCTTTCTAATCATTGCCTACCCTTAAAGAACTTGCATACATTCTGGATCAATTTAAATTTTGTGATTGATCATATTTTCTAGCATATGTACATAATTACCTGTACAATGATTGCTCACCTTAATCTTGTGACTAAATAGGATTTCTTAAAAATTTTCCCACTTTAAAGTTATGAAGGTTGTATTGATTGAGGAATAAAGTAATGAAATGAAGACATCCATATCTTTCTCTGTCTCTCTCTTAAGAAAAAAAAAAAAAAAAAATTCAAACAAATTATTTCACAAAGTTTTCTCTATTTCTTTATGGATAATTGGATCAGTTGATAATAAATATAGAGATTGTAGACAGATTTTCTACAATAGCTATCTTTAATTTTTCATATATATAGGAATACATTTCTATTTTTTCTGTTGGGGAAGAATAAGTAGTATTCTGTCCAATTTTCATTCAATATCACACGTTAATGTGTGGTGCATTAATTTAAAAGCCCTCAAATCCAGTATGAAATGTCAAATTAGTGAAGCATCTTTCTTATACTTATATATATATATATACCAAATAATTAATTAGGGTGAAAACAAAGGCAAAAATATAATACTTGCATTAGATACTCGAATGTTTTGCACAATCAATTTTTTCTATGATATAATACGCCTGATAGTATGAACAACAGGGGGTTATTTATTATCAGTTCATCTATTAAACGGGAACTGTAGTTTGCTGTAGTTGGCTAGTTGCTATATACTCCATCGTTCTGTATAGAACTCCCATCGTTCTGTTTCTGGCTGTTTCAACCTGCACATGAAACAATACTTCTGCTTTTTTTATTTTTTATTTTTTTTTATTATAAAAGTTTCCTTTTCTTTTCTTCTTTGGTCATTGGATTAGTAAAATGGCTTTTTAATTTTATTGTACTTCCTCCCTTTTAAAAATTGCACCATTTGCTTTAGGCACAAGATATAAGAATTGGAGTAAAAGGTGAGGATACCAAAAATGCCCATGTGACTACAGACAAAGCAGAGAGAGAAAATGGTGCAATTAAAAAAAAAAAAAAAAAGAGGAAGTAACTGACACAAAATAATTTTGTTTGATGTCTGCTCTTTGACGTACATGTTTATAATTTGCTGAGAATTTTGTTTCAGTTTCCTGTTTCCAGGGTGCAAGATAACTCGATTGAGCAATTTGACAATTCTCAGAAACCGGTAGAGGTACAACCAATGAGTTTAGGTTCAGGAACTTATGAGGATAGAGTAGATAATGGATCTTCAGTTGCCGCTGCTGAGATATTGGAGCGTTCTTCTACTGGTGAATATGCAAGCAGAAGTTCTACTGATGCTTCTGGTACTAATGGCTCCCTTCCTGAAAATTCCAACTTGTCTAATTTGCCACTGGATGATGATGCTGTGTCCAATAGTGGATCTCCTTGGTATGAACTGCGAAGGGATGCGACAGCTCTTGTTTCTCAGTCTCTTCAGAGGGGATGTAAAAATTTTTGGCAGCTTATGACAAGTCGTGTATCAGTATTGCTTTCATCAGCTGCATTTTGTTCGACAAGCATTCACCAATTTCTCAAAAATTATGAGGATTTAAATGTATATGTTTTAGCTGGGGAATCATTCTGTGGTGCTGAAGCTTCTGAATTCAGGAAAAAACTGAAGGCTGCATGTGAAAATTACTTTAGTAACTTTCATAAGCAGAATATATATGTAAGTTTGCTCTCACATGAATTTTTTTTCCTCAAGTATAAATCACCAAAAATAGAGAAAGTAGACTAGTAGAGTATGCTAGCAGTTTAAAAAACAAAGTGTTTCTCTAAGAAAACAGAGGAAAGAGGGTGTATAATTCAAATGATTCTTATGTATACTCCCTCCATCCCAAAATTAAACTCCACATTACTATGTTTGGATGTCCCAAATGATGTAATAAACATCCTCTTACCCTCTAAGTTATAGACAATGCTTTAAAGAGTTTAGACCACTTTCTGGACTTGGAACTTTACCCTAAGTTATTTTTTTGGCCTGAATTTACAGAGTTGATGTATAATGAGAGAGACAAGGAAATGCAGTATATTGAAATAGGACAAAGAATTGATAGGATATCTTTTGCAGTTTTTTTTTTATTTTTTTTGACAAGATCTTTCGTAATTGTAATTTGTCTAGCATACCTTTTACATGGTCAAATGATGAAATGTGGAAACTTTGAAAAATGGGTTGCATCAAAGAGCAGGTTATGTGTTGTATTAAAGCTGTTAAAATGGTAATACTTCCGTGCTTTTGTGTAACTTTTTGCAAGGGTATGTCTATGGTTCCTTACTTCATATATGTTTTCTCATGTCAACTATAAAGACACCTTGTCCATGGATTGTACTTTTCTTTCACATATACATTGAAAAATATATGTGAAAGAAAAGTACAATCTGTGGATGTACTTTTCCTTAGCATATTTTTTAATCCAAGAAATTAGGCTGTTCCCTGCATGTAAATCACATTGTTCAAATGTTTACGTAATTGCTTTCAGGGTAGAACTTTTTCTCTTTTAATGTCCTTTAATTATATATACTCTGACACTCTGTATGATTGTGCTCTCTATGCTGCAATGATTCATTTTGCCATATTTTCAGGCACTAAAGATGGTTTTGGAAAAGGAAAGTTGGCAGAAATTGCCCCGTGATGCTATTCAAGTAGTCAGTTTTGCTGGTCTTGTTGGTGATGGAGCACCTTTAATTTCTTCCTTAGATTTTGGCTCAATGAATGCTGGGCTACATCATTCTAACAAATTAGTGCCTTCTGGTGAATTTGGGTCTCGAAAGAGTGGATTTTCTCACTGGATTAAAACTGGAAACCCTTTCTTAATGAAAGTTTCATCTCCTACAAACTGTCATACATCATCTCCATTTGTTGACGGAACATCAGGTTCTGTAGAACCTGATAATTCAGCTACCAGATCTTATACTACTGAGAAGGCTACTCATGTTGAAATTAACATAAATCATTCCAATGGTCGGGCTTCTATTCTAGACGATGAAAACGAAGATCTTCTTGCTGACTTCATTGATGAAGATAGTCAACTCCCCAGCCGAATATCTAAACCTCACCTTCTGCGCAATCACTCTTCACAATGGAGAGATGATGAGGCTGCAGCACAAACAGGATCTTCACTTTGTCTCTTGAGGTAAATATAAGTTTGTCTTGAGATTTTGAAACATGCAGACATAAAAGATGCACTTTGCTAAGCTTAACTTATACAGGTTCATGGACAAATATGCTAGGCTTATGCAGAAGTTAGGAATTGTTAACGTTGAATTATTCAAGGCAAGTACATCCATGTCTGTAGATTTGCTCCATTGATAAACTATGTAATTCTAGGCTTTGAAAATCTTCAGCTTTTCTTTTGTGTTTTGTTTTTCTGTATTCATTTTTCTTTTGTTTTAAAGTTTTAATTAATACTTTTTGTTTCACATGGTTACCTTTTGTAGGGATTATGCCAATTTTTTGAGATCTATTATTACTTTGTCTTTGACACATTTGGCCATCAAGACAGCTATGCAAACGGAAAAGGTGATGCTGAGACTCTTAATTGTAAGTTTCTGCTTTCTATATTGTTTCCTAAATTATTCAATGTCCATCTTGAAGATTACCATTCCTCATCTTCTCCAGTGCCTTTAGTTTTATGACTTTTATCATGTGTCAAGTAACTCAGGTCATTCTTATTGGTACGGTTTGCAGATCGTCTGAAGACAGCTGTTAACAGAATAACTCAAGACTGTGAACAATGGTTAAAGCCTAATCTGCTTTATTCTTCAATGTCGATGCCTGTGTCTCTAAATTCATCATCCAAAAACATGGATCTTACACCTACAGTTCCTCCGGGCACAAATTTCGGCCAATCTCCGGGACTCAAGGTGTTTGCTTAGTAGGGCCACTAATCTTTTATCATTGTTTATGTATATTCCTGTGGCTGAAATTGAGAAGATGCACAAACAAGTTTCTAATTCCTCACATACCACCTCCACATCATTAGGGGTTGGGGGATCCTCTATTAAGGTTGTTGGCTGAAAAATAATAAGACGTTTTCAATTACACTGTGAATTTGTATTAAACATAGATGACATATAGCTCCTAGAATTCTTCCATTTTAGGTAAATCATCTCTAGCCTTAAGGTTAGATGTCCCAAGTCTCAGTTGTACCGTGAACACTTTATCTTGTTCTCTGCTGTGAACTGAAGTTTCAAACTCATTGTGGTCTGTGGTGCTATTGTTTTTCTCTCTAGCCTTGTTATGGATTAGAAGGTTGTTGTACTATTAGATTTCTGTATTGTTAAGGGCTTCACTCTGAGCATTGTCAGGTTTCTTAACTGCTCATATGTCTTTCTGTATACACCCTAGATTTGTTATTCTGTTTTGTATTGCCGTGTCATATCATGAACGTAGCCTGTCTGAATGTACTATGTCTGTAAATGATACATGTTTCTGTCCAAAAGACAATCTGCAGTTTGCATTTCTGTTAAAAGAGTGGTCCTTTTGATGTGCAGGAAACTTGTGCAGCTGTTGATACAGTATCTCTTGTTGTGTGCATATTGCGTAGATCAAAGGCTCATCTTCAGTCCATGCTTTTGCAAAATAATCCAACTGTAGTTGAAGATTTTTTTGTGTTTCTGGTATGGAATTTTCTGTTCCACAAGCAGCTTGAACAGAGATTGATCTTAATACGCTTTATAAACATATTGTTGCTACATGATGGCTTAAATTTTATTTTTTATTTTAAACTTGTGTCACAATGATCTGTAAAATCTGGACATCTTTTTATCAGCAATTTGATAACATGAACCTTATTGCGAAATCCTCACCTTCTCATTTGCTGCTTAAAATGATTATAAGTTCATCTCTAGTAGTTTTCAATATATTGTCGGCATCTAATTTTCTTAGTGACTTCTGTATAATTGATTATGATATGATATATTTAATCCAGGTTGATTCTGTTCCAGACCTCACAGAGCACATCTATAGAACAACTGCAAGATCGCTTCTTCACATTAATGGGTAAGACATTCAGTAATTTTAAAATTTTTAACTAGTAGACCTCTAAGTGTATTATTTAGATAAGTTATTGTGTTTTGCTCAGTTGGCCTTGATAAATGTATGGCAAGTTCTTGTTATCAGTAGTGTCTTTGATTACTTTATATTTTTGGGTGTTGGGGGATGAATTGTTAGGGATAATTACTTTGCTAATAATTTGATTAGTGACATGGAAATGGAATCATTGCATAAGCGATGTCTCCTTAAAAAGTACTGAGGAACAAGTATTAGTTCTGTAATTACCAGTGAAGGTATGTGTTGTCTGAAAGTCTAAAACTACTGCATGCTTGGACTCCACTTCGAGGCTTCAGTAGGGTTTGGATGCAAACAGCTTTATCCCTGAAAAAGCAGAGATTTGGTTTTCAAAATCTGTAAAGATACATAACTTTAGAATATGTATTGCAAATTAAATTGGACTCTTCTAAATGAACTATTGCTGTTAGATCCAAGACTCGTGAATTTTGTAAAATATAGGCATCTGGAACTTGTTTTAAAAAGCTAGCCTTAGGCGCACATAGGCGCAAGGCAAAATCAGGCTGGAGAGTTTCGCCTTAGGTCTGTGAGGTGCAAAGACCTACAAAAGGCACGCGCCTATGTGCTATTTTCTGGGCTGCTTCCTGCGCGCCTTAGGGCCTTATGTTCGCCTGATATAGTAAGGCGTCAATAGCTAATGTGTAAGATAATCTATTTAAATAGAGGAGAGAGAAACCCCATATCCCCCAATTCCATTTGAATTTTGAAGAAACCCATATTCTATTTTCAGACTTTTTTAAATAGGAATTAATGTATTTATTTTTTTATATTAATAAAGTGCCCCTTGCCTACAAAAGGTGTGCGCCTTCGTCCTTCGCCTTGCTCCTAGGCTTTAATGAATTATGTACACAACGCACTGGTGGCCCTTGTGCCCTTTAAAAGTAAGATCTGGAAGCATGAATGTAGTGTAATTTGATGGGATATCTGATATATATATATATATATATATATATATATATATATATATATATATATATATATATATATATATATATATATATGTATATATAACTTCCACTAGGTCAAACCTGTTCCATGCTTTACTTGCAACACACCGCTTTGGCATGCACTTTAAGGGAGATATTAGACTAACGGACAAATTAATTGACAATTTTACAATCGATAAGAAGAAAGTGATAAGTTGCTACGGTATAAATCTTATAGCTTAATTCGTCTGTTTACTTAGTCTAATCACTTCCTCTCATAGCGTGTCAAAAAGGTGTGTTGCAAGTATAAAAAAAAATGGAGGAAGTATTGGTGTCGCAAATCATGTTTAGACAAATAATTATTGTTAATATGACCCAAGCTCAATATTCCATTCCTTTTTGGATAGCAAATCCAATGCAAGCTTAGGAGGGATTTTAGGTATAGATATCATCATCATCCTTGATATTGTATGCATGTGGGGCATTCATGTGCTGTGATGTTTTATTTATTTATTTTCAATTTTTTTATATTTTGAAACAAATTTAAATTGTCTAATGACTAAGTCTTGTGGAAGCTAAGATTGAAGAAGAATATTGCTGGAGCCAGATGAAGATACTTCTTTTGCTCTGCATATAAGTTAGCATGCACTTGTTTGTATTGATTTGTGATTGAAAATGCAGAGAGTTGGGTGGATGGGTGTGGGTCCTTGTTTGGAAAATAAAGAGAAACTTGACATGAGTAGCTGAAAAGTTATATGAGGACATTATTGAAAAATGCGAGGTGTTAACGAGGTAGTATAAGCTTAGACTAATGAAGAATAATGTTGGCTTGTTATATTGCTGCCCTTTTATTTAATTGTATTGTTTACATCACTTGATTATTGTTGTGAATGCTGGTTGTTAGAATACTGGATTAACATGGAGAGAGATTTACTGTGGTAACATTTAACTTTATGTCTGAATTTTTTTTCTAAGATGCTTATAATGGCATTAAGAGTTGGGTCCACCGGGATCATTTTGGGAACAATATTCAAAGTTTATTGCTATGAATTAACTTAGCTTAGACAACATTAATGGTAGTAATTAAGTGTTTTGATTAATCAAATGTAATTGTGAAGTTAAGGATTTTCAAGCTATTGAGAGGCTCGATACTCTCCCAATTAAACACTCTTAAAGCCAATCATAACTCTCATAATATATTACACATCTTACCTCTGCCAATACTGTTCTACCTATAGAGCTTCCATCCTAACTTACTAGCTACATTACTCTTCAAGCCACTAATAACCATTGTATATAATACTACTGCCTTAAATGCCCTTCTCCCTTATATTGATGCTTAGCATTTTCTGTTGAACATTAACTTTATGTCATCTTCATTTCTATTATTTCTGAACCAACATGTTAGAAGCCATGATGAGTTAATTACAGGAAGACTAGATAAGTATATAAAGGCATTTAACAGCAATTGGATCAGCTACTTAGCAATTTTTAAAGTTATATTACAAGAAAGCATCATATTGAGATAATGTATGGACTTCTCCTTGCTATATATCTTACTTTAGCTTTTTGGTGATTTGATTGATTTTTGAAAATAAGTTATGCAAGCACACAAGTTTTATATTGATAATGTTTTTCAAGGTAGTTTTCATTATATGGCTCAAAAGTTGACTGTAAAACATAATTCTTAGGGTTTCAAAAGTCCTTGTGTGTTCACATGTCATCTACCGTACACAACTGACTTGACCCCCCCCCCCCTTAAGAATAAACACACATTATCAGAGCATATAAATTTTTTTTCATCGGGCATTGTGGGGGGAACAGGGGGGACAATATGAGTCTGTCCCCATTCTCCGAACACATGCTAACCGAGGTGGAATTTTCCATTCAGGAGCCTCAGGGCCATCATTAATTGCCTGAATCTTCTTTGCTATGGCTGTAGTATATCAATGTATTTATGCTTACTTTAGTGTTGTGTGCACATATATTCTTTCATCATTAGCTTTATTCACTGCAAATGTTTTCTAGGTATGTTGAGCGTATCGCCAATGCTAAATGGGAAGTTAAAGAGCTTGGAATGGAGCACAATGGGTAAGTTTATTTATTTATTTAATTTGAATAGAGTTTGTCTCAGTTGATACTTGATTTAGCATTACTGATTTACTTCTTTTGCTTTCGCCTTTTTTTTTTTTGTTAAATTTTTTCACATCCTAAGGCAAACCCCATCTTTAGGCTTTAGCTCCTTAAAAATAAAAATAAAAAGCTGAAAAAGTGGGGAATACCTGAAATGTGAGTTTTGGAGGATGCAATTTGGAGTTAAAGAATATTAAGCTTCACTTATTAACCGATTCAAACCTCAGTTGACTTACATGTCCATAACCTAAAGTCTTTTTCTGAAGCTCCATCTTTGCCCCATTTTCCAAAATCATGGGCTGCAGAATTCAACGTACTGATAGTAGTATTTATCACGAGGCTGTATTACAGTGTACTAAAACCCTATAACCTGTGGAAATGCATATAATTGATGAACTTGATGCTCAAGCATTTCAAAATCACTGCAAGCAGTCTGATGGTTTTTCTTACATGAACAGTTATGTTGATTTGCTTTTGGGAGAGTTCAAACACTTCAGGACAAGGCTTGCTCATGCGGGAATTCACAAGGAGGTAATTACTTGCAACTAGTTTAATTACTCCATTGAATTTTTTTTTTGTATAGATAAGGCTGATGAGCATTCTCGTGGGATTAAGGCATCCTGTGATTACTGGGTTTGAATTTAGCATTCACCATTTTGTAATTTGTATTAGTCATAATCATACTAGTGTCATGTTGTGTATTATGCTCATTCAGGAATCTTGATTCTTTCACCAACATAATCTGTAGCTTCATAGTACAAATATCACTTTATTATGTCAAAAATGTGGTTTGGGGATTGAGAGAATGAGAGGAATTAAGTGATCTTTGAGCTCACCTGGGAGGAAGAAATAAAAACTAGGAGGAAAATGAAAATGTAATTTTCTAAGGTGTGATTGTACTTGCATAGGAATCAAACTTTCAGCTAGGAATATTTATAACTTTTTAAGTTAAAGAAAATTTTAAATGTGGTTTAACTGCTGTAGTGGCCTGTAATTTGTTATTGCGAGTGGTTCCTTCAGGGCTATAAATAAAATTTTCTGGTATGACTACATTTGAACAAATTTTTTTTATTTTTTTTTCCTCCTACTAGCAGGTTCAAGAACTTCTTTTAGAATATGGTGTTGAAATTGTAGCAGACACACTTGTTGAGGGACTATCACGTGTAAAAAGGTGTACTGATGAAGGCCGAGCTCTAATGTCATTGGATCTACAGGTTTTCTTCACAATTTCTGTGCAATTCAGATGCTGTTTGTTTACAATTTTTATCCTCCCTGTGTTTAATTAATCCTATTCGACTTATGTGTTTTCAGGTGTTAATTAATGGACTTCAGCACTTTGTGTCTAAAGATGTAAAACCAAAAATGCACGTAGTTGAGACATTCATCAAGGTAAGAATATGTTTGCATGTTGTTACAAATTTATAGGTGAAAATTAGTTTGGGGGTAGCCTTTATTTGTTATTGGTTTTATTTATTTATTTATTTATCTATTGTTTTTTATAGGCCTACTACCTTCCAGAAACTGAGTATGTTTATTGGGCTCGTGCACACCCGGTATGTAAAACTATGGGTTTTTTTTTTCCCCTAATGTATTCTTCTGCTTATTTCTGTGTGTCTGTCGGTCATCGTGAATAATTGGTAAATATAAGTGAATGCATTGTCATATTCATTTATCTTACATCAAGTTGTATTCTTCTGATTATTGTCTCCAGGAATATACTAAAAGTCAAGTTGTAGGGTTGGTTAACCTTGTAGCAACTATGAAAAGTTGGAAGAGAAAAACGAGACTGGAAGTTATTGAGAAGATAGAGTCATCTGCATGATTGAGTTGGACACAATGTTAGGGTTTTCTGTATTTAATCGTCTTGTTTTTTTGGAATGTAAATTGGATAGTATTTTATCTTCAATTTTTCTGTAGATAGAAGCTTGTACATCATGTAATTTCCATTTTGTAATATATGGTGGTGGTTTGGAATCACCCCTTATGAAAGCACAAACAGGTACTATGTAATTTCGGATCACATTGAATATCACTAAGCATATAATAGAAATATTTTCCACATTTCTCGTGCATATTCAGCGATGTCTGTGTACACTGGTGACCTGGTGTTCCCTTCATTTTGATAGTTACTCGATATTGTAACATCATGTGATGGTGCAATTAGATAGTTTTAGATTCAGATATGAATAAGAAAGCGAGACCTTGAAAATTGGTTAAAATTCCAGTCAAATAAACGAGAATTTCATAGCAAAAGTTTACCAATTTGAACGACAATGCAGTAATATGAAATTCCCCAAAAACGAAAGCAAACACCTTATACAGTTTCTACTAATTGTGAATTTGAGATTGCCAGTGTGCAAGCCACCATGCAGGTGGGTTGGCCAGGCACAAACACTGGGTGGCTCATCCTGAACACTAGGCACGACCATTGAGTCATTACACGAGCCAATGGCCAAGTTCACATATTTTCCTGGAGTTGGAACATATCTAAGTATCAGGCACATCAAGGTTGATTGTTTCAGACATGGGGACGCGATCCAAAATTGGACACGCGTGCGGGGGGCACGCCATAATGGAAGGATAACTATCGTCGCATAGGACCTATTGGCAAGGAATGCATATAGGATGGCATTCTTTGTAAATAGGTTGAAGTTGTGTGGGGACAAGGTGCCAGCTGGTAGGAAAAAATAACGAGGCAAAGATAGTGAAAACGGGGAAACCAAAATCTAAGTGGGAAACCAAAATTAAGTCTGACAAAGCAACTTTCCTCTTTCATTCCTCTTTCTTCCCAAAGCAAAGTGTTACTCTGTTCAATGGCAAATGGAGGGAAATTAAATTGAAGGCATTGAAATCCTTTCCCAGGTGCACTAAAGCCACTGAAATGTCGTAAATTTGACATTGGAAATTGAGGATGAGAACGAGGTTAGCTGACATTCTTGGCGTTTGAGGAGGCCAGTGGGGCGGGTTGGATTCAGCCCACCCTAACTTGCACGGCTGGGGGGTCACGTGGGTCCGACCCGATTTCAACCCGGTACCAACCCGGCACAGCTTGGATTTAACCCGGGTTGCGTCGTGGGTCCAAAATTTTCGACACAACTCATTCAACCCAACTCGTTTTAACCCGTTTGATTCGACCCAACTCGCGCAACCCGTTTTGACCCATTTAATTCGACACACATAGCCCGTGAACCCACCTAACCCGACCCACCTCGCACAACCCAGCCCACCTTGCACGCCCAACACGCACGACCCACAACTCAGCCCACCTGCACGCACGACCCACCTAATCCGCATGGCCCACCCACCCAACCCGCCCAACCCACCTAGCCTAACAGCCATATTTAGAGGTGGCCAGTGGGCCGGGTTGGACCCAGCCCACCCTAACCCTAGCCATATTTTGATGCGTTTCTTGATTCGTTTGGTCTTAGGTTTAAACAAGCTTCACTCGTTTGTTTTCGCCTAAGGGTTCTAAATCTGATTTCAAGGCTTCACTCACCTTAATCTCGTGATTTAGGGGTTTTTTGAGGATAGTTTGAATTAGCTTCACTCACTAATTAATCTAACCTCTCTTAAATCAGGTTTCACTCGCCTAATCTAAGGGTTTTTATGTTTAACTTCACTCGTCAAACACAAAGAAAACTTGGAAAGAAACGTTCCAAATTAACAAGCAATAAAGCTTTAATCAACAAAACAAACTTCTTCTTTAATTCAAAGTTTACAACCTTTATTTATAGACTCAAAACTAATTCTAAACCTAATCAAATTAGAAAACTAATCCTAATTGAATTAGAATCCCATTTGACCTAGAAAACCTAAGAAAACCGAAACTTGATCCCCAAGTTCCTAATTCGGATATGACTAAACTAACTAAGTTTAATTCAACTTAGATTAGGTTATTCAATCCTCCTAAAACACCTAGACACGCCTAAAAACCAAAGTCAAGTCCTAATCCACTTAGGAATTTACTTTGCTAAAAACAAGTCCTAATTCAAATAGGAACTCACTAGACCAAAACAATTCCTAATCAAAATAGAAATCCTAATGCTTAAAACAAGAAAAACCCTTTCAAGTGAAAGGTAAAAACTTGTAAGCCAAAATCTAATCTAAGAAACATTAAAGAAACGGACCAAGAAAGGAAACGTTGAATGCATCCGCATCATACTCCCCCTCTTGAAAACGAACTTGTCCTCAAGTTACATCATAACAAGGAACAAGATCATTTGCACTAAGAGAAGCACAAACGCCTTCACCAAGTAGCACTTGAAATGTATCATAATTCTCCCTATGCACGATTTTAAAAGGCCCTTCATCAAAGGATTCATGCTTGTCTTTGCGGTTGTTGTATAACTTCTGTGCACTCAAAGAAAGCCACACATAGTCACCTATCTCAAATGGAGACTTACGAACAAGTTGAAGCACTCTATCTTGCTGCTTGTCTTTCTTCTTCCTTTTACTTGAACCACCTTCATCACATGTAGAAAGAGAAATAACCTTGCTGCCATCATGTTGCATAGGTTCGAATTTAGGAGGCAAAGGTTTTAATCCAATCCTTTTCCCTTTATGTAGAACTGAAACCACATTCTTCTTTGCAAGGTAGATCACATCACGATCAAATTGCCAAGGACGGCCTAGCAACAAAGCACATGCATCCATAGGAACAACATCACACCATACTTTGTCTTCAAACTCACCAATTGTAAAAGAAACCAATGCTTGTTTCGAAACATGTACTCCTCCAACATTTGTGAGCCAATTAAGTTTGTAAGGATTAGGATGGTTCCTAGTCTCAAGCTGCAATGTATCCGTCATCTTCTTAGAGCATGCATTAGTACAAGAACCATTATCCACAATAACTGAACAACTACGCCCATTCACTAAGCATCTAGTGTGAAACAAGTTCTCCCTTTGTGCCATATCAGTCAAAGGAGTAGATTGAGCATGGAGAAGCTTTCTCAAAACAAGTGTGTTGTGATCCGGGGCTGCCTCACACAATGGTTGCTCTTCACACTCTTCCTCAAAGTCATATTCATTCTCCTCTCCTTCACGTTGCTCTTTTAGAAGTAAAGCAAGTTTAGCATCCTCCTCTTCTAAGGCTTGGTATCTTGTTAATGTCATGACCCTTCTATTAGGACACTCGGACTTGTAGTGACCTCTACCTTGACACTTGAAACACTTGATCTCCTCTTCAAGACTCTTCCTATGATGCATGAACGTAATGTGTCGTTCCATCAAAACAGTCATCTGTTCAAGCAAGTGAGTGATCGTTGATTTATTCTCCATGTTTGCGCACAATCAGTAATTTTCCCTCGAAAGTTTGTTGCTGTAGATTTTGCGTCACTTATCCAATGACCACGAAATTTTACAGTCTATAATTTTAGTCCAATAGGAATCCAACCCAAAAAAAATCACCGAAAAATACCAAGTAGATAGTTCGCAGTAACCTAAAACTTCCAACTGGTCCAGATCTGCGCCGAGAAGAACAAGAACCAAGAAACTAGCACGAATTGATTCTTGATTGCTCAAGAACAAGGATATAACGACTCAATAATCACACCAACAGCTCTGATACCATTTGATGCGTTTCTTGATTCGTTTGGTCTTAGGTTTAAACAAGCTTCACTCGTTTGTTTTCGCCTAAGGGTTCTAAATCTGATTTCAAGGCTTCACTCACCTTAATCTCGTGATTTAGGGGTTTTTTGAGGATAGTTTGAATTAGCTTCACTCACTAATTAATCTAACCTCTCTTAAATCAGGTTTCACTCGCCTAATCTAAGGGTTTTTATGTTTAACTTCACTCGTCAAACACAAAGAAAACTTGGAAAGAAACGTTCCAAATTAACAAGCAATAAAGCTTTAATCAACAAAACAAACTTCTTCTTTAATTCAAAGTTTACAACCTTTATTTATAGACTCAAAACTAATTCTAAACCTAATCAAATTAGAAAACTAATCCTAATTGAATTAGAATCCCATTTGACCTAGAAAACCTAAGAAAACCGAAACTTGATCCCCAAGTTCCTAATTCGGATATGACTAAACTAACTAAGTTTAATTCAACTTAGATTAGGTTATTCAATCCTCCTAAAACACCTAGACACGCCTAAAAACCAAAGTCAAGTCCTAATCCACTTAGGAATTTACTTTGCTAAAAACAAGTCCTAATTCAAATAGGAACTCACTAGACCAAAACAATTCCTAATCAAAATAGAAATCCTAATGCTTAAAACAAGAAAAACCCTTTCAAGTGAAAGGTAAAAACTTGTAAGCCAAAATCTAATCTAAGAAACATTAAAGAAACGGACCAAGAAAGGAAACGTTGAATGCATCCGCATCAGGACCCAGCCCACCCTAACCCGTACGGCTGGTGGGTCACGTGGTTACGACCCGGTTTCAACCCGGTACCAACCCGGCACATCTCGGATTTAACTCGGGTTGTATCGTGGGTCCAAAATTTTCGACACAACCCATTTCAACCGAGCTCTTTTTAACCCGTTTGATTCGACCCAACTCGCACAACCCGTTTTGACCCATTTAATTCGACACACCTAGCTCGTGAACCCACCTAACCCGACCCACCTTGAACAACCCAGCCCACCTTGCACGCCCAACCCGCACGGCCCACGACTCAGCCCACCCGCACGCACGACCCACCTAACCCGCATGGCCCACCCACCCAACCCGCCTAGCCTAACAGCCATATTTAGAGGTGGCCAGTGGGCCGGGTTGGACCCAGCCCACCCTAACCCGTACGGCTGGTGGGTCACGTGGTTACGACCCGGTTTCAACCCGGTACCAACCCGGCACAGCTCGGATTTAACTCGGGTTGTATCGTGGGTCCAAAATTTTCGACACAACCCATTTCAACCGAGCTCTTTTTAACCCGTTTGATTCGACCCAACTCGCACAACCCGTTTTGACCCATTTAATTCGACACACCTAGCTCGTGAACCCACCTAACCCGACCCACCTTGAACAACCCAGCCCACCTTGCACGCCCAACCCGCACGGCCCACGACTCAGCCCACCCGCACGCACGACCCACCTAACCCGCATGGCCCACCCACCCAACCCGCCTAGCCTAATAGCCATATTCCAAATATTTTTTCAAAACTAACGACTACTTTTTTTTTATGAATTTGATGAACAAAGTTAACAGCTACTTTTAATTGTTAGTAACAACTAGTTTTTTGAGTGTACTGGCTAGTTCTTTGTATTGTTAGAATCTATTTCACTCAAATTTCCACACAAGTCAAGCTTTCTTTCTCTCTTACTCAAAAATTCTTAATTTTTTCTCAAATTTTCAAGTGTTATTTAGTGTTATATAGAGTTTTATTTTTGTTAAAAAAAATCTCTTAATATTATTATTAGTATTTGTAATATTCTAAAATAAAAAAAAAAGTTCTTCTCCATATTATAATTAGTAACCATATAAAAACCAAAAAAAAAAAAAAGGGCTCAAGAGGAGCAATGGGAAGGAGTCAAAGTGGTGGTTGAAGTGGTGGCCAAAGGAGTGGTGGTGCAAATTTTTCATATGAAATTAATACGGAAAATTTAAACCAATTTGTCAATGAATATGGAGATTATGGTTTAGGAGATGGGCAAAATATTCAAACGTCTCCACCACAACATTTCTCCCACCAATCATCGAGTTCAACTATGTCACCTCCATCGCAACCAACATCACAACCAACATCTCAACCTTCATCTCAAGGTAATTTCTAATTTAATTTTCATTGTTATGAATATTCAAAAAAAACTATTTGATTATAAAGTTAGTTTAGTTTCCAATTTTCTATGATTTATAATTACCATGAAAAATGCGTTTAAATAATTATAATTAAAATATTTAAAATTTAAAAGCTTATTTTCATGAATAGCGTTTAAAAACTAATTTCAATAATTTGATTTATGAAAGGTGGTGGCGGTGAAAGTAGAGGTCGAGCACAATTTTCTTGGGTATGGGAACATTTTGAACGAGTTGACGTTACACCCCCGGGATGGCAACCAGGTCAACCAAAGAGGTTCACATGTACATGCCTAGTTTGCAAGGCGGTAGGTGCAAATGTCAAGTCATATAGTTGGAAATGGGAGATGGAACCGGAACCTTGAGTTGGCATTTGAAAATAAACACGACTTGTTCGAAAATGGCCCTCGTTCTTCAGGGGGTGGGTTGCCCGTCCAAACACAATTGGGTGGATACATGAACCATTTACCCGGCGGAGGTACACCTTTCATTTATAATAAAGATAGAATGATTGATGAAATGAGTACTTTGGTTATTGCTAATGAATACCCTTTTAGTTACAGTGAAAATGCAAATGTTGAGCATTTTAATAAAGTTGCATTATAACCTGCATTTACTCGTGTCCCCCGAAATACCCTAAGACGTCATACACAATTTCTTATTATAAGTATAGGAGTGGTTTGATTGAATTATTTCATACTTTTGATGGTTGTGTTAGTTTTACAAGTGATACATGAACTTCTAGTTTTGGTGAACCTTTTCTTTGCATTACTGCTCATTGGGTGGATGATGATTGGTTTATTAAAAAACGTATACTATGTTTTCAAGCTATGGAAGAAAGGCATACCTGTTTTAACATCAAAGTTCGTATTTTGGATTGTTTAAAAGAATTTCACTTGAATAATAAAGTTTTTGTTTTTTCTCTTGATAATGCAACTGCAAACACAAAGTGTATTGACTATTTGAAAAATGACTCCGAGTTGCATTTGTTATTGGGTGGTAGTCTCTTACATGTTAGATGTTGTGCTCATATTTTGAATTTGTCTGTTCAAGAGGGTCTCGCTGAGTTGCAACCATTGCTAAACCCAATTAGAACAGTTATAAAATGGATTAGGATTACTCAACCAGTTAGAAGAAAGTACATAGCTATGTGTAAAGAGAGAGGTCTTAAGAAAAGACAATGGTCTATTGATACCCCTACCCGTTGGAATTCTACTTTCAATTTGTTGAATGATGCTATAAAGTATCGTGACATTTTGAACCAAATTTACAATGAGACTCGTGTTGATTCTATTGAGTTTAGCTGAAGCACTTGGTGACGGTGGAAAAGACGGACATGGATGTGCTAGGGAGCTGGGATTTGATTGTGAAAATGTAAGTTTCGTACATGCATTATTGTAATTATTCAGTTTGAAGGTAGATTTGAATTAAATTTTTAGGGTTTAGTCTTTAAATTGGTATTAATTTTGGAAATGGAAAAGTGTGATGTAGTTGTTTATAGATGGTTAGCAGTTAATTTGTGAATCCGAACTACATTTTGACAATGCAAAATCGGTTAGCTTTGCTGATTTACTGGGAGTTGATTTAGCGGAAGCATTGCGTGAAGGTGGTGAAGAAGGCCATGGTTGCGCAAAGGAGTTGCGGTTTGATAGTGAGAATGTAAGTGTTCGAAACCCCTATGTAGGTCGTTCGAGGTATTTGTTTGAGTTAATAGTTAGTAATGCATGAATTAGGGGAGTAAACAAAATTGAATTAGCTGAAAAGTTAGGGTTTTTTGGTGTCTCCCAATTATTGGTATCGTTTCAATTTATGGTTGTTGTTGATAGTGATTGTGTTAGTGCTTAAATAAGTTGGCATATTGTTTAAATGTAAGTCATTTTTTGAGCAATTGTTGTTGGTATTGTTAGATTGTTGATTGTAACTTAATCAATTGAGGTGAGTGTGGTTAATCTGTGTCGTGCAATGTATGTTGAAATTTGGAGTAGTTTGAAATTAATATTGAGGGTTGTCTTTAAATTTTGAAATTGATACTTGGAAAATGGTTGTTCTTTGGTATGATGGTTTCTGTAGCCATGAAAATGATATGATGTTATGTATAATGTAGATATTGTACTTTGTTACTTGTGGTGGTGTTGTGTATATGATTGTTTTATGGTTGTGTCATTGTTATAGGGGGGTGTTGGTGGTGAGGATGATGTATGTGGTAATGAGGAGGGATTTTTAGAGTGAGCATGGGTATGGAGAAGGAGATGAGGAGGAGAATGAACAGGGATCAGAAGATGATGGAGAGGAATGGGGGTCAAATTACGAGGAAGTAGAAGTGGAGGAAGGAGTTGAAGATGAAGGAGTTAAAAATTGAGGGTTATAAATGAGTATTTGAATTGGGTAATTATGAAATGTAGAATCTTTTAATTAGTGATGAAGATGTTAGGGTTAGGACCCTTTGTTATGGTTAGGACCTTTTGTTGTAAATTTGATATGAACTTCAATCCATGTAATTGAGTAAGTAAATGGGTAATTGGTAATGTTAAATTGCCATAATCTTTGATATGAATATAGATTGTTCATTGTTATTTGATAAATGGGTGTTGTAGTTGAGTTGATTAAATTTGTTTAATGTATTATAATTGTTTGGGAATGTGTCAGTTGTAGAATGAGAATGGAGTGAAGGATGAGTTGCTGCTAATTGTATGAGTTATTGTCGAACCTGTTTGTGTGAAAAATTGTACACAAAAAAAAGCTTTGAACTTGTTGTTTATCAAACCAGTTGCTGTTAAAGAAGGTAAAAAAAAAGTTTTGTTATGAATTATGTGATCATATAGTTTGTTGGGTTTGGTGGTGTTGTGTATGTTTTTGGTTATTGGTTGTTTGTTGTAATGTTGTATTTTCAATAAGTCATGGTTGTGTATGTGAATTAGGTGGATGTTGCTGATGGATATGAAGATGGTGGGGAGGATGATGTATCCGTTTATGAGGGATTAGTTAGTGTGGGATTAGTGAGTGATGATGGATTAAGAGAAGGTGAGGTGTAGGAGGATGAAGAGGGGGAAGGGTTTGAGGTTGAGGATAAGGGGGAAAATTACGAGGACGATGAAGTTGAGCCTGGTGTTGAAGGGGAATTTGATGGGGTGGGTGCAGAAGGTTCCTCATTCATAACCCCAAAGAAGAACACGATAATGGTGCACACTGTGTTTGGTGAGGAAGAGGAAGTACCACCCCCAAGTTTGGGCATGGTACTTGGGAGTTGGGATGAGTTAGATACCTATTTAAGGAGTTATGCTAGGCAAAAGGGTTTTGGTATAGTGAGGGCTGCTTTTGGGTGGGTGGATGTGAAGAAGGAATTAGAAAAGGGGAAGTGTTGTAAGCAGAGAAGGAATGCTAAGTGGACTTGTGACTGTTATGGTTACGCTTCAAGGAAGCGTAAATAAGATGCACTTAAGGAAGAGTTGTTGCAAGATGAGGAGACAATTCAGAAATGGAACACTAGACGAAAATCCTAATTTGGCACCGGTTAAAACCCCCCCTAAGGCATCGGTTTTGAATCGTTGGGGATTTGAGGGATGCCAAATCCTCAAAAATTTGGCACCGGTTCAAAACCGATGCCAACTAAAGCATTTGGCACCAACCGGTGCCAACTAACATATTAATAATACTAATTGCCTCAGTAACCGGTGCCAAATGCTTTAGTTGGCACCGGTTAACCGGTGCCAACTTTAATGGCGCCAGTTTTTTTTTTTATTATTAAATTCAATGTAATAGGCACCGGTTTTAAGCATGAACCGGTGCCTTTGACTTGTTTTTTTTAGGCAATAAAATATATTAATATTAATACTAATAAATATAATAATAATGAGATAATGTACATAATACCGATAATTAATAATATTATAGTACTTATTATTATTATTATTATTAATTTTAATAATAATAATAATAATTATTATTATAATATTCATAATAATAATTATTATTATAATATTAATAATAATAATTATTATTATAATATTAATAATAATTAGTATTATTAATATAATAATTAGTATTATTAATATAATAATTAGTATTGTTAATTAATAATAATAATAATTGAAAATAATAACAAGGACATAAATATTGATAACAATCCCAAAATATGATATTAATTAGAAAAATGTGTCATAACTACAAACAAACATAATTAATTAGTAATAATGTAGTACACTAAGCTAGTTAAAAGAGAAACAAAAGATATTTACTAATTAAATGTGATGTAGGCCGCCAACATGTCTCGAATTACATTGAGTTCCTCGCTCGTGAACGGATTTCCCGTTTGTCCCTTGCAAAACTTAGAATATATACACAAAACGTAAGTTAGTAGGAGTGAACTCATAAATAGTTGTAACATGTCTTTATCACTTATTTATAGGTGGTCAAGGCTTGAAATTACAAGAAAATAGAAATTAAGGGGTTTTAGAACGCATTTTCAACCAAAATGGCCCGGGTAAGGCCATTTTGACTACTAGGATGCCTATTTCCTACATTTTTTGTCAAGTGAACTCATAAATAGTCATAACATGTATTTATCACTTATTTATTGGTGGCCAAGGCTTGAAATTACAAGAAAATAGCAATTAAGGGGTTTTGGAACGCAATTTCAACCAAAATGGCCCGAGTAAGGCCATTTTGACTACTAGGATGCCTATTTCCTACATTTTTGGCCTAGTAAACTCATAAATAGTCATAGCATGTCTTTATCACTTAGTAATTGGTGACTAAGGCTTGAAATTACAAGAAAATAGCAATTAAGGGGTTTTAGAAAGCAATTTCAACCAAAGTGGCCCGAGTAAGGCCATTTTGACTACTAGGATGCCTATTTCCTACATTTCTTGTCAAGTGAACTCATAAATAGTCATAACATGTCTTTATCACTTATTTATAGGTGGCTAAGTCTTGAAATTACAAGAAAATAGCAATTGAGGGGTTTTGGAACGCTATTTCAACCAAAATGGCCCGAGTAATGGCCATTTTGACTATTAGGATGCCTATTTCCTACATTTCTTATCAAGTGAACTCATAAATAGTCATAAAATGTCTTTATCACTTATTTATAGGTGGCCAAGGCTTGAAATTACAAGAAAATAGCAATTAGGGGGTTTTGGAACGCAATTTCAACCAAAATGGCCCGCGTAAGGCCATTTTGACTACTAGGATGCCTATTTCCTACATTTCTTGTCAAGTGAACTCATAAATAGTCATAAAATGTCTTTATCACTTATTTATAGGTGGCCAAGGCTTGAAATTACAAGAAAATAGCAATTAAGGGGTTTTAGAACGCATTTTCAACCAAAATGGCCCGAGTAAGGCCATTTTGACTACTAGGATGCCTATTTTCTACATTTCTGGCCTAGTGAACTCATAAATAGTCATAACATGTCTTTATCACTTATTTATAGGTGGCCAAGGCTTGAAATTACAAGAAAATAGCAATTAAGGGGTTTTAGAACGCATTTTCAACCAAAATGGCCCGAGTAAGGCCATTTTGACTACTAGGATGCCTATTTCCTACATTTCTTGTCAAGTGAACTCATAAATAGTCATAACATGTCTTTATAACTTATTTATAGGTGGCCAAGGCTTGAAATTGCAAGAAAATAGCAATTAAGGGGTTTTAGAACGCTTTTTCTACCAAAATGGCCCGAGTAAGGCCATTTTGACTACTAGGATGCCTATTTCCTACATTTCTTGTCAAGTGAACTCATAAATAGTTATAACATATCTTTATCACTTATTTATAGGTGACTAAGGCTTGAAATTACAAGAAAATAGCAATTAAGGGGTTTTAGAACGCAATTTCAACCAAAATGGCCCGAGTAAGGCCATTTTGACTACTAGGATGCCTATTTCCTACATTTCTTGTCAAGTGAACTCATAAATAGTCATAACATGTCTTTATCACTGATTTATAGGTGGCCAAGACTTGAAATTACAAGAAAAGAGCAATTAAGGCGTTTTGGAACGCAATTTCAACCAAAATGGCCCGAGTAAGGCCATTTTGATTACTAGGATGCCTATTTCCTACATTTCTTGTCAAGTGAACTCATAAATAGTCATAACATGTCTTTATCACTTATTTATAGGTGGCCAAGGTGATGTAAATCTAAATACCCCCTCCCGAATATGGGTTGATGGATTTAAAAATACTTATAGTTAAAATACTCAAATATCATGGAACAAGATAAAAGGGCCAAAACTCAAGGACACACTCAAAGTTTTGGGGTTTTAGGCCAGAGATAAGACTCACTCAATCTCTCCTAAGCTTATCACTCAAGACTCACTCAAAGCAATAAGGGAACACTTGAACTTGAGACAAACTCTAAGTTAAAATGCTATAAACACAAGGTTTTTATCAAATCTCAAAACTGCCTTTTAATTTCTGTTTTGCTCTCCCTTTTATAGAGGAAAGGAGCAGCAAAAGCACACCAAAAGCCAAGTAAAACCGTCCAAGAATGAAAGGCCAACAGCCAATGGTTTCCTCCTTGATTTAAGCCTTGATTTAAGCTAAGTAATGAAAGCATAATAAAGCCTATTGATAACCCCCCCATTACAACCGGCCAAGAGCTAGATTCTTGGCATTATTTCAGCAACATTAACTAGCACATAAGTTAATAATAGATAGTAAATGGCCTAGGATCCACACGCCCAAAATAGTCATGAAATGCGTCCAAAATGTGATGCTAGCCAACCGTGTACCAATCTTCAATCTTCCCATGAAATGCAGCATAGAATTTCACCCTTCTTTGTGAATGGGAAAAACCCAAGAGTCTCTAAGACTAAAGCAACAGGTTCATTAGATGTCCACTTTGGATCATTCCCCCCTTCTTCAAAAGAGTTTGCCCTCAAACTTGAATCATCAAAGTATGGTGATAAATCCCCTACATTGAAAGTCGCACTAACACCCATCAATTTGTCTGGTAGCTCAATTTTGTAAGCACTATCGTTCACCCTCTCAAGAACCTTAAAAGGACCATCAGAACGAGGCATAAGCTTGTTTTTGCGAAGCTTAGGGAACCTCTCCTTCCTCAAATGCACCCAAACCAAGTCCCCGGGATGAAAAATAGGCTGTTTGCGTTTCTTATTGGCTCGCTCTTGGTATTTTTTATTCATCTCCTCAATTCTTTTCTTCACTTGCTCACAGGTTTTTTGAAAGGTTTCCACCCTCTTTTTAGCATCTTTCTCTACCATGTCACTCTTAACCATAGGAACAAGATCAATCGGCACAAATGGGTTCACTCCATAAACTACTTCAAATGGAGAACGGGAAGTAGTTAGGGAATGAGCTCTATTGTAAGCAAACTCCGCATGGGCTAATTTCATGTCCCAATATTTTTGCGTTTTGCTCACAAGACCTCGTAACAAAGTACCCAAAGTTCTATTAGTGACCTCGGTTTGCCCATCGGTTTGGGGATGATGAGAGGTACTAAATAGTAACTTGGTACCCACAAGTTTCCATAGGGTTCTCCAAAAGTGACTAAGGAATTTGGAGTCCCTATCAGATACTATACTTCGAGGAATGCCATGGAGTTTGACAATTTCCTTGAAGTACAGCTCGGCCACTTTCACGGCATCATCAGTTTTATTACAAGCTACAAAGTGTGCCATTTTAGAGAATCTATCTACAACAACCATGATGCTATCTCTTCCCCTTTGAGTGCGAGGCAATCCAACAATGAAATCCATGCTAACACTTTCCCATGGAGCATCCGGAACTGGCAACGGAGTATAAAGACCCTTTGTGAAGTGTCCCTTAGCCTTTTGACAAGTAGCACATCTCTCCACAACATGAGTAACATCCTTGATCATTCTAGGCCAATAGAAGTGTTCACCTAGAATATCAAGAGTCTTTTGTATCCCAAAATGACCGGCTAAACCTCCACCATGCACTTCTCTCACTAATAACTCCCTAACCCCACTCTTCGGAACACATAGCTTGTTACCTTTAAAGAGGTAGCCATCTTGTCTCACAAACTCTTTGGTAGGATTCTCTATCTCGCTAGCAAAGTCGGGATCATTTATGTAACATTCCTTAAGTTGTTCAAAACCCAAGATCTTAGCATCCACCATGGAAAGTAAGTAGCTCCGACGAGACAATGCATCGGCCACAACATTACTCTTTCCATCCTTGTACTTGGAGCTAAAGGTAAATGATTGGAGAAACTCCACCCATTTAGCATGTCTCTTGTTGAGTTTTTGTTGCCCATGAATAAATTTCAGAGCCTCATGATCGGAATGAAGAACAAATGGTTTTGGTCTAAGGTAGTGAGACCAATGATCAAGTGCTCTAACTATGGCATAGAACTCACGGTCATAAGTGGAATAGTTCAACTTAGCCCCATTCAACTTCTCACTAAAGTAACTCACGGGCTTCTTCTCTTGAATCAAAACAGCACCTATTCCAATCCCACTTGCATCACACTCTACCTCAAACACTTTGTTGAAATCTGGTAGCACAAGTATAGGAGCGTTGCAAAGCATATGTTTAACCTTCTCAAAGGCTCGTTGAGCATTTTCTTCCCATACGAACTCACCCTTTTTGGTCAACTCGGTGATTGGAGCCATGATGGTAGAGAAGTTTTTGATGAACCGCCTATAGAAGGAGGCAAGTCCATGAAAACTTCTAACTTCGTGCACATTGGTTGGAGCCAACCAAGACTGGACTGCTTTTACCTTCTCCGGATCTACATGAACCCCCTATCCTGTTACAATGTATCCTAAGAATACAACACTAGGAGTCATGAATACACATTTTTCAAGCTTACCATACAACTTCACCTCCCTTAATTTTTCAAACAATCTCCTCAAATGAATTACATGATCATCATTGTTTTTACTATACACAAGAATGTCATCTAAGTAAACAACAACAAAATCATTAAGAAAAGGACGGAGAACTTCATTCATCAATCTCATGAAGGAGCTTGGGGCGTTGCAAAGCCCAAATGGCATCACTAACCACTAATACAACCCTTGTTTTGTTTTGAAAGCCGTCTTCCACTCATCCCCCTCTCGAATTCTCATTTGATGGTACCCACTCCTTAAATCTATTTTGGAAAAGACTAAGGCACCACTCAACTCATCTAACATATCTTGCAATCGAGGCATAGGAAAACGGTATTTGACCGTTATATTGTTAATGGAACGACTATCAACACACATTCTCCAAGTACCATCTTTTTTTGGTACTAAGAGGGCTGGAACTGCGCAAGGACTAAGGCTTTCTCTCACATAACCTCTCTCAAGTAATTCGTTCACTTGCTTTTCAAGTTCCTTACTCTCTTCCGGATTACACCTATAGGCAGCCTTGTTGGGCAAAGGTGCTCCTGGAATTAAGTCAATGGCGTGCTCAATGCCTCTAATTGGAGGTAGGCCTTTGGGCAAGTCATTGGGGAACACATCTTGGTACTCTTCTAATAACTCATTTAGCATGGATGAGTTAATACAAGTAGTACCATTATCATCTTTGGTCCTTACCACCAAAGCATACCCTCCCCCCATTTCTTTCATTATTCGTTCATATTCATTACAAGTTACAAGATAGTTGCTTTTCTCTTTTTCTTTCTTAGCAACTTTAGGAGGTAAAGGCACTAACTTAACTTTTCTACCATTTTTGGTAGTTACAATATACACATTAGTTTTCCCTTTATGCTCCGAATCATGATCAAACTGCCACGGTCTTCCAAGCAACAAATGACACGCATCCATAGGAAGAATATCACACCAACGCTCATCTTCGAACCCTCCAATGGAATAAGACACCAATGCTTGCTTCTTGACTCTAATGCTTGTGCCATCATTCAACCAATTGAGCTTGTAAGGTTCACCATGGTCTCTAGTGGGTAGCTTCAATTTACTCACAGCCTCGGATGAAACAACATCTGTTTGGGCACCACTATCAACAATCACATTGCAAGTCTTCTCTCCTATCTTGCCTCTAGTGTGGAACAAGTTGTTTCGTTGTTTAAGATCAATTTCGGGTTCATTATACAAGATTCTACGAACCACCATCATGTTGAACTCATCTTCGGGTTGAATCTCTTCCTCATACTCTTCATCAAACTCGCAACCCTCCTCATGAGCCACAAAGTTATAGACCTTTTCTTCCTCATCCATGAGAGCACATTGAGAGGCTGTTAACACACTCTTACTAGGACATTCCGATGCAATATGTCCTCTCCCATGACACTTGAAGCATTTTCTCCTAGTTGAAAGCTCACTAGGCGAAACTACTTGTTTTTCTTTCCCTTTTGATGAGCTAGGTGAAAAGGTTTTACTTTGAAAAGTACTCCCTTTAGAGTTGAAAGGAGTAAATTTCGAAGTATTCTTGAAAGAAGAAGTTTTGGGCTTCTCTTTCTCCCTTTCTTCTTTAAGTTGAGACTCATACTTCAAAGCTAGTTTGCATACATCACTAAAAGTGGCATAATGAGTAACTTCCACTTTCCTATTAATTTCTTTGGTCAACCCCTTGACAAATCTAGCAATTTTGTAAGCCTCCTTTTCTTGCAAGTCGCAAGTCAAGCCTAACCTTTCAAATTCTTTTATGTAATCCTCCACACTCATGTTTTCTTGTGATAGGTGGGTTAATTTTAAGTATTGATCTTGTTCATACTCTTTACTTACCCATTTTTCCCTCATTTTCTTTTTTAATTTTTCCCACGAGTCTATCTTATCTTTCCCTTCTCTTCTTCTATTTGACTTGAGGTTTTCATACCAAAATTCAGCTAGTTTAGTGAGTTTAAGGACAGCCAACTTGAACCGTTTCCTATCATCATACCCCTTGTAATCAAAAACGGTTTCAATTTGCCTAACCCAATCTAAGAAAGCCTCACAATCATGCCCTCCATCAAATTCATGCATATCAATTTTTAGACCCCTATCTTCATCAAATTGTCTAAAATTGTTACCACTATTTTCATCCTCCTCCTCTAATTCATTTATTTTCCTAGTGGCTTTAAGGAGCATATCAGATATGGCATCCATCCTAGTATCTTGTTGTGCCCTAGAGACTTCACTCTCTTCTGTTTTTTTCTCCAAATTCTCCAATTTTTCAGTGATTACTTGCAACATTCTAGCAAGCTCCTCACTAGACATGATTTCCACTATTTTTGCTTGGATATTACAAGTACAATGAAAACTGCCGAAATTAGAGACAAAATGAAAAACGAAAATTGCCTCTAGACTCTCAAAGGCTTACAAATTCAGAATATTCAGATCAAAACAACCAATTTGCAAAAAAGAAATTCCTCAAAAGCTTTTCGGATGAGGGAGAAACCTTCAATTGAATTCTGCCTTCCCGGTTTTGCCTCTTTTCTGCGCTGCTGCGAAAAACCTGCCCAGTTTATTAGCAGAAAGATTCCAAAATATCTGAAAATTTTTGTGAGTAATCTACGAAAAAAAATATCCAGATTCAAAAAAGAAATAACTCGATTTGGACAGAAAACGAAGGAGATATGTCCTTCTCAAACCGCAACTCCAAACTGATTGAATTCTGCCGTTTTGCTCCAAACGCCTTCAAACTCGATTTTCTTTAAGAAAACCCTTAACTAGGCTCTGATACCAGATGATGTAAATCTAAATACCCCCTCCCGAATATGGGTTGATGGATTTAAAAATACTTATAGTTAAAATACTCAAATATCATGGAACAAGATAAAAGGGCCAAAACTCAAGGACACACTCAAAGTTTTGGGGTTTTAGGCCAGAGATAAGACTCACTCAATCTCTCCTAAGCTTATCACTCAAGACTCACTCAAAGCAATAAGGGAACACTTGAACTTGAGACAAACTCTAAGTTAAAATGCTATAAACACAAGGTTTTTATCAAATCTCAAAACTGCCTTTTAATTTCTGTTTTGCTCTCCCTTTTATAGAGGAAAGGAGCAGCAAAAGCACACCAAAATCCAAGGAAAACCGTCCAAGAATGAAAGGCCAACAGCCAATGGTTTCCTCCTTGATTTAAGCCTTGATTTAAGCTAAGTAATGAAAGCATAATAAAGCCTATTGATAACCCCCCCATTACAACCGGCCAAGAGCTAGATTCTTGGCATTATTTCAGCAACATTAACTAGCACATAAGTTAATAATAGATAGTAAATGGCCTAGGATCCACACGCCCAAAATAGTCATGAAATGCGTCCAAAATGTGATGCTAGCCAACCGTGTACCAATCTTCAATCTTCCCATGAAATGCAGCATAGAATTTCACCCTTCTTTGTGAATGGGAAAAACCCAAGAGTCTCTAAGACTAAAGCAACAGGTTCATTAGATGTCAACTTTGGATCACAAGGCTTGAAATTACAAGAAAATAGCAATTAAGGGGTTTTAGAACGCTTTTTCTACCAAAATGGTCCGAGTAAGGCCATTTTGATTACTAGGATGCCTATTTCCTACATTTCTTGTCAAGTGAACTCATAAATAGTCATTACATGTCTTTATCACTTATTTATAGGTGGCCAAGGCTTGAAATTACAAGAAAATAGCAATTAAGGGGTTATAGAACGCTTTTTCAACTAAACTGGCATACCTCTTCAAGCTATTGTGTGTCTGTACAATGACTCACTATGTCAAACATGAATCTCATCACGTATAGGCCACAATCAACTCCGTTATCTTGTTGTGCGCACTAGCATGAGGAACAAAGTACATGAATCAAACATACATAGCAAATTAGCAACATCTTACGCATTGTATATTACGAAAATCACAATGTCATGTGGCATTACCATCGGTGATTTCCATGTAGGACCTCGAGGAGCTCGAGACTTTATCTTCTTCATAACACTACATAGAAAAGTAAGTTCAAATTTGATTAGTATAATTAATATATATGAGTTAGGTTATGATAATCAATAACAAGAATTGAAGCTATGTATATTTACTTTTGCAGTATGGACTTTACGAGGCGCTTTCTTGGTTGAGGTAACCAAGCAGAATCAAAGAAGAAGATTGTGTTACTGGAAACACAAATCACCAGTAGGGTCCAATGATAACTACGTACATACATTCAAACGAGACAAACAAATCAATAATTAGGCAAGTACAGCATATAAACTGGGAAAACAAATGAATTTGACAAGCATAATCTGACGTACTCCTCATAATATGGGGAAAATATAAACATGCCTCCCGCACGCACTGATTCCTTGATACCCCGTTCAACATAGTACAACACGTCAGTGTGGTTGCCTAAGATTCTAGCAGTGGAGATCTGCTCAGGGCATAACCACCTAATTTGACATGGAGAACCAAGCTCCCATAAGTGCTCCTGGAGTGCTCTGCATGCATGATAATAGAATGTTAATCGAAAACTAACCGACAATCACCACAACTGAATAACATAAATTGAGTAATAGTTGAATTACCTGATGCATATTTGAATGAAGGAAATGTTAAGCATTGCACCACTTAGAGATTCCTTCACATCTTCTTTGAATAGCCATGCCATTGCATCATCATCGTAGTGGAACATTTCCTTAGGTAGTGGAACTTGAATGGGGCTGTCACTAGGCAACACGCAAACACGGTTGTGCAGATAAGTTAACTCCTTAGAGAGCGATTGAAGCACCGTGTCTTCAACTAGTGGAGTAGCTTGCATAGCTGAACCTCGTGAAGAGCCCTTGTTCGACGCTTTTCCACTCACCGAGCCATGTTCACTCCTCTTCTTTGGCATCGGTTGATAAATGCTTTTTGGCCCCTCCACCCTCTTCTTTGGAGTTTGGCTTTTCCTCGATGGCTAATAAGACAAATCACACAAATGGTTAGAAAAGAATTTCATCCAACTCTTGGGATGAAAATCGGGTATAGAGTAAAGCATGAACTTTAAATCTTAATTACCTGGTTCACCAACCGTATCCAAGCACATGGCCATTGCACAAAACTACCTTTTGCCGCCCAAAGTGTAGTAAACTCATCCTCCTCTACGGGCACAGGTATTAGGATGTCCTCGAACCCGGCAACCACAGAATGGATCCCGACCGAATAATGCTCAGGTCGAAGCGGTCGCAAATGGACCGTACCTTGTTCGGCTGGTTGTGCACTACCATATGCAACGACATTCAAAGCTCCACTAAGCGATTCGCCCGGGTGAAGAATTTCACAACGGGTCTCTTCCTGCACCAATTTGGAATATCACTTGTAAGAAACAAGTAAATAAAAAAAAAGGGAAGAGCAAAACAGCTGCTACCTGCACAGCTGCTGCCTGCTGCCTGCACAGCTGCTACACAGCTCACTGGCAGGCAGCACAGTTCACTGGAAACATATAAACAACAGGGACCAGCTCACAGCACAGACACAGGAGCAGTGAGCTCACAGCACAAACACAGGAGCAGTGAGCTCACAGCACAGAAACAGCATAGACACAGCACAGACACAGGAGTAGTGAGCTCACAGCACATAAACAACACAAACACAAGCTCACAGCAGGCATCACAGTTCACAGGCAACATATAAACAGCAAGAGTGAACTCACAACACAGAAACAGGAGCAGTGAGCTCACAGCACAGACACAGCTCACAGCAAGAAGCAGGCAGACACAGCTCACATCACAGACATGACTCACAGCACAGACACAGTTCACAGACACAAAAACAGCAGCAACACAGCACAGAAATAGCACAACTCACAGCATCACATCAGGCAGCACAGTTCACAGCTCCACAGAAACATCAGACACAGCTCACAGCTCACAGCACAGAAACATCAGCAACACAGCACGGAAGCAGCACAACTCACAGCATCACAGCAGGAAGCATAGCTCACAGCTCCACAGAAACAGTAGACACAGCTCACAACACAGGAACAACAGCAACACAGCACGCTCACAGCACAACTCACAACATCACAGCAGGCAGACGGCAGCATCAGATCAACCATTAAAGCAGGCAAGCAGCAAGCACAGAAACAGGCAGGCAGCAAGCACAGAAAAAGCATGACATAAATAGCATGACAGAAACATCATGACAGCACAGAATCACGACAACAGTAGCACAGAAACAGCACATAAATCGGTCGTTACAGGAACGAAGAAACACGAAACAAACGAAGAAACGAAGAACATTTACAGCACATATAACTGCAAACTTCATCCAATATAAAGAAACAACACAACAAACTTCACAAATTCACAGCAGAATCAAAGAACCAATATCACCATCCAAAGAAATAACTAAACAACTCACCTGTAGAACTGGAAAGTCATGAGGTGTTGGATTTTCAAGCTCCCTCAAGTACGCATGTGTAGGATTACTAACCTGCAACAGTGTATTGATAGTGCGAGGCTAATAAGAACCCACGTAACTAAAAAAGTCAAAACTTATACATTAGAAACCACTTGATCATGTACCTCCTCGTCTGCATGTATCTCATCTTCTCCTTGTTTTCGTGGGTGACTAGAAGAGTCGAACGGTGTAGCCGAGGAGAAAGGCAAGCTCGACAAGTTCATTTGCTTTGCCCATGCATTGAACTCTTCTCGCATCTTGTTGCGCACTTGTTCCTTAATTGATGCCACCGTGGCATCCAAGTTGACCGGTGAGTTCACACTTGCCTGGGAGCTCCTTGATTTTGTATATTCCGGACCCATCACCTTCTCCCATCCTAGCAAGCTCCCCCCCGCACCCAATACGCGTCCTGGATGGTAGGGCTTTCCCAAAGCCAAGGTGGAAGGGTCCCTCCACTGTTGGGACGAGCTTGCCTTCAACAAGCTCTTCAGTGTACTCAAGCTGTAGCAAAAACAAAAAGGTAACATCAAGTTAGTGTTTATGTAAAGTGATATATATGAAAAAGATTCATGCAGTTCACAATTCATAGTTGCTTACAAGTTTATCTGCCATTTCTTTCGTTTCCGAAGCCTTGATGGACCATTTTCCGGTTTTCTTGTCACGAGAATGCAAAGAACAAAAGAAATCTCCGGCACGACTCACCAAAGTACTGGTCGTGGAGTCAGAGGGCACTGTGGAGGACCCTAGAAGCGCAGTGGGGTATACTCCCTCACTCACCCACGTCTCCCTCCATTCATCAAACGTCATACACCCCATACGATGGTAGTATTGCTTCTGCAATGCATTCTTGGAATTCTGCTCCCTTATTTCCTACATAATTAGACATATTAGCTTCAAAACTACCAAAATATTAAATATATTATACAATTGTCATCAGAGTTACTTGAACTTACAATTGCTTCTTTTTTGCTTTTTTGAAGAACGAAAGCATCCCAATCTTCCTTTGATACGCTAGGCCATATTTGCCTTGGGAGTTTCTCTTCATCGATGACTTCATCATCATTGCCACCTCCTTTCTTGTTCTTTGGTTTTCTCACAAGTTTCTTTGTGATAAACCGACGAACTAAGGTGGTCTTGAAGCCTCTGAATCTTGCCGCAAGTAAGGATTCAAACACCCTTCGCTTGGCGTACTCATTTGGAATGTTAAATAGACTCTACAAGCACAAATAACAGTCATTATTAGTTTGCCCATTTAATAACAATAAATTGAAGGAATTTGTAAATGTGCAAACAAAACACTTGCCCTAGTATCATTCCAAAACGTGTCAATCAAGCCTGTAGGTACTTCGCTCAAACGAAGAGTAATGGGAATTTTGCGCGCACAAATCCCAACTTGAACAGCATACTGATGACGCCATTTGCCTGTAGGTTGGCCTACCCTCTCATACTCCAGGACCATTGGACCGACAGGTTTCTTGAAACTTGTCGTCGGACCCCTCAGCTTTTTGTTCGCTGGTGCCTTTACCCCCCCTCCACTAGGATTCTCATCAAACGACTCAAACATTGCATTTTCGATAGGAGGCGCTTGTTCAGCTGCAATTTCAAACTCATCAAGCATATGATCCAAAACATCTTGAGCCTGATCTTCTGCCTCACCCAAATCAGGCTCCTTGTTCACATCATACAACTCGTCCCTATCCCCAGATGAATCATCATCATCATCCTCTACATCCTCCACTCCAATAACGTAATGATCATCCGCCATGAGATGTAAAACCTGTCATTACAAACATAATACGTTATTAGTTGTAATATAAATAAATTTGTAAGGTAAACTTATAATCAAATATAAATTGCTGAATTATAATACAAATTAACATAGAAAATGGGGAACTAAGTTACTTCATTCATTTAAAAGAAAATACGAAAAATGGGCAAGTAAGTTAACAATTTCATTCATTTTTCCCTAAAAATGTGATTTTAATAATACTTTCGACGCCTACAATTTCAAACTAACAAAAAATAGTACCTTAATCTAATATTCCTTCATCGTGGTCTAATCGCATGTAATTGGCTTGGTCGTCTATCTCATTTGGTACAACAGGTTTAGGAACAGTGAAAGGTGTCGAGTCATCAAACGCATCATATTCTTCCTCATCCTCGACATCTCCAACACCAAGGATTCTTCTTTTGCTGGCTAGCACAATAGACCATTTTGAGTCGGCTGGGTCACTTACGTAAAACACTTGCTTGGCTTGAGATGCAAGGATGAATGGTTCAGCACTATCATTCAGGTGGCCAAGATCTACAAGAGTAAAGTCATCATGTTTGACGTTACACCTGATATTATCAACCCACTTACACCGGAAAAGAGCAATCGTGAAGTCACAATAATCAAGCTCCCATATTTCTTGAATTCGACCGTAGTATGACAACTCTGCATCAACAGGTGATTTATCCTTAGCACTTGCAAACTCCCTTGACGATGCCACAAGCGTTACACCACTGTTTTGGGTCAAGGATGATTTCAAATCCTGACGCTTAGTCCAAAATGTGTTCCCATTTATGTCATATCCCTCAAATGAGCGAACGTCATCCCTAGGACCATAAGCAAGCCACCTTACTGTATCTGTGACACTCTCATACTTTCCACCCATCACTCGATCACGAAACCAACTCACAAACTTCTTATTATGAAACTGCATCAGTGCCCGTTCACCTTTCGATGGAAATTCATCACGCAAACTAGCCATGTGCTCGTCTAAATATGGGTGAACATCTGCAACATGGTGCAACACATATAGGTGCGCTTGTAAGAACTTATCTTGATCAGGTGACATTCGTTTCGACCCAATTGTGCCATGACCATCAAGCCTCCCTTCGTGTTGAGAAGTAGGAATACCAATAGGTTTAGCAACGGCTATATAGTTGGCCACAAAATTACCGACCTCCTCAGCCACGGTCCCTTGAATTATACTTCCTTCCGTGTGAGCCCGATTCCTCGCTTTATCTTGCAACGTACCCATATGTCTTTCAAAAGGATAGCACCACCGCATGAACACTGGACCGCATAACTTAATCTCACGCACCAAATGAAGAATCAAATGCACCATTATGTCAAAAAACGAGGGTGGGAAGTACATCTCAAATTTGCATAAAGTCACGACCACATCCGCCTGTAAAGCATCAAGTGTACAAGGATCAAGCACTTTGCTGCATATTGTATTGAAAAACGAACAGAGGCTTGTAATAGCTTCCCTCACGTGCTTTGGTAAAATACCACGTATTGTAATTGGTAGGAAAACTTGCATCAGAACATGACAATCATGGGATTTCATACTTGTCAGCTTCAATTCTCCATTTAAGGATACAAATCTATTCATTTTAGATGCGTACCCTGATGGAACCTTAATGCCATACAGACATGCACAAAACATCCGTTTTTCTACCCTTGACAATGTGTAGCAATCCGGAGGTAAATAGGCCTTGCCCTCCTTGGCTTTTCCCTCATTTTTCTTCTTCGACGCATCCGTGGCCTTTCCCTTTCCCTTGCATTCTTCTCTATATGCATCACATCAAGACAGTGCCTAACATCATGTTCTTTCTAGTACGGGAGCAACCAATAAATTGATTCTCTTTTAAAGAGAGCAGTTGACTCCGCCGCTTTTTCTGATTTCCCAAAGACTGTTCGTACACCCTTAACTCGAGCGTAAACCTCCTCACTAGTCAACGGCCTAGGCGCAGTCCCCTCTTCCGCTGTCCCATCTAAAGCCTTTTTCTGCCTACAGTACGAGTGATTGCGCCTGAGCAACCTTCTGGTCCGCAAATACACCTCTTTGTGAGAATGATCAAGGCGTCTGCTTGGCATATCATCAATACAAATGGGGCATGCTTTTTTCCCTTTGTTCTTATACCCAGACAAGTTGCCATATGCAAGAAAATCATTAACGGTCCACATAAGAGCTGCACGTAATGTGAACATCTCATTCTTATGAGCATCAAACACGGAAACCCCTTCGTCCCACATCTTTCTCAAATCATCAACAAGTGGCGCAAGATAAACATCTATGTCGTTTCCTGGTTGCCTTGGCCCCGATATCAAAAGTGAAAGCATTACGTATTTTCGTTTCATGCACAACCAAGGAGGCAAATTGTAGATCACTAAAAGTACCGGCCATGTGCTGTGCTGGGTACTAAGAGTGCCAAATGGATTCATCCCGTCCGTGCACAAACCAAGCCTTAAATTTCTGACTTCATCACCAAATTCCCCAAACTTCATATCAATGTTCTTCCATTGCGGGGAGTCGGCTGGGTGCTTTAGCATTCTGTTTTTCTTTTCTTCCCCAAGCATGCCACCTAAAGTTTTTAGCGTCTTGTGGTAAAGAGAACAGACGCTTAAACCTTGGAATAATGGGAAGATACCACAACACCTTAGCAGGCGGTCCCTTCGTACCAGCATTGCAACTCATGCGCTTGTAGCGCGACTTCTTACATCGTGGACACTCCTCCAATTTTTCATATTCATTTCGATAAAGAATACAATCATTAGGACATGCATATATCTTCTTATACTCCAAACCAAATGGACACATGAGCTTCTTTGCGTAATAGTAAGACTTAGGAATTTCATTCCCGTCGGGCAACATCTCACTTAACGCGGTCAACAAAGAAGTAAAACTATTGTCCGTCCACCCATGCTTCGACTTAATGTTAAAAAGTGTTAGCACGGCTGATAGTTTGGAGTATTTTTTGCACCCAGGATACAAAGGCTTTTTAGAAGCCTCCGATAATGACTCAAACACGTTACCTTCAAAACCACGCATCATCTCATCCACCTCTTCATCCTCGACCTCATCCACATGATCATCCTCAAATCCATCCTCAACACCATTATCAACAATATGTTCATCATTATTCTTGTACTCCTCGTCCACACAAATGTCATTGCTTCTATCATCATGCATATCATTCCCAATAACATCCCCACTGTACTCTCCTTCTTCACCGTGCCAAATCCACACATGGTATTTAACCCTAAACCCACGACAAATTACATGATCTCTAATGATATCAACACTATTGACCACCTTCACATTATTACAATCAACACAAGGACAATAGAGCCAATCGACACCCATTCCGCGCTGATAAGATGAAGCCCTCTCGTAAACTCTTGAACCCCATCAAAGAATTCCAATGTATCACGTCTACCATACATCCAGCCACGATCCTTCTCCATTAAGTAAATTGTGTCTAAACATATGGCAACATATTACGAATAATGTATAATTGCTACATCTATTATATACGTAAACCAAATTCAAACAAACACCATGCATATAACATTCATATAGATACAAAAATGCATATATACTTCCAAAGGGTCCTTATCACTCCAACCTAACCCATCCTTGAGCGTTTACTCTCACTAGTGAATGTATGTCAACTTTCCAATTTTAAGGAAAATCCGGCAGCATTTCCCCCCAGTTCTCCAAGTACACGAAGTAGGTAATTACTTACCCACATATGTACCCAGAGAACATGGTGATCGAGGAAATGGTAAGCCAAGATGTTCCTTAAAATCGAAAAAAAAGACATACATTCACCACCTAAGTGAGAGTAAACGTTCAAGAACAGTCCCAACCGGGGACTATTCAGGACTTTCTCCTAATGAGAAAGCCTTGAATGGGTATCTAGGCATATGATGATGCATTCAATCAATTAAAAAAACAATGGATTAATCACACATCATGATAGAAGTTGCACTAAAGTTATATCATACACCATCTCCACAAAAGTGTGCAAACAAGAACTTATATATAGCACATAAAGTTATATCTATACCTGAGTACCTATAAAGTCTCAACACTCTCCACTAGAAGGTCAATGCCAAGGTCAATGCTTCGCCCAAAAATTCCTCTGAATCTTTTTCATTATAGCCTATATAGAACACAAACTAAAAACCAGATTAAGGGAAAAGATAAGAATGATATTAGTGAACAAGAACAAGGACAATCAAAGTAAGATACCAGGATGCTTTCCGCCCACTCTCCAAACTGATGATCTTACCCTAGAAGCCCTTGACACCCATTTCTTAGCCTAAAATCCATATATAGTGAGAAGCAACTCATAATTAAAAAGCACCAAACAGCAAATTAAATATATTGAAAGTTGAAAGGAGCATTGCTAGTAATTTTAAATAGATAAAATGTTTTTGAACGAACATGTTGCAGCCTAGTGAAGTCTCAAGGGCAAGGAGGGGGGTAGCAAAGACCTAGGATTGAATCCTCTTTTAATTAGTGTAATTTGTGACTCCCTATACTCCTATAGAATTGTAGAGCAAATATACAACATTGAACTCAGTGAGCACCACTTTAGGATTCTTTCTCTTTATTCATATTCTTATAAGTAGGACTGTACAAAGTGCAAACTTATCAACCATTGCAATATATGTGCTTTCTTTTAGTATACAAACTGATTCAAAATACTTACCGCTTACATAATACCAAAGTTTGGAAATGATAACTAGTTAACTACACATAAAAAGAATTCCAAGCACCACAACACCCCTAGGTACGCTACTAAGCTAAACTAAAAAAACCACCAAACAGCAACAACAACTAATAAGGACTTACATTTGTGGAGGGGCAGCCTTGTGCGTTTAATGGAGGGGGAGCCTTGCGCGTTTAATGGAGTAATTAAGTAGCAATTGATAAACCCTAGCAATTACAAGAAACTTACAATTATTAAACTAAAGACCAATTCCTCAAATTACCCAACAATGGTTTTAATGCAATACATGGAGAAGCTAAGTGAATGGAGGAGAGGCGTTATTACTTACCTTAGGTCGAAGCTGCTTCAATGGAGGGAGGAGGATATGGCGAACTGAAGAGAAGAACGAAGCCCAGAAAGGAATGCTGCGTGCGTGCGGAGGCAGAAGCTTCAATGGAGTAAGCGTATGGGAAGAGGGAATGCGCACGTCGTGGGAATTTCAGAATATGAAAGTAGAATTGAATTGAAAGTATTGAAGAAGAAGAACGTTGAAAACCGGTTTTTTTTTTTTTAAATTTGGCACCGGTTCAAACCGGTGCTAAGAACTAAGGTTGGCACCGGTTTTAGTGGAACCGGTGCTAACTCCTCTGATTTCATTAATTTTTTTTTTGGCACCGGTTTAGGTGAGAACCGGTGCCAACTATGAATTTCCCATTCCTGCCCATTAATGTTGGCACCGGTTTTCAAGAACCGGTGCTATAGGGGGGTGCCTATTTAGTTTTTTCTACTAGTGAAAGACTTAAAAGTGCGGGTGTCTTGTGGAGTTATATGCCAGTGTTAATGAGGAAGGGAACTGGGTTGTTTGAAGGCTGAATTTGGAGCACAAAGGTCATATTGATACTCTGGGAAAGTCAAGGATGTAGGATGTACCGGAAGCACGAGTTAATGGTGAAAAACAATCACTTAGTCAAGCAGGTGCATACGACGAAGAAGTTTAAGGTGAAGGTATCCAAAATGTACAGTTGTTATGCTTGGGAGCGTAATGGAGTGGAGGTGATGACATTTACGTAAAGAGACTTGGAGAATGCAGTGGCTCAGAAAACCAGACTTGAGCTTACTGAGGGTGATTTAAATGGCATGATAGAGTACTTCAACAAAATGAGTGCCGACAATTAGAATTTTTTCCATCTATGTCAGTTTGGGAAGGACGGGACATTACAAGATGTAGTGTGGGTAAACGCGAGGAGTAGAGCTGCATATGAGGAGTTTGGAGATGTTGTGTGTTTTGATAGTACATATTTGCAAACAAATTTCACCTTCCCTTTGTTGTGTTTATCAGTGTGAACCATCATGGGCAGAGTATTTTGTTTGGGTGTGCATTGATCTCTCGGGAGACAGCGGAGACCTATGAGTGGGTGTTGAGGACTTGGCTACATTGCATGGGGGGTAAAGCTCCTATCTCAATCCTAACGGATCAAGATCCGACGATTAGGAAAGCTGTAAACTTGACTATGCCTGAGAGTTGCCATGGGTGGTGGATATGGCACATACTTCAGAAGTTTAGGAGGTATGTGGGTAAGCATGAGGACTATGAAGCTGTAAAGGACAAGTTTGAAAATATCATTTATGGTAGTTTAGATGCTGATGAATTTGTAGATCGTTGGGTGGACGCAGTCGATTATTACAAACTATGAGATAACAGTTGGCTTGAAGGTATTGCACTTCCATATCTTCATTTTTTTTTTTTGTGATTGTTACTGATTTATGTTAGAATATGCAGAGGTGTAACTGTTTGTGTGCAGGGGACTGGAAGCTGTTTCAGTTCTAATTTAGAGTAGGAGCAGGTTTAGTGGTAGACTTTTGTACCACTGAATGTTTTTTTTTTCCGCAAGTTTCTTATCTATGACACATTTCTGAGATAGTGAATGTACCATTCATAGGAGTCCAGGTGTATGAGGTTTTGTATGTTTTTAGATAAGCCATTAATTGCAATTATTTGAAATGTAGGGATTTATGAGGAAAGACACATGTGTATCCCAGCGTATTTGAAGCATTTATTCTGGGTCGGGATGAAAACGACCCAACGTTTGGAAAGTTTCAATCACTTCTTCAAAGGTTATGTTGACAAGCATACAACGTTGTCTGAATTTGTGCTTCGATATTGCGATGCAATGCAGATAAGGGCCGATTCAGAAAGAATTGTGGACTCCAACACACTACGGTGCATGAGGCATTTAGCTACCGATTTCCCAGCAGAGGAAGTGTTCTAGAAGTGTTATACGGACGCCAAATTCAAAGAAGTTCAGCGGGAGTGCAAGAGGATGTTGTACGTGCATCACCTAGATGGCTATGAAGTTGGTGAGAACCAAGTTGAGTTTGTTATTGAGGACCGAGTGTGGATCAAGCCAAAATATGCAAAGAAAGAATCTGTAACTAAGATTCGGAGATGCTACAGGGTGTGCTATGACAGTAATACATATGAAGCTAGTTGTGAATGTAAACACTTTGAGTGCCGCAGAATCATTTGTCGACGTATGATCTTTGTGTATGATCATTGTGGTGTTTCCATTGTTCTTGAGAAATATATTCTACGTCGTTGGAGGAAGGATATTCAAAGGAAACACACACGAGTGAAAGTAGCTTACCATAATCCACTTAAAACCAATGAAGCCAGGCAATATCACAAATTGATGAGGATGTATGAACCAATTTTCTCAAAGGCTTCAGCTTGCAAGGAGGGTGTTGAGGCTGTGGCAGAGTTGTTGCAATTGATGGACCTTAGAGTCGATGAAGTGTTGGCAATGGTTGCCAAAAAACAGGAACAGGCAGCTAAGGATAATGAAAACGAAGGTGAGGATGATGGCGTACATTGTGTTGTTCGGACGCCTTCTTCTATGGCTTTGAACAAGGGGCCTAGTTATACAAATACACCAGCCACACATGCATCTAGGTTGCCAAATATAATCCCTACACCAGTTAGTGCCTTTGTGGGGAGTTTTGATGGATCCGTTCCAGCAGTGATTAAGGATCCACCGCTGCCCAAGAAGAAGGCCCATCGTACAACCAATGTGAGGTATCCATCTTATACAGTGAAAAAGGGAAAAGAAAAGGCTGCTAGGGCGAAAAATGCAGCAAAGAAGCAAGCTGCGGCGGCACAGAACAATATGTCATTATCAACGAATGACTATGTACGATCGGTTGGAGGGATTCAAATGAGGGATGTGGATGGTTCCTTAGGGTACTTCACTTGTGTTAGGGGAACAAATTCTGGTGGTTTTTTTGCAAGTGTACTAGGTACTCCTGGTACATCATGTTCTTATCACTTGTAATGTAATCGATTCAACTGGTTTATTAATGCATTAATATGTATTTGTTGTATTTGTTGTCAAAACATCTTGCAGTGGTACACTTATCGTTCATGAACTGTACCATTGGTCAGTTATCTTCATGTGTTGAAAATACAGGTGTTTACATGAATATGTTTCTATAATAGTATACCATATGATTCGCAGAGTTCCACTGTAATGAGGGTGGTACATTTTCAGCATATCTAAGGTTTCAAGGTCAGAGTAGACGTTGTCATCTGATCGAGGGTACCACTAAGACAATTAGGGTTCCACTGTAGTCAGGGTGGTACATATGACCGTATAAAACGAACCACTGAAAAGGCAAAGGCATGTTTCTTGTTCAAGGTGGTACAAAACCTACATAGGAGGACATTGATTAATCACAATTTTTGTATCACTAATATCCTTCTTATTAGGTTTCACTAATATCTTTGGTCACAAATAACTAATTACTAGAGTGACCTCATTAAGTAATTCCTAATCTTTCAATGATTTGTTAATCACAGCCTTTGGGACACTTACGTTGATAGTAGGACATTGTAGAACATTATTTAATGACATTTTGTTGCTTCACTAATATTTTGTTAGTAAGACCTACATGTATGAATACTACGGTTTACCTGGCTAACTAATTCGTAATCTTTTAATTATTTCGTAATGACAACCCTTACGTGTACCTTTAATTTGTAATCACAACCTTTGGGATATTCACCTCATTAATGAATTCAATTACCTTTTAATACAATATATACGTCTATCTGTTGTAATTCGTTGTTTGAGTCATTGAGCTTTTGCTTGGTTTGTTCAAGTCCTTACTCGTTATCGATTGTTAAATGATTTAACTAATTAAACCCTTTAATGAAGAGTGTTGTTCTATGTAGTCCGCCTTATGAAATTGGACTTAACACTTACCATCCTTTCGATGTTACCTAATGACAATGAAATTTATAAAAGGCCTTAGTACAGTGGTACCTTTTCATGTCATTAATGTATCATTGTACACAGAGTGGTACATAGTTTATACAGCATAGGGTACAATTTATATGATCACAAGCAAATCGTCTTTACAAATTCACACTTTATATAAAATGGGGCCCACGGTGAAATATTGGCGCCTAAACACAATAACTTTCTCGGCCAAACACTTCACTTCACTAGTTCAACTAGTGGCGTAGTTCAATATTAACTTGTAATTGCCGTTGTCGTTTAATTTAAATAGTAATGTAAGTCGTTCAACTAGTCGTGTAGTTGAATATTAATTATCAAAATATTGTTTGCGCTCTCGTATGCTGAAACTCCATATGCAAATCTATGTAGTTCAAGTAGTTCAATTCCATATTGTTCTAAACTTTTATTGCCATTGTTCTATTTATATGTGCTGAATATTTGCCTTTGATACTACACAAATTAATATAGGTAAGTTTAATTATCAAGTAGTTCAAAACAATACACATAATATTCTAAATTATTACATGGTCTAGTCAGGATGTAGGATATATATGATTTGTTTAATGACATTTCTTTTTTTTTACTTGCAGTATATGATTTGTTAAATTTGTGTTTAACTTGTATATAATAATATGTTTTACAGTTCAGAACAACACACACAACATTGTTTGCACTTTTGTATGCTAAAATTCCATATGCAGATCTATGTAGTTCAACTGGTTCAATTTCATGTGAAAACAACACATTTGCACTGGTACTAACAAAAAAGTCTGTGTACCACAGTGAACAAAATTATAGCCAACTAATAATAGGATTTAGTGTTGTGAATGTACCACCTAATACAATGGTGGTACATTAGACGATGAGTCTTGAAAAGAACACCCAAGTACTTTTTGATAACAAGAAACATAACCGAGTACCATTAAACAGGCCAGTGGTACATAAAACATAGTAAAACGTACCGTGGTAATGAGAATGGTATACCATTTAACTGGCCAGTGGTACGTAATACATACTAAGACTAATAAAGGTAATGCGTACATGCAACTAACAAAGAAAATACAACACAACACTACGTAACTAGTCGAACACAAAATCATGGTACCCTTCCCACGGATCCCCATATGGGTCACCATAATCAGGCTCATAACCATCCCAAAAGTCACCGGAATCAAGATTGGACTTGTTCTCGAACCTATCCTTCGCCTCGGTCAAATGACGCACATACCAAGATGGGTAGTTATTGTACTGAAATGGCTCCCTTGTGATAAGATCTAAGTGTTGCATCTCATCGTACCCGTTTCAGCCAACATCTTGTTTCTAAAATACATTGTTCTTCGCTCGTATGGATCATGTCAAAAGGATCCTCTAGAGAGAAATTCAGCCACTCTATCGTGACGTGAATCAAATCTTTGTCGTAGTCCGACGTGAAATCGTGACCAAGTATTAGAAAACCAAATTTATCACCTTCCTCACAGTGGTTATTGAGCATGTACTCAACATTTTGATGCCAATCATACATAGGGAGGAAAAGCTCCCAAAATTTTATCAAGTGTCTGCAATAGTATGGATATCATATCCAAAAGATCATGTTTTCCAAGAACTCACGAAGATTCACACTTATAGCGATCTTGTAAGCATCAACAACATAGTGCATGAAACATAATGCTTCCATCCGAAAGTACCCGGGACCTCCTACTTTAAAAGGAGTTAGGAAAGGGTACTCCATATGGAAATCTATCCCAGTGATGGGATTTTCAAGCCCTCCACGAGCAATTGTGGCTGATTGGTGGGCGAACATCATTTCTTTACCTCTTTTGGGAGGTAAAAGTCTCGAACAACACCATTTGCGTCGTGATACCCATTTTTTTCATGAATTCTAACTGCTTCATAAGGCGCCTTGGGGTCTTATCACCAACCACTCCCTTATCAGCCACCACTCTCTTATTCCTTTGGCTACCCCTTTTTTTTCGCAATTTCTGTTACTCCAAGGAAAGGAAACTAGCCATGAACTAATACTTGCCCCCCTCTTATACTCGCAACTATCAACATGCGTTAAGTTCACTCCCAACTACTTTGTGTTAGTTCCGTTACTTCCAGTGGTACAAAAAGTGTACCATTACGTTAAGTGTTCCTGTATGTTTGTGACTATAAATTGTTCCACTGGAACGAATGTGTGTTTCTTTTGAAACGACAGCTCTGTCTCATAGTACTGGACCTAGGCCACGTAGCCTGTAACAGGGTGAACATTCACCACAGTAACTGAAGGTAAAAATTAAAACAATACATACAATGGTACATTTAATTAAACCAAATACAAAATCAAATGTACCACCAGTGATTATCTTGTACCATTAGCCAGACTTTGTGCTTCTTTTGACAAGACAACTCCTTGGGGAACTTCTGCACCCTATTAGTGACTGCGGTAACTCGGTATTTCCAAGGTTAAAAAAATTTCAAAACATTTCATCAAAAAAAGTTAAGTTGCCTTCCATTTCCCATGTCATCTCATCTCCATCCTCTTCCTTGGTTACCAAGTACTCAAATGGTGGGAAAAACCATTGTCAAACGCTCTCCATTCCCTACCTCAGGTCACCAAATGTTACCCCACCCAGATAAACCATAATGTACTTTCAAAAAAACTTGAGGGAGGTGTCCGAAATAAACCCGAATTTTGTGAAGTTTTTTAGGAGCAAGTACAACATGGTAAATGAGATATACCAGACTCTACAATCCATTAGAGCACATCTCCGCCAATCAATGTCCTGCCAAACTGATTACATGCTTCTACAAGATGTCAGCCCAGTTTTGGGACACCTTCCTCTTGTAGAGGACTTGGTGGGTTGCTACAACGAGGGAGCTTGTGTCGTGCTGTATTGGCTGATACAGAGGTTCTATACCTTATCGTCCCCGCTTACTGTACCGCTTGAGATAGAGGAAGCAATTGACTTGAAGCCCAATCTTAACACCGACTCCGTAGTTGCTTACGGTTTCCCCATGGTTTGGCGCCACATATTTGTTGGCTCTTTCACGGATACCCTCTACATCATGACGGTCAATACTACCAACATCCACCTGAGGTTCCAGGTTGAAGGTTGTACCCTAAAGCCGAGGCTTAACCATTGCTTGCCCATACGTAAACGCTACAACGGTGTTAGCTATAGAGGAGAGCATCTTGTCTCTACCCGAGAGTGTGTTGTAGTCGATCGTGGGTCCCTCATTCTATATTGGAACGCACGAGGGTGCACAAGGCCCTACTTTGGAGAGCACTTCCCACCCTACACGAAAAATTTAACCTCCTGTTGGTCATCATTTTGGAAGCTCGTATTGGTCAACATTACGCGAACAATTGGGTTGTTCGTAACCTCCCAGGTGAATATCAAGTGGAGATATGTGGTCCGGAGTCAAGGCTTGGTGGAGTTATGATGTTTTTGGAAACCAAATATGCTAAGGGCCAATTTCTTGCACAGATCGAGTGTGCCAAATGGATTGCTTGTTGATGTTGTTTTCCAGGTAATTTGTTTGTTTTACAATATTGTTTGGAATGTAGGTTATTTAGCGAAATAAATGTTGTTTGAAATTACAGGCTCCACCACCACCATCATGGCCTCCACAACAAGTTGAATTGAACAATGACCCGTGCAGCTCGGACGAGGAGGCAGAGCCAAGTAGTCACTACTTCAATTCTACTTTGGCTTTTGACGGCTCCAACCACCACTGGAAATTTGGAAAAGACCTATGATGAAGATGCTAGGGATTAAATACTCCTCCATGCTCTGTGTCTTTGTTTAATTAGTACTATAGTTTTATTTGCCTTTCCCTAAGATTATATTTCTTTATGCCTAAGACTATGTTTGATTATGCCATGACTATGTTTGATTATGCCTTGACTGTTTAATGCATGTATTAGCTCAGAAGTTATTACATTTGCCAGTTGCAGCCTTTGTTAAATAATGCTTAACTATTTTGCCTTTCTGTAATGACTACTGCAATATTACTAATTATACGAATAGGGTGAACCTTGAATATACCACTTAACTATGATAATGGTACATTTAACACTCCGAAAACGCACCACTGAAATCACGTTGGTACATTTAATCAAAGTGGTAGCTACCTATGCTTTGTACATACTACGTACCTATGTTGTGTACATGAATAATGACCCTTTCATATGCACCGTGTGTACATACTACGTACCTATGCTGTGTACATGAAGTCAATATGCACAACTACAATCAAAGTGGTACGTTTTGTACGTTTAATTGTACCTCTAGAAAACTAGTGGTACGAGAATACTGACCCTTTCATATGGGGCAATCAGTCCAGAACTTGTCATATAAATGAAGGGTAGTATTGTAGCCAGTATGGCATAGAATGTTTAAACCAAAACCAATACGTCTAACAGTTTAATAAAATTGAATATTTTGACAAATCATATTGCTAAGCTTGTCTATCAAAGGTATTATAATAATATGACCCAATGGGATCTTATTTGCCAGTACTCTTTTGTTTCTTTGCCTCCCCCTTTTTGGGTGACACTTTCTATTACTGATAGTGAGTTACGCAGGCATGAACTATGGATTGTAGTTGGATTACTATTGGCGTTCCTTAGCATTATTATACATTGACAGATCAATGGTACAAATCACACCTTCATAATGTACCATTACAAAGACATATGGAACTTGTACTATACCATTGCGAACTAAATTGTAAGAATATCATTTACATTCTACCAGTGGCACTTGCAATGTACCATTAGGAAATCCATTCCACCCAATGGCATTTTGATTTAACCAGTAGCAGATGTAGCATACCCCACTGGCATGTTTTTTTGTACCTATGGCACTGTACATTGAGTTTAAATTACCCTGTTCATGTAGATTGTAACATGTAATTAAAGCACAATTTCTGCATAATCTGCAAAATGCAACAAAACACCTAATGTAGACATCATATCAAACACTTAGCCATGAGTGGACAAACCACCTCCACAGCCAAAGCAACCTAATAGTTACCCCTGAGTGGACAGACCACCTCCACACCCAAGTGTTTAAATGCTCAATACACAGTACTTACAGCCACCACAGTTCAACCACAGAAAATAATTACACCATCGCCCAGGCCATTAACATAACACATCACAGTTTTCGCGTTGTTTTCCTAGAACCTGGAATCAAATCCCCCATACCATGTTTCAACTCGTTCATTTCACACTACACGTCGTCCAAGAACAAATTTGCCCGAGCATTAGAAATCTTTCACTGTAAATGTATGAACATACACTGTAGCCAACCACTTCAGAGATCTTAACACAAAACACAGATATATACACCACTTACCACACTAAACCTCGTGGTGAATCTTCTGGCCAAGAACTTAATACATGCCAGCATAAGAACACCACAGTATGAGCTGCACATTGGAGGACCACAATCAACATAAATAAATAACACAACTTCCAGCCTTTCAACCAAATTCTGAGCTAATTATATTCTGAATCAGAGCTTGATAAAATGTTCCAATCAATCTAAAAAAGCAATAATGAGATAGTTGATATGTCCTTATATAGTAATTGGAGAGGTATGGCAAAAGCAAAGAATAGGATGAGAACTGCCACAGTGAGTTTGTTCTTTCAAAATTGTATATAAATTTATTACCATTTCCACCATTTACTATCTACCAAGTGGACTGACAGACTTTGTATTTCATAATAATTTACAACAAAATCGAAGTTGAGCATACGTTTTTTTTACCTTAAAATGGTCAGCTAGGCTCAAAGTTATTGGCAGAGTAAGGAAACAAGTGCTTACTTATCCCTTGGCTCTAAGATCTCAAAAGTGCATCTCGTCCAAGAATTTAGCTGACCAGTCTTCCATTCTGGGTCACAGAGTTGCAAAAGGACGTCGATACCACTAACCTGTAGTTTGACAAACACATTACACATAACCAAATGGGTCCCAGTAAATACCATGTTTGTTTAGAATGAAAGGCATAAGTATTAGTACCAGAAGATCAAACTCTTTGGCATGCGTGGTGAACGAGTCAGGGTACATAGAATCTATCATCCACAACTGTCGAGCCTTCATGTCTAATGCTAAGCACCACCAGTGCGACTCGTTAGGGGAATCCTTAGGAACTTCAAGCACTAGAACAAAGACCTGATAAAATGACAATGTCAATGCCATAAGCACAATTTAGAGTACATACATGAAACACATTTAAACCTAGAGTATTGAACTATGAGAGTAAGAAGCTGACCGCTCGAATTTGCGATAGCTTAAAGCTCAGAAGAAATTTGCCATACTTGTTACCAATATGTTCTTCTTTTCCTTCGTTCAACAATAGTCAATTCTACGATCCAAACAAAAAAAAATAACAAGCATGATCATTAACTGTGCACGTAAATATCACACATCAAAGCTGAAATGAACCAAGAACCACTTACCGAAAAGCTCGGGTCAAGCAAAATACGCTTGCTTTTGTTCACAAAGTCTTTGGTGGCCCATTGCTTGGTGTTTAGCACACCGGCCATTCTAACATAATTAGTAGAAACCCGCGATTTATGGTGCACTACTTCAAAGAAATCCCTTTAGTTGGCTTCCATGTGGCCACACTTTATCAACACAATACCAGGGCTATGAAGCAACAACATAACACCAAGTATACACATAAACATATTAGAATTTACAATTAAAACCAAAAATTTACAAAAGGCATGCACACAACAGACTTTTCACTTAATTAAACGTTTCTGAATTACCTAAGTGGATCCTTCAGGTCCTTCCAGTGCTTTACAAACTGCAGCAAACGTGCCTCGAGCGTTGTACAACGTCGGGTTTTTGACACATTGGTGAACATGGCTGACAAGGTCGCCTCTGTAGGTTTTACCACCCTCTTATCCGCAATTCCGTCCCCCTTCCCAGTAGACTCATCTTCCTCATCAGATGAAGATGAATTTGCCAAACTGCACTCAGCATCAATAAACACAGTAATTTCCCTCGTCCCAACCAAGCCCACAACTATTTGAGGTCCAGGCTCAATGTTCTCATCTTCCACTTCAGTATCAGAACAGCTATGGAACTCTGGGACAACACCTTCATCGACAACCCCATCCACCTTGGATTCATCCCCAACCACCTTGACCTCACTCCATCCTCTGCAAATAGTGGATCAGCCGCAATCTTTTGAACTAAAAATTCCAAGTTATCTTCAACTGAAACTGTATCAGTAGAAGGATCTTCACCAAGTCCTTCCCCACCTTGTTCCAGTTGTTCCTTCTCCAACAAACAACTGGCCAAATCCTGATTAGCACCATTCAAAGCATCATGCTTTTTCACCAGACAAGTTCTCATGCACAACAACTTCCTTCTCCATTGGCTTACCCCTCTCCATTGGCTTCCCCCTAATCACTCTCTGGGCATTAGCTACGTCAACACACTGTGACATCAACTGATGCATTGATTTCATAATGTCACCTAATTTTAAGTCTATCACAGACATCAGCTCTGGAGTAATTCTATCCAACACCTTCAGGAAAACATAAATACAAACTATTAACAACTGGCATAGGACATCACTTATTTTATAAAATACAAAGCTACATCTAAAACTATCATTAACTTGCATTATACCTGCCGCGTAATATTTTCCACGTCTACCTCCTGCGTAGTCTGTTGCATGTCAACTCTTTCCACCCTTTGCTTTGGAACCTCCAAAGGAGTCAACGGATGCTCCTCCCCATATGCTATATCTGGAGACTGCAGAAGAATCAAACACAACAGCTTCAATAGTATTCACATCAAATGAAAGTCAAACTAATACTAACTGGCAGTTTTCCAAAATCCCCAGATTCTTTTTTATCATCGCCAACCGCCTCATTGATCTTTTCTTCAGACCATGCCTCAAGTCGCGGTCTCACACCCCACCTCATTGGGACACGACTGAGGTGATCTAGATAAAAAAAATCTACAAAAATGCACTGGATGGATGATTTAGTTCAACTAACCATTACAAATGATAAGACTGCAAAATATAATAAAATTACTCAAAAAGCATTTGGTGTACGGTGGTAAATACCCAATTTTACTCACCAACAAAAAAAGGATACAACCCCCAGAACCTGCAACATATCCATCACGAGCAAATTTCTTTTGGAAACTCCTGGCTGCTACAACCATCCAGTTAAATATATAAGTGCACCAGTCATACTCATCATCTTCATCGTAAACCAATTACGACGGTACAAGCTTCACCCCAAGATAGCTTGTATTTTCCGTAGCACACAATAAGTAGCCCAGAGCTGCTATGAGAAAGGCTATCTTGAAATCAGCCTTCTCTTCATTCGACAGTGACAACACATTACCTTCCTCATCCTTTCGAATTAGTGCCCCCAAAGCAGCTACTAATGAAATGCTATCATTTTTCCCAAACTTTTCCAAAATTCTACTATGCTCTGCCTGCTTATCCTTAGGAATCGTACACGACAATGCCTTCGACCCCATGGGAATCCCAAGTACGTACTCGACCTGAAGAGGACTCAAAGGAAGCACACACTCATCTCCAAAAGTTATCGAACCATAACCCATCACCCTTGTCAACAACCAGTACACAAACTTCCGGGGTACAAAAGTTAGGGGTATACTTAACAACCCTCCAAAACCCAATTTTGTGACCAGCTTCTCCCTAGAGTCATCAAACTTCTTCATTGTAGTTGCAAAAGCCTTCACACCATGCAAATTTGGGGCCTACAACATTACATTCAAACAAGACAAACTTTAATCAAATGACACCAGCAAACAAATTCCATCTAGGTTACTCAAATTCTTCAGTTCTAATTAATTCCTTTCTAGGTTACCTCAATTTTTCACATTTCCAACTAAATTACAACAAATTACAGCAACTGTCCTTCCATATAAACCATCTAAAGAGACACTAATTATACGATCCCATTAAAATTACTTGTGAATATTTTATAAGGAATTTTAATCTTGCACATCCAATTAAGGACTCACAATATTCATACTTAACTTACAACTCAAGTACAATTTACAATTAATCTTTAGTAATTCAGTTTATTTTCCCAACTACCTAAACAAAGGCCCAACCACAGAAATCCCAACAAACATTTCCATGTCATGGATTTCAAATAATGTTCAGAGAGTACCTTCTGCGTACTTCTTGATTGGGTTTTAACGACAACCCCTTTCTCCTTCGCCACTTCTCCCTTCGTCTTCTCGACCTACACATGACATTACACATTTCATTTCTCCATCCAAGTATTACACAACAAATAAGCTTTTATCATTTGCATCTAACATGACATACCTTTAGCTTGCCCCTTTTTCCCTGTATTTTTCTCAATATGACCTCGATTGCGCTTCCCTTTCTCAACCTTTTCCCGCAATAACTTGATTAGGAGATCCTGGTAGCTCACTTTGTCCTATTCAGATCCTTCCTCACTACCTTCACCGTCGTCCTCCACATCCTCATCTACCTCATAATCACCATATGTGGAATCAGCATCATCATAACCAGATTCATCACCACCAGATTCATCATAACCACCATCATCAGAACTAGCTTCATCAGAGTCCTTTAAATACTCTTCCTCAAAAACTGGATTAGATTTCAGTTTCTTCTTCCCTTTACTAGCTACTTTCTTTTTAGGCGCCTCCTCATTCACGATTTTCGACCGCGCCTACACAAACACAAATATTTGCCAGCAAAAATCAACTACAACACATAACCATCACTAAGAAAACACACAATCTTTTAATTTCAACAAATAATAACTCACCAATCCTGATCGCTTGCTCTTCCTCGGCATTATTTCCTCCAGCCAAGTTTAAATGAACGCTCGATAAATGGGATTTCCCAACTACATAAAACCATTTCAACAAACCCTTAACTCTTCACATATAATTTCTCCACTATATTCACATATACATACCACAACAGTCATAATTTCTTAATGTAACAATATCACTTATTCATAATTCAATACGTTTTCCACCACAAACCACTCAAAATTAATTACTCATTTACATGGATTCAAATTAAATTAAATACTTTAATTCAACACTCCTACCACCACACCCAAAACAATTTCGCTTGTTCATTACAATTAAACAACAAAGGGTCGCAAATTTCAGTGGTTAATAACGCATTACATTATCTTCATCATAACAACAAATTCATTCCAATTACGGGTTTCACATCCTCAAATTAATCCCAATTATAAAAATGAACAACAAAGGAAACCCTAATTCGCTATTTTCACTGGATAACCGTAAATCACATAAACTAAAACATCATAACAACAAATTCATTCCAATTAAGGGTTTTAGAACCACGCCCACTAAAATTTTTCCCAATTAAACAAATGAACAATACAGGTAACCCTAAATCGCTAAATTCACTGGAAACCCTAAATTACAAAAACTAAAACACAACAAACAATTTACAACTGCTTTTTAAATTTCTTAATAACCAACAAATGCGATAGCAAAGTTGTTACAGTCGGTTTCGAGACCATACCTTCAATCAAAGGAACCAACGATTGCCGGTACACAATTCACGCAACTACTCACGATTACCACGCACCAAAATTCTTTTCTAGCTCCGGCAGCAACCACCGTCGTAATCTCTTCGTTGGAACAGAGTACAATAACTACAGGGAGGAGCGAACAAGAGAAACGAGGAGAGAGAATGCTTTGCTGTTAGTTTATGAAAAATAACCTTTTCGTATTCAAAAGAAAGCCATCCCGTTACATTTTAGATTATAACGGTATTTGGTAAGTCAGCCCTACACTTTTGCATTTCTTAAGCTTGGTAAATTACACTACTACCCTCCTATTTGCTTTCTTCATCCATAGACGCTATGCGCTGATATGGACTCATAATGGAACATATATTTTTGTTTCTGGAAGGTTGTTATAATTGAGCTTTAATGTGCAAATACACACATTTTAGGTTGTTGAAATGCGATCTGGTGCCGATTTGTGAGCTCATATAGCGCATATTTCTTTCATTCCTTTTGCTTGTAAATATTTTCTACGATTTTATGTTTAAGATAGTTGAAGTGTCTAGTTGAGCATTAATGCGTCAAGTAAGGATTCCATACCCATGTCAGGGTGTCGATTGTCGGACATAGCTACTAAAGACAAAATTAACAATCAAAGTAAAATAGCCTAAAATAATCATATATAGTTCAGTTGAAACTAATTGCCTGTTTCCTTCTTTTTTCCCTTTCCTACATTACCCGCAAGAACACAGTTTTTTTTTTTTTTAACAATTGAAAAGTTGCAATCAATCAGCTTTTTCACGAAAATAAAACCTCTCTTTCTCTATAAAATTCTCTTTTACTCATCTGTTGATTGTTGACTGATCAACCATCTGTACATTAAATTCCTAACATTTACCCTTTTTCACTCGCACACATTTAATGTGTGCGCAGTTATTCATTGACCACACCCTGTAATTTTATCATCTTCTTTCTATCTGATGCGTCTTTTATGTAGCAGGAGACTGCGTAATGTTACCCACCATTTTTAATGCAATACATGGCTGCTCCAAAGGTACCTGATTAATAAATATCATAAAGTAAAATGGATTAATGAATTTGCGACAAAATTTTAAAAATACTCGTACTCAACTGTTATTTTACCGTACACTCATACTTTAAAATTTTAACTTCACTAGTAATAATTAGTTGTACAGCTAACAGCGAACCCTTACAGTCACAACTACTTTTGTCGAACAGGCCGAAACTGAGATGATAATACACTGGTTTTGTTCAGCGGTCAGTTGACTTTCTGTTTGGAGAAAACCTCTGCTAGTCAGCCAACAGTCTTTTTTCCTGACTTCCATATCAGTTACTTCATGTAATAAATGATTGGGTCAGCTTGTTATGTGTATAGAAATGGAACTGCCCTAAGGTGATTCGGACACCGGTGTTTATTAATGTAAATCAAGATTCGCCTAAGTTAGGATGTTTTCAGAAACAGAATTTATAAAAAATTAGAGCTAAAATTAGTATCCCACTACTCAATCAGTATTGGTAATCTTGGCTGGAAATCACTTATTCCTTTTGATTTTAGTGATTTTTGGAAGCCCTTCCTATTTTTGGATTGGGGTAAGTGCATAACTGATCAAAATTGATCCAACCAATTGTGTAGACATGATCATGTTATTGATAATGAGGTCGATCTATTTGACTATTTTACTAGTGGGATGCTAGTATTGTCTTTGATTTTTTAAAAGGAAAACTTTGGTAACAATTTGTCGGAATCAGGAAAAATAGTACTGTAAAATTAGTTATATTAAAAAAAAAAACATATGAAGATGACAAGGGTAAATCACTAGGAAAAAAAGGGGCTAAAATGGATAAATTGTCATCAATATCTTTGTTAAGCAAATTATTACTTTACTTAAAGTTCAGCTTATTTTCCATATTACGATCTATTAGTTGCTTAATCATAAGACAATCATACTCCATCCAATATGTTTATCTGTTAGACAATTAGCCGTACTTGCTCGTTACCAATGATGTTACTCATGATGGCTTCATGTAACATTTCTAAAACAAATGATACAAACAGCTGGGTAGGGTCCCATGACCATGAGATAAATAATGATGATGGCATGAAATTATTCATTAGCCATAATGATGATGTATGATGATAAGAATGATTCAAGAAATTATTCAATATATAAAGTTGTAAAAGAGAAAAAATAAATTAAGAAACTTACAAAGTGTCCAGCTCCAAGAATCCAATAGAAATGCAAATTCTTGTATGACCTGTAAAACCCCTTTGTTCCTGCTTCACTGTCACAGTATAGGGGTGTCCTACTCTCACTTAGGAAACTCTTTAGACCTTCCCACCTGAAAATTTATCACATTTCATTAACTTCATTATAAAAAATTTAACAATATAATTTTCTTAATTTACTAAATTAGGTGATTCAATTTATATAATTTTTTTTAAAATAAATTCCGTGTAGAGAATTTATTTGCCAAAAATTAGTGAGTCTTTGATGATGGACTTACTTCAGCTTCTCCACCCATGCTTCAGTTCCTTTGGTTGCACAAATGACATCAAGCTAATCATACAAAATGAAAAAAAAAAATATTAATTATTATTCGCTTATTTAGATAATTATATTAAGCAAATAGTACGCATTTTATCTTTTTAATAAAAGTACCTGTTGTTATACAATGTACATATAGCTTAATTAAATGAGAGAAACAATAAAAGAACGAGAGAATGTTTACAATCAACCCTAATTACCAACTAGCGGCATTTATCTTAAAAATTGAATACGAGCTCATGAAACCCTTTATGTAACTAATAAAGCTCACGATCACATTTTACACAATTCAAGTGACTTCGTATGTACGGTGTATTTTTCAAGATATTGGGTAATATTTAGAAGAACTTGGGATCTTATCAATGAAGGTCCCATGTACTACCCCAGAAGTATTTATTAGTTGTGCAAAAAATTATAAAAGCATATTGCTATCTAATGGAGAGATTGTAGCTAGAATTACATGTAGTTTATAAATTATTAGGTGACACAGCTGGTTGTATCTAGTTTATGCAAATTTTTTATGTCATTCCCTTTTTACGCCCTGTTCTTTTGAGCTTCTTGGCAAGAAGAGCAGAGCAAATTTCAGCAAAACAGGTGTCAGCAGAGCAGAGTAGCTCAAATGAACATGGTCTTACTTTGTGAACCCAATGCCCCCCTAATGTGAAATTTTTATGGTAGAGGCGTATGTACCAAACATTATTTAACAGTATGTTCTTTTCACTCTAGGTATATGTTCATTACATTTTAATAATATGTTCATTTTACTATAACTATATGTTTATTACATTTTTATAATATGTTATTTTTTATTTCTTTAATGAAATGTATGTACAATGCACATGGTACATACGCCTCTACAAACCTGAATTACCCTTAATGCACTGTTTTAAATAAACATAATCAAGCATATTATTTAAATGTTGCTTAATTTTTGAAACCTAATAAACTAAGACAATCTTATTGATATTAATGCAATATATATTTATCAAATGACACCGTATGGTATACACGGCGTAAACGTAACGGCATGGCTAGATAAGGTGGACACTACTTTAAAAGAATGGAATCAAGAATTCAGTTGACGTGGATGACATAATAAAGTATGGTGATATTGAGCCAAAGTGGTTACTGTATTAATGGTCAACTAACCTAATCAACAAATTGAGGAAAACCAACATGATAAAACAAAAAACTTAGGGCCAATATGAAAACATTTGCTTCAACAATCATTATATAAAGTTGCAGCTTCAATCTCCCACGCCGGTTTGTACTGTGTATTGTACTTATATCTTATCCCGAAAAAAAAAAAAAAAAAAAAAAAAGATTGAGCTCCCAGTTAAAAAGTATCTTATATTTAGATTTTTAGGTGGATAATGTCAATTAGTTTAGTTGATTGAAAATCAAACCTTTTTTTTTTATCACAATATCAATGCCTTAGCGGGTTAAACATAAGGACAAACAGATTCCCACCTGTGAAGTGCAAGGATTAAACTCCCAACCTCCGGGTTAGAAGTTTCTTTCCCATTATTATAAAACTAATATTTATCGATAACATTTTAAATACTACATTCTATACTTCGCAAGTAAGTAGGTGTGACAGGCATTGCAGACAAACTAAGAGGAAATCGTCTGCGTTGGTTTGGGCATGTAAGACGGAAACCGGATGATGCACCAGTACGAAGAGTGGAAGAGTGGGACCATAGAGGGGTTAAATGAGGGCCGGGAGAGCAGACCGAAATTGACTTAGTTGGAAGGAATTAGAAAGGATATGAAGTATATAGAGTTGGATGAGAATGAGGCATTAGATCGTAAGGGATGGAGGAGGAAGATTTTTGTCGATGGGTACATGTAATAATCACTTTTGGTTCATATAGCCGACTCCACTTATGAGATTAAAGTTTTGATTGATTGTTTGATTGATTTTAAATACTACGTCCTATACTTCATATTACTAGGTTGCTTTTTTTATTTATTTTTTATTTTTTTTATTATACTTCATACATAAAAGACTAAAACTTTTAAAATAATTAGATTCATAAGTATACACTTACTATCAACTCGAAATATAGATTAGGGTAGAAAGACTTACTTGTCCATTGTATATAGTAACATCAACTCCTTTAGAAAGCAACTCGTTAACCTGTATCACGAATACATTACATGAGTTTGCAACAAAATACCTTGATTTTTTTATAGAAGAGAGAAAAATTCTAACAATTGAATTTATCAGTCAATCAAGATTCTTTTTTTCTATATAGTTTTCGATAATAATTATTTGTTTTGTATTTTTTAATAAGAAATTATTTTTTGAGAGCACATTACAAAATAGGTTTTAATAATGACAATGAACTTCAAAGAAAAAGGTAGCTTCTTTGTATAATTCTAGTAAGAATGACAAATATTTTTTGACACAATAGTAAGAACGAGACTTTTTAGGATTATAATGTCTTTACATTTACGTTTATATTGTCCAATAATAATCAAATAAATAATACCCCAAAAGCTAGAGTACAAATTGGTTCATTGATCACTTGTGCATTCTACATTATTTGTTTACGTTAGAGGACCATAAACACAAGCCGACATTAGCTAATGACAACAAATTTATCTTCCCATCATAGACTTCTTTTTTGTTCTTTGTATTGCTCGTTTGCTACAATGTTATGTATTATATTTTATCTAATTTGTCTCTTAACATATCACATTTCTATAATATGACGGGTTTTTCCAATTATATAGCTTTGAGAGCTACGTGTAATCAATATAGAATCCTCTCTTTATTATTTCTATAATAAATATGAAGTACTCCGTCCGTTCCTTAATTAATTGTTTACTTCTTTATATTATGTGAGTAATAAATGCTAGAAATAGGCATCTAATAGAGGGATAGATGAAGTACCAAATTAACAAAACCACGTTATGTAAAGACAAATATATTTTTAAATGTACATCGTAAATATATCAATTAAGGCGAGGAACTATAGGCCGATATTTCTAATGATTGTAGCATCGCTATTAATTATTGGTACGTCCTATTTTATAAGGCTATTTTCCGTATCTGCCAAACTGCCAGACTGCCATAAATTCTTATAGAATAGTACACATTTGGTTTTAGAACTAATAGAAGATGTGAATAACAAAAATTGCACAAATTATTTACCTCTGTAATCCTAGGCTTCATGAAATCACTTTCAAGTCCATCAAAAACCAAGCCACCTTGGCCTCCCCACCTAACAAATCATTTTATATCAAATATTAGTTATATCATCATCATCATACAAATTATATTACGGAATACTTCTTTTGTTCTAAATAACATAATGGGACACAAAAAGTAAGAAAGTGAATTAATTAAAGGTGAAAAAAACCGCAAGATTCATGTGAAAATGTGAATCACCCACAAAAATATGCAAATAAGAATCTTAAGAAATGTGAGTATGAATATGGGGTAATTGTTGTACTTTTTTATTCTTTTTTATTGGTAAAGGAAAAAGGCAAGGATAAGTTTATCTTACGTGACATTATCAGGAATAATTTTAAGCTTCTTTCTAACAGGACCATCCATTAAAGAACCAAGACCACCTTCATTTCCAGCAGGAAAACTCATTAAAGAAGAAAGATAAGTTGAGTATCTGCCAAACACTAGCTTTTTTGATAATCCCACATTTGTTGTTGTTGTCGTTGTCGTTGTAGTAGTTGTTGAAAGTGGGTCCAAACCAGAATCCAATAAAAAGTTGTAAAAGTCCTGCAAAAATTTGTACAAAATTACATAGGAAGACAACACACACCTTTCTCATACTTACGAGTTACCTAAGTAGTTATTGCCTCTCACATTCTTAAGGGTTAGAGCTAACCTGGTTCGGTAGAACCTTCTCCTTACTAAAAATAAAGTAGATTATCATTTATATTTGAACCAGATATAAAAGTTGAAAAAATTACTTAGGCTATATGCATTGGGGGTAGTTAGGTAAATTAGAGTAACTATTATTATGTCAAAAGACTCAAAGCATAAATTAGTCTGTATTTTTAAATTACTAAATCGCGATAGAAAGCATGTACAATATTGGTGGACTATGGAATTCAAACGAATGATCAATCATATTGATTAGCTACCACTTACCACACTATTACTACGAGAGCTGATATCACTCTCTAGTGTTGACCATGTATCTGTGGCATTCTCATATAGTCCCTTGCTTAATTGCTGCTTAATCTGCTCTGCCAAACTGATAGTACAAAGCATCAATTAGAATGAAATCACATTTTGTCAATTTATATTAAGACTCTTCGATGATTGAAAATAATGTGTCAATATTGATTTGCTAATACAAAATCACAATACTTTTGTAAAGATAGACCTCTTTACCTGTTAGCATGTTGAAATCCTTCATCATCAAGCCTTGAAACATCTTTAAGAAGAGGCCCCCACGATGACTACAAATAGGCACTCAAGAATACTTAGAAATGAAAGCGCAATATACAGGACAAAGGAAATATCTATATCCAATAATAGAATGTCAATTTTGAATTTTCTCTTTTATTTTCCACATACTAGTAATAAAACCCAAAGGAAGTATCTTTGTCTAATAGAATGTTAAATTTGAACCTTCTCTTTAATTTTCCACATGTTCCCTCTTGCACGGGATCGGTCATATACACGCTCTTTTATGAAAAATTCATATTTTTATTAACCCGTGTTTAAATTAATAACGGTTATGATATATGCATATATAAGTACTCAATATATATAGAGTCCAAATATATATATGTTAAATGAAATTCGCATTATTCATTCTTTTCACAAGGGACATACAAAATGTATAGGAAATGGATTAAATTAAGGTAACTTACAGCAAAATCTTCAGGAGATATCCAACTATCTCCAAGGGCAATACCTTACATACAATAGAAAAATAAAATCAATATTCAACCTCTAATTAATACAACATATATAGAACAAAAACTAGGCATTTAAAGATTATGCACAAATTTTAAGCTTCTTTCAACCACTAATGATTGCTGTTAAAACCGTAAAGATATAATCACTTAAAGGTCATGGAAAAATTTAACTCATACTCCTAAACCTAATTTTTTCCTTCTCTTGTTTACTTTAATTTGAAAAACCTAATTATAATCTAATATTATGTAACTTCTAATACTATTAGATGAACAGTATAAAAACCAAAATAAACAGTTTTTATTTTATGTAAAATGTTACAAACTTTCTTTTTACAAGTCAAAAACTATGATTTGATTCATTGATTCCTCTTCTTCACTTTATTAACGGTCTGATCAACTTTACCTACCATAATTTTTCTCTTTTCTTTTTGTTGGGATTAAAGAATTCTTTCCCTGATAAATAGTTAGACAAGTGAAAAATTTTACAAAAAAAAATAAATAAATTTACTTATCTTCACAACTCTTTGCTGATCAGTTCACCTACTGTTAAACTGGAATTGGTGATTAATATCATCGCATGAATCACACAATTGGTTAAAATTTGTTTTACTTGTCTGATAGTCTAATACTAAACATGTACGGACTACAGAATATGTAAGAAAGATAAACTAGCTACAAAGGTTATTTTGTGCATGTGATCATAAATCACGATGTAGCATATATATAGAGTGCAATGTGCATAACCTTAAATGACTTTTTTTTTTTTTTTTTTTTTTTTTTCAGGTCTAACATCAATCATTAGGGAGTAGACGAATTTTTTATCAAAATGTTACAAGGAAAAAAAATAATGTGTATTACAATTATTGTGTACAGTTTTTAACAGATATACTTTACAAAAAAAAAATTAAATTGTAAACTCTATAATCTAGAAAGAAAAAAAATACGAAGTAATAATTATTTTTTTTTTAAAAAAAGAGATACCTCCAAGCTTGAGGTTCAATTGGCCAGAAAGAATGGCTTTATGTGCAGCTAATCCAAGAGTAACCGCAAATTTACCACCATAAGATTCAGCAACAATATACAATGGACTTTTTTGTAACTTCACATTCTTGTTAAATATCGCTTTTAACAATCTTGTTAGATCTTCTCCTGCTTCTTCATCACTTTTCACCACTAATTTCTTGTCTTCTACATAACTAAATCCTGTTCCCACTGGATTATCCTGTTATTTCCGTCACTCATTACTTGCAACGTTACATATATAAATGATAAATTGTAAGATAAGGTCGATAAGGTTTAATTTACTTACGACAAAGAGAAGGTCTGCTTTCTTCAACCATGTCGAATTTCGAGTTTTTAAATTTGTATCTAATGGTCCGACCTCTTCGAAATTACCAATTCCTGTTCCTGAAGCTCCCTGCATTATTTCAAATTCTACCAATGAGTGTCACCAGTATTTTTGTAATATGTTAGGTTATCGAGATCTAATAGGTTCAGATATAGGCAACCTTATTGTATTCCGGAAATGGGAATTACTTACCGGACCACCTTGAAGCCATAGAATTATTGGCCAAGGCTTGTTTGGATCATCAACTCTAAAGGGACTTTTGTACAACCACCAAAACATATGTGCTTCTGCAACAAATAACAAATAAAATTAATAACCAAACCAAATACATATGATATTAATGTAGCAAAATTTGAAGAAAATTAAAAACACTTACTTGGTCTAACTTCAACATAACCCCATTCTTCTAACCCATTACCACCATTTCTTTTTAATTTTCTAGCAAAATTTCCATGAAAAAGAAGAAACAGAGTTGCAAAAAAACAGGGCATTTTGGTAAAAAACAGAGCTTTTTGCCATATTATTTAAATTACTCTCTAAAAAAAGGGTTTACAGGTGAATAAAAACTGGTTGATTATTGGGTATATATAGAATTGAGAACCCTAAAAGCTTTGATTGTCAGTGTGTACAGTCTAGCATAAAGATATAATTTGATAAAGTGAAAGAGGATTTGATTAAGATTGCACTTAATAATGGAGATTTGTGGTGTTAATAAATTATACGAGTAGTGGTAATTGTAATTAAAAGATTGGGGTAGTGTGGTACGATTGTTTTTCCATAAATGGGTTTTGTGGGGTTGGAGTGTTGGGAAGTTTGGGTGATATTAGCGTGTGAGAATTCAGTCTGTCAAATATTTATATTTAAGTAATGTGTAGGAAGGCCTGGGGCTGAGTAGGCCGCCAGTCCAGGTTGGAAGGGTATTTTTGTAATTTCAATCCCACTCTACAAGATTTACATTTGTACAATACATTGTTGTTAAAAATTGACAAAGTATGAATATACCCCATAATATGGCCCTCCGTTGCGCTGTCATATTGACTTTTGAAACCATTCAAACATTTTCTTTTAATTATCTTTTATGATTTATAGGTAATGAAAAATAGTTGTGTTAGATTCATCTAGATATATATACCTTCAATTATCAACTTTTTATAAATTTTACATGAAAATTAAGCACATTGACCATTATACTAGAAAAAACGTACATAATTTGAGGTATTAACTAAGGTTTGTTGCTCATAAACTTTAGCCTCCATTGTAAATTTTGAAAGGGCTTTCTTCAGATTTCACCGGTGAAAAGCCCCAATCATTTGTTTCTTTTAAATTTCTTTTAATTCTTAGGTTATAATAATGTTTCCCTCGAAAGAAAGGGTTTATCTCCTTCGAAAGACAATGTTTTTTCGATCTCTTTCGAAAGAAAAGGTTTTTCAAATTCCTTTGAAAGACAAGGTGTTATTTGCGTTTGATAGGGTCTCTAGCTTTACGGGGCTACGATTGATTATTGCTCGAATTTGGGTTACAAAATTATCACAAGAAATTTTTTCCTCACAAAATATTGAACCGTCGACGGATCCACTCAAAAAGTTGTATAAGACAACGAATCGAGAATATGTCGAATTGTTATATCTATGTATTTGGATTCTTAGCACTTCTCCGGTTAATTCTTGTTTGATTTTGTTAAATTTGTTTTCATTATCGTTATTTGTCAATTGTAGATATAGTATGACTTTAATCAATGAAACTTAGTCCTTTTGAACTGCTTAAAAAAAAAAAAAAAAAAAAAAAAAAAAAAGATTCGTTCACGAAAAAAAGTCAAATCTATTAGAATTATCATTATTTTTAAAACTGATGATAACAAAAAATTCCAAGCCATTTTTTTATGGTTCCTTCTTTCCTTTTTAGTTTTCAAAAAATCAAAAACAAAAAACGAAAATTAATATGCAATCACGTATATGATGTGTGTCTAAACGTTATTTCATGAATTGGGCCATTGTGGTTGGCTAGAAAGTTGCATGGAGAAGTAGAGTCCCGCAACAAACCTTCGAGAATCGAGATATTTATATTTTTTTTATTTTTTATTTTTTTTTTTGATGTGTTTGAGATAGTAAACTCACTACACAAAGGATCCCACCAAAATAGGAAGTGGGATTTGTTTTACAAACTACGCCTTTTTAGTTTTTACCATTTCAAAATGGGATGTAGTACAGTACAGCTTTAATTTTGTTAATTTGACTTGGTCTGGCTTGGAAGAGAAATTGCACTAGCATACCATGATTATCTACTAGATGGTGACACTGATTGGGGTGATTTTATTAAATAATAATTGTCATTTGGCACTTACAATCATTTCTTAAGAGATCTAAATTTTTAATACAAGAATTAAACACCCTTAATCTAATGGCATCGCTTCTGAACTGCTCCTGGATAATCTTAGATGTCTTTGCATTGTTCTTGACGGATCTCCATTGATGTATAATCGCAAAAGTAATAAAACTTGATTGGTCATCAAAATCTGCAAAATTGCAAGACGAATCTTTTAAATCTGCACCCCTATCCCAACAGACCCGCAATTCCACAAATTTGTAAAACGAATCTTCCAAATTTATATGCTTGCACACTCTAAAAACAAACAAACAAACAAACACTACTAAACCCTACATGGAGAGACTGACTAAACACTACGTGGAGTAGGGGGGCGGGTCAAATAGGAGACCCGCCCCATCCCCGCCCCAATGGGGCGGGGATGGATCTTGGTTTGGCGGGTGGTGGGGCGAAGATGGGGATAAAAACCATACCCGCCATGGGTGATGGGGCGGGGGTGGATTATAGGTTGTACCCGCCCCATCCCGCCCCGCCCCACCCGCCACGCTTCGTACCCGCCCCATCCCCACCTACCCCACTATGTACCCGCCCCATCCCCACATCCATATATTTTTAAAAACAAAATTATATACTTTTATACTATTTTATAAAAAAAAAAAATTATGTAAAATAAAGTAGTAAATATAATACTTTGTAACACACTTATATTATAAACCAAAAAAATGTGTAATATTAACAATAATTTTTTTCTTTTTGCAATCTTTATTAATTATGAAGGATTGTGTATTTGGGAGGCGGGTCTTAGGTGGGGATTAGGTGGGGGTGGATATCCAAGTGGGGGTTGGGGTGGGGATGGTTTTGGAATTGTACCCGTCGGGGTGGGAATGGAGATGAATTTTAGACCAGCCGCGGGGATGGGGATGGGGATGGGGATGAAAATTTTAGGTGGGGATGGGGATGGGAAAGCCAGCATCCGCCCCGCCCCGCCCCATTGACATCCCTAACGTGGAGGGACTAACTATAATCACCATACTGTTAGTGATCTTTATTAGCTAAAAACATTAAATTAAAGAAGATTTTGGGGCTTACCATCGATAAAAATCGATGGTAGCCCCTAAGTTTTACTATGGTGGCTAAGTTTTAAGAGAGAGAATAGAGAAAATTTTTAGATGATCACACTGATTCACTAAGAATGTAATCATCGTTTTTATATTACTAAATTAACTAGGTTATCTCGTGCGATGTACGGTTAGAATCATCTTTCTTGTAATTTATAATTTGTTGCATTACATTTTATATGAAGATTAGAATTAGATATAAAAATAATTTACACGTAAGGAAAGAAAAAAAAAATTGAAACCATGATCAAACATCAAACAAATTAGGTATGTGAAACTATAATTTAGTAAAGAAACTTGGTTAAATGAATTTTATATATACACTTATGTATTGAAGTCAAAAGTGTAGATTAAAAATAAAAATTAAAAAATCATTAATAATTGATGACATCACACATGAAAATTGGAGGGAAAATTTTTAATGTGAGAGTGACACGTAGGATAGTTTAAGACTCGATGATGTCAGCAATGTTTTGTTGTAGTATTAGTTAATAGAATAGATGTATGTGTACTTCGTCCATGGCTATATTCAGTTCGTTTGATCTAGTATTTATGATCTAAAATTTTCTAATATGATCTATTTTCACTACTAGAAAGCGATCAAATTACGACGGTTTGTCTAGAATAGCCATTAAACTGTCGCAAAATTTAAAATCTATGACAGTGTAAAAGTTGTCGCAAATCTACGACCGTATTTTGCCATTAAAACTGTCGTGAGGGTATGTGAATACCATTTTTTAAAAAAATTAAAATTGATGTCTAAATAAGTTGTAAAAATGATTTAAAATAGCTACGATGGCTAAAAACTGTCCCAATAAAATTTAACGTGGCCTAAAATTTGCTGATGTGATATGAAGTTCTTAGATTTGATCAGATTTTATTAATATTATTACTAGATTAGTGCCCGTGCGATGCACAATAGTAATAATATTTTTCTCATAATCAATTTGTGATATAATATAAAAATGAAGCAACTAATGTGGAATAAACAGATGCAATGCATATAAGAAAGATGAAATAATAAGGAAAAAATTATTAAAATTACAACTGAGAAAAAAACTATTATTTTTTATAAATTGTGTTGAAAGTATTTAAAAAAAATAATATGCATTATATTACATTAATGGCATGTTATTCCTAATAAAACTATACAATGTAGATGTTGTATGACTTTATATTAATGAATTAATTTAGAACTATACAATGTACTTCCAAAAAATAAGCTCAGTAGAATAATAATAATAATATATATATATACATATATATATACATATATGTATATATATATACATATATGTATGTATATATATATATATATACATATATATATATACATATATATATATATAAATGATCGATGTAAGCATGACCTGTTTTATTAATATTTAATAGATTTTTTGAAGGAAAAAAAAATTAAAAGTTGGTAAAATTATTAAAGAAATAAATAACAGAAAACTAACTCAATTATTATTTCATAAGATTTCAAATCAACACCATGAATAATGTTTTTTTTTCCCCATTGAACCCCGATATTGTATTTTTGGCTCCGTTATTTTATATTATCCACCATATTTCAACCTTCTAAATTATAGATTATTCTCTCTTAATTAAAAGTCTCAAAATCTTGTACTGTGTAACTATTTTAAGTAAATAGAACATGAAATAAAAAGGAAGACAATTATTATAAAGATAATATAAAGACTATGAATATACTTGTATTATACAAATATTCCTAAATAAGATTTTGCTAAAAAGGGAGGGGGAGTTTTGGAGGGAAAAAAACAACACCAAGATGTGACATGTGTGATGTGTCATTATTGGTGTCTGTTTTAGTATTATGTTATTAATTACAAATCAACCACTAATTAATATTTTATACAAATAACTAAAGTTTACTATAGAGTTGTACATGAAGTCATCTATAACTAATATTAAAGTAGAAACCGCTGACATCATTCCCTTCCTAAATTGGTTCACATGTCATACTCTCATAAAAAAATTTCACGCCTAAATGTATTGATGACATCATTTTATTAATTTTTTTTTTTTGGGCTAAATCCTTCCATCTATTATGCCTAAAAAATAGTATTATATATTTACCAATCTCAAATTAAGCACTCTTCCCATTCCCACCAATTATTGAAACCCTTATTGCTTTTCTTATTCCTCAATAGTGTTATTTTGTCGCCTCTTTCTTAATTTTTTATGCCTCCATCAATATTTCAATATTTACATTTTCGCTTATTTTTTAATGTGTGTAGTTATTGATTCTTTTGTTTTGTAATTTTGATTAATATTCAATGTAATACAATTGTTTTATTTTTAAAAGTTTTTCAATTAATTGTAAGAAATTGTGATGCTTTTAAATTTGTAATTATTAATCAATTTGTGTTCTTTTTTGACACACACACACGCACACACACACAAAAGATTAACAATTACTCCCTTTTTTTTTTTTTTTATTTAAGTGCCTCACTTCCCATAAACAACTGTTTTTATAAGTGTCCCATTACCAAAAGTGAAAACCCCACTCACATTATATATTATTTCTCTCTTTTCCTTTTAACCCCACTATCATTTTATAATATTTTCTCCATCTCACATTATTCATAGTGGTTCCCATTCATATTTCTCTCTCTTACTTTTCCAAACTTTTTTATTCCTAACTGTTTCGGGGTTTTCTGATGTCCTGCGGGAGAGTTACAATTCTGGGACTGGTATCCTTGCGCCTGTACCTGCAAAACAACGGAGACTCCTTGTGGTGGGAGTTCCGCCTCCTACAATCAAGTTAGTACTTGTTTGAGGAGTGAATAGTGCGGAAAAGTAAAGGTTGGAAGATCGGGTTCTCCTAGGTGAGGAGAGATCTAGTGTTTAGGTACTCTAGGTGAGTGTAATTAATTGCTTAACCCCCCTTTTAATGAGGGTATTTATATGCCTTGGGAAGCGTGCCAGTCCTAAGTTTAGGTCAACCTAGGGCTGATTGGGCTTCTTCCGAAGACTGGGCCTTGGTGGTCGTTTTTGCCCATTTGGCATAAGGGAGGCCACATGGCGTGGAACAACTGGTCCAAGGTGGACTAATCATCGCTTGACACGTGGCAGGCTCCAGCTGGTCCATGTGGCGGACACATGGCAGGACTTGAAAGGTCCACGTGTCAAATGATGATTGGCTGGGGAAAATTCCCTAATCATTTGCCCCTCATAGGTGGCATGTGACTGGTCACATGTCACCTGTGACAGGTGTCGGCCTATAACAGGCGACGGACTATTACAGGTGTCGTCCTGTGATAGGCCGAGAGCTTTTCCCGCTTATTTTTTGAATTTTGAAGCGACCCTTCGCATTCTCCTTTTGCCCTATATAAGGGCATGTTAACCAAGTCTTTTTTTCACATTTGCAAACTTTTTCAAGAGAACTCTCGGACCCCTAAACTTGAGCTCTGACTTTCTGGACGACTGCTTTTACCAACCGCCTGTTTTTGTTGGACGCCTGTTCAATCAAGCTTTCTTTCAGAACTTAAGTTTCAGGTAACCGTCTGTTCCTTTATATTTTTTCTGTTTTTCTTTTGCACTTTTTCTTTCGTTTTTGAAAATGAGGCCTCAAAAGCATCCGGCACGACCTAGGTTAGCAATCAGCCGGTCACCGGGGACGGCTGAGTCTAGGAGTAGGGGTGCCGACTGCCCTGCGGTACTTCAAACTTTGAGCAAGTCCCGGAATCCAACTGTCTTTGTATCTATGTAGGATAGTATGGCAAGAACAAAAAGAACAAAGAGGATTGAAAGCTCTGATGGCTCCTCTTTCCGGGTTCAAATTAGTGAGCTGTCGGACCAGCCGCCTGATACCGCAGGGACCCAAGGTGGCCCTTCTGCCGAGAGCTCTGAAGAGGGAGCTAAGATAGCCCCTTCCCACTTCACTGTTGACCTGGCCAGTCAGCAGATGGCCCCTGAAGAAGAAGAGGGGTCGGCCCCCTCAGGGAGAGGGGAGGAGTCGGACTCTTCTGATAGTGAGTCTGACTCTAGCTCTTCAAGCCGCCTCTCTATAAACTCAGAGGAAAGGCATTCTCGTTTGCATGAGGCGAGACTTTCTCATGCAGCTGATAAGGGGGACGACTGGGCAGAACCATCCGCCTCCCATAGGGAGCTAAATACCCCTTACTACTGTCACGTTCCAAAGGGCCGAGTCAAGGCCATGAAGGAACGAATAGACTCTTTTCTATCGGACCATGTGATGGGTCTTGATTTTCAATTATTTGTGCCGAATGCTGAGGATAAAGTCGTCTGGCCCGCGAGAACTAGCTACGGCGACGCCTGTTTTGGCTGCTACGAGGCGGCCATTAAGGCTGGGCTTCGATTTCCCTTGCATCTGGTCGTTCAACAAATCCTCGATGGATACGAGGTGGGGCTATGGCAGTTAGCCCCTAATTCCTGGTTTAACATCCTTGGCTATGTAGCCGGATGTGAAATGCATGGGGTAGAGCCGAATTTTGAGGCGTTCACCCATATGAACTATCTTAGCCGGACCCCCAAAGCAAGCGGTACTGGCTTGTACCAAATAACGAGCCACAAGGGCTATTTGATGACGAGGGGGAAGGAAAATAAATAGAAGGATTGGAGAAACACCTTCCTCATCATTGCCAGTCCTGACAAGCTGTTGAACAAGTGCAACAATAGGTGGAACAAGGATCCGCCTCTTCTAGCAGGCGGTCGCAGCATGCCGCTTGTCCCCCGCAAGGCTAGGGAAGAGATCCATGACCGAGGACTCTTCAAAGTAGAGATTAGGGCAAACTCTACTACTAGGGTACGAGAGCAGGTGCCCCTAAACTCCGTCCCCAAGTTTCAACGGCTCTATGACAAGTATCTTCTGGCCGCCTGCGGCCTTAGTAGTCGGTCCTCCAGAGGTATCTTGCCTCTTGAGCATATGTACACATCTTCTGCTTTGTTTTTGAATTTTTTCTAACCCTTTGCGGTACTTATTTTCAGCTGAAGCTATGGACCACATCTCTGCGTCAAAGAAGGCGGCTGCCTTACTACGAACCTCCATCATGCATCAGAAGCGGACCTCTTTTGATTCTCCTGCCAAGGAGTCGCCCATAGTGAGTTCCGAGCCTTCGAACTTGTCTTGAAAACCTGCTTTTATTAGTATTAACCATACATCTTTTTTGCAGGCGGGCACTTCCAAACCCTCTTCTTCCCAGTAGCCGGATACGAAGGCTCGCAAGCTGACGATTGGGAGCTCACCTGGCTCTGCCAGGAAGCAGTCGACTGACAAATAGCCGATCACCCCACAAAGTGGGGGTAAGCCAACACAAGTCCCTAGGGACAGTCGGCCGCCAAGAGGTATAAACGGGCTTTGCTGGACTTAACTTATTTCTTCATTGCTCTCCTCATGTTTTTGATGTTTCTCTTTTTTGGATGCAAACGGCCCTTAAGAACCAGACTTGGTCCAAATGGCCAAGTCTATGATTAAGGTCGTCCCTCAAGAGGAGAGGGATGCAGTCAAGGGAGTCGGTACCCTTGACCTAGACGGCATTATGGGTCTCCTTTCTGAGGTAGACTTAGAATATTTTTAAAATGTTGACTTTGCGTGCCGCCTGTTATTTTTAAATCTGACGCCTGTTTTCCTTTTTTCAGACCATGCTGCGAGTACACGGCCCCCGAAGGCCGATCAACGCCAAGAACAAAGAGGTAAAGGCTGTTAAAGCTATGGCCGCCTCTGATGTTGATAAGGCAATGTTTCAAATTGCCCAAAATGAAATTTTGACAACTGATATTCTTTATTATCAGGCGTAGGCCACTTCGATTGTCCGCACCGAGCTAGAGGCGGCCAAGAAGAAGAACAATGAGCTAGAGACGACTGTCAAAGATCTCCGAGCGGAGCTGAAGCCACTTAAGCATATGGCGCACCAATATGAATCTCTTTTGAAATCCTTGGAGAGTGTCAAGGACCGCCTGCAAAAGCAGGAAGCGGCCATTACTAAAGATCTTAAAGCTAAGGCCGAGGCTGAAAAGATGGCTTTAGCTCAAGCCATGATGGAGGACTCGGCTCAGATCATGAAGATGATCTGGACCGCCCTCTTCCCAAAAGCCAGCTATGCCGCCTGGGAAAAGAAGTTCAACGCTTGTACTGAAGAGTACAACCGAATGATCATGCAACAGGCGGCTGGCAAAGATGAGGCGACCGACTCCAGCTCTGAGGAGGAAGAAGAGGTGGTGGTGCTACAGCCAATTGAAGTGGATGCATCTAAAGCTCCAGCCCCTAAAGATGCGACAACAAAGGAGGACGCTTTGAAGGATCAGGCGCCCATCGTTGAGCTCGATCAGGCGGCAGCTAATACTGAAGCCCCTCCCAATGCTTAAAGCTTTATTTTTTCAAACTTTTCTTCGCCCTGCGTGCCGTTTGTTCTTGTATCACTTTACCCGGCCAAGGGGCGGGGTTTATGAATATTTTGCCGGTCTTTATGGCCGGCTGTTTATATGAATTTGGCGACCATCTTTCAGTCGTCTTTGCTCACTGAATATTGTTCATGCTTCATTTTTGCCAAGTGTAGAGGATCCTGACTATCCGCTTGCATGTCATACTGACTGTTTCGGCTGTTTTAAAATTTGTAACTTATTGTGAGCCAAAGATTGTGAATAGGTACTAGGTACCGACTGCCTATGCCCCTGGACGATTGGTTGTCTTGGTTCCAGGTTAGGCGATCAGTCGGCCATTTACCCAGTCGGATTCCAACGTATTTTAGGAAATAAGTTAGAAAGGGACAGGCCGCTTATAACCAGTCCGCCTGTTTGTTTTTAAATAGGAATAGTTCTTGAGTCCCTGTATGCCAAAAAACAGTCGACTCACGAACCAGTTTTTCAAACATGTTTGGTTTGCAAAGAAATCATCTTAGTAGGGGTCGCGGTACGAGAGCTTTTGTTTGCCTTTGGAAAAGCGGACTCATCATACCTTTTTGGATTCTTACTAAGTATAAGAGAGTGACTTATGAGTAATCTTTATGATTACTCATTCGTCAGCTTCTGAGCTTGAGTAGTACAGGTATGAGGCGGCGGAGGCCTGTTGATCCCCTTGATTCGCCAATTTTTGTTGGCTATTTACTCAAGAGGTACCGGTTGTACTTATCCCAAGTAATACAGTCCGTTATCCGACGCGGATGTTAACTGCTAACACTTGTTTGGTTTAGTGTTAGAGTTATCCTTGTCTCAAAAACGGCTACGTGGTTGCCCTTGGGGTCAGTCGTCTAGGTGCCATGTAATTAGTTTATAGAGCAATGTTCCACCCAAAAGGGAGTTTCTCTCTGCGACGAATTTCATCCGAAGGGATGCCGCCGGACGCCTGCTATGATGTTGGGACAGGTCGTATTAATTTAAAGATTGGATCAGTTAGCTTGGCGCCTGGTCTGATCATTCGGGCAAAGGCCTTAGGTAGTTCATGGTGAACCAAGTATAGGAGAGTAGCCGCCTGTATAGCCACAGGCGACATGCCCCTCTTAATTAAATGCATATTTGAGTAAAATGGAGAGTAGCCGACTGTTTCACCAGTTGGCATGCCCCTCAACTGTGGAGAGTGGCCGACTGCTAATGGAGCAGGCGGCATGCCTCTTAATATACAATATAGATGAAGCAAAATAGCAAACTTTATTAGTAGCTCTCGGCTATTTACATCATTTAAAAATAATACTTCTTTAGATTATCTACATTCCAGGTTCGAGGTAGGGGTTGGCCGTTTGGTGTTTCCAGGCGGTAGGTGCCGTCCCTGACCTCTTCATAGATTCGGTAGGGTCCTTCCCAGTTGGGAGTTAATTTGCCTGACTCATTAGCCCTACCGACTGCTTCTATCTTTCTTAGTACAAAGTACCCCACTTTGAGTGGACGCCTATGCACTCTTTTGTTGTATGACCTTGTCCTTCTCAGGCGGTATATTTCATGGCGTAGGGCTGCATTGCCCCTTCGTTCTGGGAGTGAGTCCAATGCCAGGCGCATGGAATCCCAATTCGCCTCTTCGTCATACAACATTATTCGAAGAGTCGGATCGTAGTGTTCAATTGGAAGAACAGCTTCTTCCCCATAAGTTAGGAGGAATGGAGTCTCTCCTATCGCCCCTTTTTCAGTCGTCCTAATGGCCCAAAGAACATGTGGTAGTTCGTCTGCCCATAGGCCGCCTGCTCGTTCAATCTTCTTTTTGAGACCGTCTGAGATGATTTTATTGAAAGCTTCTACTTGGTCGTTTGCTTGCGGTCTGCCGACTGATGCGAAGTAGTGCGGGATGCCTTGGTCTTCTAGCCAATTTTTGAGAACAACATCTCAAATTGAGGACCATTATCAAAAACCATAGACATGGGCACACCAAACCAAGTGATGACATTTTTCAAGATAAATGAGATTACATCCTTCGTCTTGATTCCCTTTACAGCCTCTACCTCTACCCATTTGGTGAAGTAGTCGAATGTCACAATTATGTACTTCCTGCCGCCTATAGCAGGTATATAGGGATCTAGGATATCCATGCCCACTTAGCAAACGGTAGTGGGCTATGGATGGCCGTAAGATCAGTAGTCGGACGATGAATTAACTTGCCAAACCTTTGGCACTTGTCACATTTTGTCACCATCTCCATGGCGTCTGCTTCTAAGGTAGGCCAAAAGTAACCTTGCCGCCTTGCCCGTTCAGCAAGCTACCTACCGCCTACGTGCGAAGCACAATACCCTGAATGTAGGTCTTCTAGGACCTCTCGTCCTCTTTCTGGGGTCACACACTTTAAGAGGGGCAGAAGATAACCCTTCTTAAAGAGCTCGCCCTTGCACATTTCGAAGCAGGACGCCCGTTTTTTCAGCAAGGTCGCCTGGGATTGATCATTCAGCAAGGTGTCGTCTGTTAAACAAGCCCTGATTGGGTCCATCCAGGTTGAACTTCGATCTAGAACTCCAATAGGTTCTTCTTCAATACTTCTCTTTTCCATAACTTCCCAGAAGACGGTTCTTGGAGTGTCACAAGAGGCCAAGGATGCCAACTTTGAGAGAGCATCCGCCTGGTTGTTTTCGGACCTGGGTACTTGAGTTAAATGAAACTCCTTAAGTGACCCGGCCGCTTGTCATACCGCCTGCAAATATTTAATCATAGCCGGATGAGTTGCTTCATATTCGCCGTTATACTGACTCACTATCAATTGTGAGTCAGAGCAGGCGTCTATTCTTCTTGCCCTAGCCGCCTTACACATGCGGATACCGGCCAGTAAAGCTTCATATTCCGCCTTGTTGTTCGAGGCTTAGAAGTTAAAACGTAGAGCATACTCGTACCTGTTGCCTTCTGGCAACTGACATATGACGCCTGCCCCACAACCATTCGAAGTGGAGCTCCCGTCCACATAGACCTTCCAGACTTGGTCTGGAATTTGAGAATCAGAGGGCCGAGTCATTTCTACAATAAAATCAGCAAATGCTTGCCCCTTTACTGCTTTTCTTCGCTCAAATGTGATTTCAAGGCTCTGAATCTCTATCGCCCATTTGATCATTCGGCCTGACGACTCCATGGTTGTCAGTGGCCGCTTGATTGGCTGATCTGTGTATACAACGATTGAATGTGCCAAGAAGTAAGGCTTCAATTTTCTAACTGCCATGAAAAGAGCAAGACCGAATTTTTCCACTAGGGGGTACCTCAACTCAGCATTCTTCAGCACATGACTGACAAAGTAGACCGGGAGCTGACAGCCGTATCTTTCAGCAAGGAGAAAAGCACTTAGAGGATGGTCAGACACTGCGAGGTACATGTAGAGCACTTCTTTGGGCAAGGGACTGACCAGCCTTGGTAAGAAGTGCAGATGGGCCTTCAGTTTTTGGAAAGCCGCCTCAGCATCCAGACCCCATTCAAACCTAGCTTTCTTCTTTATTGCCTGAAAAAAGTAAAGGCACTTGTCGCCTGACCGACTGAGAAATCTTCCTAAGGCCGTCAGACAACCTGTTAACTTCTGAACCTCTCGGACATTGCGAGGCGATTGCATGTCTATGACCGCCTGCACTTTCTCGGGGTTCGCCTCTATACCTCTCTGATTGATGAGAAATCCGAGAAACTTCCCAGACTCAACCCCAAAAACACATTTCTTGGAATTGAGCATGACATGGTGCCGCCTTAGTGTGGTGAATGTTTCTCGGAGGTCGGCCAGATGGTTCGTCTGAAGATTTGATTTCACAATCATATCGTCTATGTATGCCTCGACATTCCTTCCAATTTGGTCAAAGAAAACCGTGTTGATCATTCTTTGGAAAGTGGCCGGGGCGTTCTTCAAACCAAGCGGCATGACCGTGTAGCAATATAACCCTTGATTAGTGACGAAGGCCGTCTTCTCCTGATCCTTCTTCCAAAGCGGAATCTGATGGAAACCAGTGTAGGCGTCCATGAAGCTCATCAAAGCGTGCCCGGCTGTTGAGTCGACCAGGCTGTCAATCTTAGGCAATGGATAACTAAATTTGGGGCACGCCTTGTTTAAATTAGTGTAGTCCACACACATTCGTCAGGTACCCATTCGGCTTCTTTACTAGTACAACGTTTGCAACCCAGTCAGGGAAATAACATTACCGAATGAACCCTGCATCAAGCAACTTTTTAACCTCGGCGGCAGCCGCCTGACTTCTTTCTTCACCATGGTTCCGTTTCTTTTGCCGGACCGGCTTCTTTTTCATATCCACAGCTAGTTTATGCACTGCCAAGTCTGGACTGATGCCTGGCATCTCATATACCTCAAATGCAAATATATCCTTGAATTCCTTCAAGAGTTGGTGAAGATCATCACCCAGCACTATTAGAGCTGTTGTCCCAACTTTAGCTGTTCGGTTAGGACGTGAGTCGTCCAGGATGACATCCGTATTCTCACCAGCCGGCTGAGGGTGGAATTCGTCTGACCGCTCCTCTGCCAGTGATTGCTATCGTCTTTTCTTTCTCTCGGCTCCTAGTTGGGTGGCCTTTCTTTTCTTGTCGCCTGCTGCAGGCGCATTCTCCTTGATCTGTTCAAGGTCATTGTTCTCTCCACTTGGGCCAGCAGCCGCTACAGTGGGTTTAATATCAGTGAGATAACACTCTCGTGCCATCTTATGATCTCCCCTTAGGGAGCTGACTGTTCCATCATCCTTCTCAAACTTGAGTAGCATAAGAGAAGGAATGATGACAGCTTTTGAGTTGTTCAGGGTGGGTCGCCCTAGGATCATGCTATAGGCCGAGAGTTCTTCAACAACTAAGAACCGAACCACCATGTGGTGACCTTCCCCTTTCTCACCCAGACGGATGGGTAGATCCACCCGTCCCACTGGGTGGACGACACTTCCTCCAAACCCTACTAAAGGGTGAGATACTGGATGTATGCAGTCAGGTTTGTACTTGAGCTTTTCCAAGCACTTGTTGCTGATGAGATTAGGGGAACTGCCGGTATCTATGAGGATCCGGCCAACTTTTTGGTTGGCCACTTTACATTCAATGACAATTGGGTCGTCATGCGGCCCCCTAACCCCTCCCAGATCCTCTTCTGTGATGACAATTTCTGGGAATGTATTCTTGAGGGTTCGTCCTTGATTGACGGAGTTAACATCCAACCTCTTGATGTTATCTTTTTTGCCCCTGATTGTGGGGCCGCGCCTTCTGCGAAGCCGCCTGCTATGGTATAGACGACGGCGTCATCAGTATCAAAACTGTCGGTCGACCGGTGATTCTTCTTGGCCGACTGTTTTTGTTTAGGGGGAGCATTCCCCTTGGAATTCTTGACATATGAATCAAGATCGCCTTTTTCTGCCAGGCGGTCCAGGAAGCGCATGAGGCTTATACATTCATTGGTTTCATGACCAATGTCTTCATGGAAATTACAAAATTTGTTTTGGTTCCGATTACTCGCAGAACCTTTCATGGGGGTCGGCTTCTCAATTGAGATCCGGCCTTTGATTTCATTGAGGATAGCTTGGATATCCTTGTTGAACGCATACTTGGGAGAGTATGGTTTGTATTCTTTCTTCTTTTTCTGGGACGGCTGTTCAGAGGAGTCGAACGCCCAGACTTCTTTTCTCTTTTTCTCATCTTTATTTGCCGACTGCTTTGGTCGGTTCTCTTTTTTGTCAAACCTCCTTCCGTCCGACTGCTTCCCAGTATTACACAGGTCAGTCGCCTGTATGTAGGCTTCAGCCTCAATTAAGGCTTCTTGAAGGGTAGCAACCCTCTTCCGGACCAGGTCAAATTTGAAGGTCGACCCATCCTTAAGACCTCTGAAAAAAGTCGGTATAGGCTACCTCATCCGGTAGCCCTTGTATCTGAATCCTCATCAGGTTGAACCGCCTGATGTAGGAACGGAGTCCCTCCTTCTCTCCCTGTTGTATGGTCCTTAAGTCGAGGGTTGTCTTCTTAACAGGGATATTCATAGCGAAATTAGAGGTGAACAGGTAAGCGAGGGTTTTGAAGTTGTTCACACAACCAGTCGGTAGGTTGCCGAACCATTGTTAAGAAAAACCCTTCAAGGTGGCTGGGAAGCACTTGCACCACGTGGGATCATCCAACCCTTGGATTTACATAAGTCGGTGAACGCCATCAGATAGTCCTCTAGGTTAGTAGTGTTGTCATTCTTCACTTTGGCCGGCTGGGCGGCCTCAATAATTTCCTTGGAGAAGGCGGACGGCTGTTCTCCAAGTCTAAGCAACTGTAGTTGCCAGTCCAAAGGTTGGACGTTTCTTGCCGCCTGTCCTCTAAACAGAGTAGGCTGCATGAAATATTGAGGTTGCGGAACGTATGGCTGGGATGGCACATGCGGTGCCGCCTGGTTTTTCTGGGAGCTGGACCGGTGGGAGGTACTGCCTTTCCGACTCTCATAATTTAATTGTGAACACCTCATGGTGGTATTGTGCAAACTGTCTTGAAAATCGGAAGTAGAGGCCGACTCCGACAGTCGGTCACTCTCCTTTTGCTCTAGCAACAATCGAGCATCAGAGTATATTTTCTTTGACCCATCCGCTTGACGGATGGGTTTTCTTTTCCCTGGAGAAGGGAATCGGTACTTAGTTAGATCGATCACAGGTGGTTCCCAGTTCCTAGACTTAGGATAAGGAGTCGCCTCTCGATCTTTTAGAAGCTTCTTCCTCCCTAACTGGGAGGGTCTTCTGGCCGACTGCTCCTTGGATGGAGCAGGCGTCTTTTTGTTGATGAGATCCTGGATCTCTCCTTTGAAGCTGTTCATGAAGGTCACAAGTTCACTTCTAATGATGGGAGCAGATCCCTCGGCCGCCTGTTGGTGATCAAGCGGCTGACCGGCTGGTTTACTAGAACCAGCCAGGAAATCCTGTCGATCCTTTCTTTCAGAGGAACGAGTTCGTCGAGCTCTTAAGGTCCTGTCGGGGGCCGTGTGAGTCTCGACCTCAACCTCATTTTCAGTATCCTGGTCCGTCTGAACCAGGGGGTCGTCCATGGGACGCTTGTCACTTAGGGTCGGTACAGACTATGGTTCCATCTCGAAAGTACTCTCCCCACAGACGACGCCAAAATGCTTTGGGGTTTTCTGATGTCCTGCGGGAGAGTTACAATTCTGGGACTGGTATCCTTGCGCCTGTACCTGCAAAACAACGGAGACTCCTTGTGGTGGGAGTTCCGCCTCCTACAATCAAGTTAGTACTTGTTTGAGGAGTGAATAGTGTGGAAAAGTAAAGGTTGGAAGATCGGTTCCCCTAGGTGAGGAGAGATCTTGTGTTTAGGTACTCTAGGTGAGTGTAATTAAGTGCTTAACCCCCCTTTTAATGAGGATTAATGAGGGTATTTATATGCCTTGGGAAGCGTGCCAGTCTTAGGTTTAGGTCAACCTAGGGCTGATTGGGCTTCTTCCGAAGACTGGGCCTTGGTGGCCATTTTTTTCCATTTGGCATAGGGGGGGCCACATGGCGTGGCACAACTGGTCCAAGGTGGACTAATCATCGCTTGACACGTGGCAGGCTCCAGCTGGTCCATGTGGCGGACACATGGCAGGACCTGAAGGGTCCACGTGTCAGATGATGATTGGCTGGGGAAAATCCCCAACTAACCATACCCACTTATACTTTTTTTTTTTTGCCTACAACTATCTGCCCAAGGGTATGGGGCACTATAAAAAAAATGGATGAAGTAAAATTTGTGTTCTTTTTGTTACATCGTACGGGAGGTAAACTAGTAAAAAAACAAAGTCATAACCTCCTTTGCTTAATTCCGATCCATATTTTATGTATTTGTTAAATTTATACTCTCCTGTTCTATTTATTATATTACTGGTTATGTTTTGCAGAATTTTTTACATTATCCATAATATGAGAGAATCTCTTTTTTTGTTGATGTAGTATGCCTTGTCGCTAATGAATTGTTTTTTTTTAGTCATAACCACATTATTTTAATCAAAATTTGTTCTAAAAATAAACCCTAAAAAAATTCTCTGTTTTTTTCTCTTCAAACCTAGCCACCATAATAAAACTTAGGGGCTGCCATCAATTTTATCGATAATAAGCCTCAAATTCTTCTTCAATTTAATGTATTTAGCCAATAAAGATCAACAATAGTATGGTGATTATAGTCAGTCCCTCCATATAGGATTTAGTTGGTTCCCTAATAGTAAGATTTTTAGTATTGTTTGTTTGTTTGTTTGTTTGTTTGTTTGTTTTTCGTGTGTACAAGGATACAAATTTGGAAGATTCGTCTTGCAAATTTGTGGAATTGTGGGTCCATTGATTTAGAAGATTCGTCTTGCAAATTTGCCGATCTTGATGATCAATCAAGTTTTATCACTTTCGCGACTATACATCAATGAAGCTCCGTCAAAAGCGATGCAAAGACATCTAAAATTATTCAGGAACAGTTCAGAAGCGATGTCGTTAGTTTAGAGGTGTTAAATACTTGTATTGAGAATTTAGCTATCTTAAAAGATGATTGTATATAAGTACCGAATGACTATTATTATTTAATGAAATCACCCTATTCCGCTAAAAAAAAAATAATTTGTTCTCCATATTTTACAAAATTTAGATAAAAAAAGTAATGAAAACATATATTACAGTAGCAATAACAACAGTAATACATGATTTCCTAAAAAAAAAAATCAACAATACATGAAAATGTCTATATTTTACACATACTAAATAAATTATATAACACATAAAAAATACGAGGTATTACACACTTCCCAACTCCTTGTTACCTGACCCTTCACCCCACATACAAAACATTCACACTTCCAACCATCAATATAGTTTGTGACTGCAAGAATATTTCGAGGGCTTTCAAAACCATTAGAAACTAGACATTTACCGATGGTTTAACCTAGCCACGAACTCCTTGCTCTACATACTGTTATTGATAAACCCTGCCACCACCCCTAATTTCTGTCGTTGCTTGTGCTGATGATGCAATGGGCTTATTTTGGTGGTTTTAATGACGATAATGACGTTTCTCTACTACACACAAATTTCATAGAAAAATTGAAATTTTTACAACTTAGGAGAGTAATATAACATTGTGAGTTGGTAAATAATTTATTATCATAAACGTTAGATGGGGACCGAGAAAGTATGCGAGAGAACAATTATTTTTATTATTTAAGTGGGGATCATGGGAGAGAGAGAAATGATAAAATAATTTAAGTGGGGTTTAAAGTAAGAAAAAGCAATAATAAAATATATTATAAGGTTAATTACCAAATATAGAAGTGATGCATTTAAAAAAAAATCTATAAAAAAGAAAGTGATGTATTTAAAAAAAAAAAGGAGTATTATTTTAACTCTTATTCTTCGGCCTTTCTAGGATTTTGATGAGATTAAGGGAAAATCGTGGAAATAGAGGTGAAAAGGGGAGGGAAATTATATAAGTGGGCCACACAGCTGAAAATATGATGATTAAATGATGATGTTTATCGCTTATTTAATCATCAAATGAGCAAATAATAACTTTGGTGCATCTTGCACTTGGGAGTACGATTTTTTTCATCAAGTGTCACGGTATTTTTAATTTTACTGGTAGTAATTTACAATAATATTAAAAAAAGTGGTTAAATCTAAAATAGGTGTTTGAAAAAGTGATAAAATATAAAATTCTACTCCCTTTGTTTTTTTTTTTTTTTTTTTTTTTGTTAAATGGACCATCTGACTTTTGCACTATTCACGTGCCATATTTGACTTAATTGTTTTGCTATTATAAAATAAATAAATGTATTATATAATATATCATTAGTTCATCACAATGACTACTTTCATAATTTAATTTTGTTACAATTTTTACTAATAGATAATTAAAGATATTAATGGTCAAAGTTATATCTCGATAAATGTGTCGATTAAACTGATACATTTAAAAAAACAGAAGGAGTACAAATTTTGAAAATATGTTAACAAAAAAATAAATCAATTTATTAAATTGTGTCACTTTAATAAAAGGGTGGAAGTATGTAAATAGTTGATAGGGCCTTTTTGCTAATGAAACTTTAATTACGTGTACATAGTAAAATCAATAGTCACAATGCACACTTCGTAGTAGAGGTGTCAATTCGGATAATCGGATGGAGTTTGAGTCGGGTCTATTCAGGTCGGGTCTGATATGTTCGGATCAAAATTATTCTTTTAACTCGGATCGGGTCGGTCGGTCGAATTCGGGTTGGGTCACATTTGAGTCATGGTCTATCGAGTCCTGGTTGGATATAGGTCGGGTCAATTCCAGATCGGTTCATGTTCGGTTTGGATAAATTTGAATCGGGTTCAAAACGGGTTTGATCAAGTTAATTTCAGGTTGGATGAATTTGGGTCTGGTTGATTTCGGTTCGGATGATTTCGGTTCGGATGATTTCGGTTTGATTAAGATAAGGTTGATTCAGTATTTGGTCAATTCCGATTCAAATTCTTTTTGTGTTTGTCTATATTTTGGTTGAGTTGACCAAATTCAATATCCAAATAAGGTCATTTTTAAATTAGAGTAATTATTGAATTTTTACCTTATTATTGGATCGATATCAAGTCATTCATGTGTCATTTCTTATATTGCGTGGTTAATTATTACGAAATGCGAAGAATTAGTTCTCTCATTTAATCAATTCTTGTGTAATATTTATCTTGGAGCCAAATTTAAATTGAATAATTATCGATGACTTATCATACCTACGTACATAAGTGGGACGATTAGTAATGAACTACTAATAAATTGATAGATGATAGTCACAAATGGTGATATACAAAAAAGAATGTGCTCTTTTTAAGGTACTACTCTTCAGTTGTTTAATTAATCTCATGAGGCTACAAGTACTATTAGTTTGCTTTATTACTAATTCAATTTGTATAAGATATTTGTCAAGAGTTTTAGATTTTGTAACTTATTACGTGTAATAATTAGTAAATTTGTAAATATATAAAAGTATAAGAACTTAAAAAAAAAGGTCAATAATAGATTAGGTTTAAAATTATGGCCGGGTTAAAATCGGATCTAGTTAAAATCGGATTGGTTTAAAATCGGGTCGGGTTAATATCAGTTCGCGTTAAAACAGATCGGATTAAATCGGTTATTTGTAGGGTCATTTCGGATCGGGTTGAGTTCAAATTGGGTCAAATCGGTTCTGTTTGAGTTCAAGTCGGGTCATATCGAGTTTGAGTTGAGTTCAAGTCAGGTCAAATCGGTGTCGGATTAAGTTCAGATCGATAACAGATCGGATTTGGGTTCTGAATTTATCAGATCAAATCGGATCAATTACAAATCAAAGCTAATGATTTTTTTCATATCAGTTCGATTTTGACACCTCAACTCCGTAGTCAATTTGATATTACACACAGTCACACAATTCGGGATATTATTCGACCAATAACTAATACTAGCGGCTACATTATTTTGAATGTTTAAACAAGAAAAAGGCTCCACAAGTCTAATTCGCAATTACATTCGGGCAAAAGAAAAAAAAAATCACAAAACCTTATCCTTATCTCCTACCATATTCAATTGTTTTTTCTTGTTGTAATTCTTAGAATGAAAATCAATAAACAAATACAAAAGAGAAACATTAAACGCAGCGTTGAAGCACCAACCCAAAATCCCAGAGCAAGGATATCTCGTAAAATGAATAAACAACATAACCCCAGAAACCAAAAAACTAAACACAAACTGAACAATCTGACAGTTGGTGACCAATCTCTTCCATGACGGACGAATCCCAAACGTACACATCAGATAATACCCATACATCACAGTATGCACACTCGCATTCGTCACCAACGCAACCGGAAACAACGACTGAGAACTTTCAAGCCAAATGTAGCACATAATCAGAACCGTTGAATGGTGGTACACGTGGAGGAACGACAACCGTCCAAGACTCCCACTAAGAATAATCAAAAGTGTGTCAATAAACTCAACGATTTTAGAGAGGTAAAAGATGTAACTCCAGAAAAAGACGGGTCCACGTGGCGGGGTTTGATTGGCGGGGAAGCAAAAGATCCAGTGGGGTGAAGGCATTTGGGTTAAGGTGGAGAGCGAACATCCAACGGCCATGACTAAAGAGAGGAGGAGGATGATGAGATTATGGACGGCGGAGATGAAGCGGAGGAGGGGTGGTGGGAGAGGAGAGAGAGAGGAGTGAGAAAGGAGGAAAGTGAGAGAAAGGTAAGTGAGGGTTGTGAGAATGAGGAATTGGAGTGAGGAGAAATGAGTAATTTCAGGGTTCCATTCGAAATTGGTTATGATTGGGTGATGAACTAGCCAATAATTGATTGAAGAAATCAACATTTTTTTTTTTTGGGAAGAATGTTTATGATTGTGAAATATTGAAATTTAAATGAGTTGGGATTTGATGAATTGGCGTTTTTATGAGAATGGAGCGAGGATGATGATGGTGGTTGATGGATGATGTGGACTATTGACGACCGTGCTTTTTTTTTTTTAGTCCACGATCATGCCTTTTTTTTTTTTTTTTTTTTTTTTTTTTTTTTTTTTTTTAATGTATAGGGACATTAGGGATTTAAGGAGATGGCATATTTTGATAATTTGATGCTTTGTGTTAATTATATAGATTGACAATATTGGTAAAGTAATGGGTGTTAGAAATTTATGCCAGAGGTGTTATTTCAGATTATAGGGTTAGATTTGATTTGTTTGGTTGACAATTTAAAATGGAGGAAGTGAAAATTCATGGGATTTAATAAATTGAGAAGATTGGTTGATACATAAAAGCAAAAAGGGGGAAGTGGAAATTCATGGGAATTTTAACTTCCCACAAAATAAAAGAAGTAAATTACCTAGCCCCCCTTTGGTCAATCAAAATTCATGGGCCACAAAATAAAAGAAGTAAATTACCTAGCCCCCTTTTGGTCAATTCAAATTCATGGGAATTTTGAATTCCCAAATTGTCAACCAAACAAGTTCATGAAATTCTAGGAATTTAATTAGGGAAATAAATCCTATGAAATGCAAATTCCTATGGGAATTTAATTCCCATGTCAACCAAATGAGGCCTCAGTCTAATCGAATAAAGTTTTGTAAATTTAAGTCATTATAAATTATTGAGTCATCGGTCAAACTATCACACGTTAAAATTTGATTCAAGTTAATTACGAAATAAATAGACACTAGATTAGACTCGTGCATTGCACGATTTGAATAATTTTTTTATTATGCTTAAAAAAAATTTATCATTTGTGTAAAAAAAAAGTGGCAATTGTTTTTTGTTTGAAAAATGTATAGTGTAGATTAAAAAAAAATTAATAATTAATGACATCACACATAGAAATGGAGGGAAATTTTTTAATGTGATAATGACACGTATTATAAATTAAAGGTTGGTGATGTCAGCAACGTTTTGTTTTAGTAATAGTTAATAGAATAGATTAGTTGGATCATGTCATTTCTAACACTTTTCATCAAGGATTAGACATCATAATTTTAAATGGATAATTTAGATTGACTATTTTGTTTTTATCCATAGCCATATGAGGCCAAGAGGCCCAAGAGTAGCAACGTTAAGGTTACATCAAGTTAACTGTTTTAAGGATGTGTCTATTGTATATTTGTATGATATACTTTCTCATTTTTTATTATTTTTTTTAAAATTGACCTAATTTGACTTTTGCACTGTTTACTACACTTTTTCAGTTGTTGGAAATTTCTTCATGCACCTAGGTGTACCATGCGCATGGTAAACTCGGTTAAAATACAAGCCTGGTAAAAAATGCAGAAAGAATATTATATACTAATTTAAAGAACACAAGCAAAAAAACAGTTCAAAATAATTATTTCCTTGATTTAAGGGATTGATTTGTTATTCATATTTCTTGATTTAAGAAATTGATTTATTATTTACATCTATTAACTATTACTAAAACAAAACGTTGCTGACATCATCACTATCCACATGTCATTCTCATAATAATTTTTTCCCCGCCTAAATGCAAGGATAATGTTTTCTTTTTTTTGGTGGAGCTACCATATTTAACAATTTTGAAATTTGAATATTAGAAGCTTATACATTACGACTACAACCTATCAATTTATCCTATAAAATGAAACAATTGTAAATAGCATACTAATAAATGGACTCCTACATTGAAATATGTATTAGGAGAAATTGAACAGGTATTATTATATCATAATTTTGATAAAAATCTAAACTTTTAAAATTACAAATATTTTTGTACAAGGTGTATAATTCTTATATGTACAAATTATAAAAATAGATTTTATATAAAACGTGCATCGCACGGGTTCTAACCTAATTTCATAATAATTTGTTAACATAATTTCATATTTTTATACAGAGAGAAACAATGGCAAATTTTGAATTTATAAGTGATTCAATGTTATTACGGAGTTGATCTTAATTTATCATTTCGATGAATCTTTAATAAAAGATTGGATTGACAAATTCGTTGTTGAGAGAAAAGATATTTTTTTAATTTTATTTATTTATTTAGATCTGTTTTTGGGTTATTTTCTGAGATAAAAAAAGATGTTCTTTAAATTATGTTGAATATTTTATTTATTTATTTATTTATTTATTATTTTCATTTCTTGGATCCATATTCATTTTTTTTATAATTGAAAAAAAAATTATGTTTTTTGAGTCTGATCAATATGTTCTTTATTTGGGTCTCAATCATATGTTCATTACATTACAAATTATGTTCTTTAAAGCATGTAGATTAAAAGAGTTCTTTGGTTTTTAATAACACGAAGTATGGTCTTTTTACTTGAAAAATATGTTCTTCTACGCTCATGTTCGTTTGTTTTAACTCATATATTATTCTGAAAGCTGAAATTTAGAAAATGAAATTTTATACTTTGAATTTTTGAAATTTGAAAATGAAATCTTGAATTATTATTTGGGAAAAAATAATTTTAGATAGAGAAATTCCGAAAAATAGAATTGTAGGGAATTTTTCCAACTCCTTGGGCCCTACATGTGGGTCATGTTTTTAAGCATGGAGGCGCTCCAAGGAAAAGAAGCTAAAGAAAAAAGAGTCGCCAACAAGTTTTAGGAACCTGTAAACCGTTCATGATTGTGAAGATTACACCCCATTCACAATAATAGAGATTGCTAACTCCATAGTGGTCTGGAACCATGACTGAATGTTCGGGGATGATGGTACGAATTTGACCTAAGAGAAGCCAGACCCGCCCTAATAAGGCCTCTACTTAATTCTTATGATATTCATGCGCGCTTTTTGATCAACATACATACATCAAATTAACCCTAAACCTGTTTAATCTATGTTGGTTGATTATTAATGCACAATCAATCTAATAATGGTAATCACTTGAATTAAAATCATATTAAGACTAAATCCAATTATTAATTATCTTATTAGGTGTGATTTCAAGTACAAATTCCCTTTAAACCTGAGAAAGAGCTTGATCAAGCAATAGTAATAAATCATGAATATTCAAGCAACATATGATCAATATATATAACAATCATCATTGTAAGAAAATCGTTAGTAGTAAGATCCTAGGCATGATAATAACAGATTAATAACAATCCTAGCATGTCACGAATAACAAAATCAAAGCGTTATCCTAAACACGATACTAGAAGTCAAAATAACATCCTAAATATGATTTTTACTCCAAAATCAAAAGAATAAACAAAAGGGTAATTGAATTACTCACTTTGATGCGTCAACCTTCTTGCTATTAAAACAATACACACGTTAGTAAACTTCAAGAAAGTTTAATCAATAAAGTAAATAAATTAAATATGAATTGAAATGTAGATTTGGGACCAAACCCTCAGAACTATCAACCTTTCACGTTGAGGTCGAAGGCAACATCGAGTATGGTTTGGAGTATTCGAATCATGTAAAGGAAGTATTGTGTTTGATTTTGGGAGTATCAAAGATGTGTTTAGGCTATGGCTAAGAACATTGGAATTGAGAATAATAATTGATGATGGGTTATTGATAAGGATTCTTGATGATTGTGGCTAATTCAAGCTTATTCTAGCTGATTTCAAAACGGGAAAAAACGACCTCTATTTATAAGAAAAAAGGGAGTCTGTCGATCACAAAAAGATCAGAAGTTATAAATAATATAAAACAACTTTTGACGCGATGCGACAAGATTGTCGCGCCGCGCTGGGTACTGTCGCGCTGCGTCAGGACTGTTGCAGTGCGATGGTCTTGACGTTGCGCGCTGGTCCTAAAGGATAGTAAAGCCGTACAGAGTTTGATTTCTAATGGAATTATGTTTGTAGAAGATATACGGACGTCTTCGTATTCGAATAGAACAAGGATTATTTAATGAGAAGTTTTATTCAATCTCGAACTTATTTGATCTTTTCGAAAAGGATAAATTAGAACCTTGTATAGGATTCTAGAAGCTCCTAACTGATTTAGGATTGGGAATATGATCATATAGGGCCTAAATAAAATATTTGGACTCCATATAATCATTGGGTCGTAGGTAAGGTGGACTTAGGCTCGGTTTGGGCTCAGTTTAGTATTTTGGCCATAACTTATTCGTTTTAAGTCGGATTTGGGCTTATAATATATTGTTGGAAAGCTATTTTCAAGCCCCAAACTAAACAATAATTGTGCTGGGAACATGGACTAAAACAATCAAGTTTGGACGTTTTTATAAATTGGACATGAAATGAATGATTTTAAGGACACGAAATTAATGTTTTGAGTTTAAGACACGAAATAAATGATTTTGGTTAAATTTTTTTTGGTAAGTTTAGAAAAACGGTCTAGGCTTAAGGAAACTTTGCGCGACTTTTCAACTCTTTGCCGAACTCATCAATCAAAAAGTGAAAGACACTCATCACTGGGTTTGGTGTTTGGGAGACACAATCAGGTGTCTACGGAATCCCCCACTTTGACTGAGTTAGGAGAAGTGTAAGTTTCTAAACAATAGTCAAAGTAAGTCGATAGGGACGGAGAATGAACTAGAACGTTTTGCGATCTTAAATCATCCTTTTAACGCCGATACCTGTAGAAAAGGTCAATTCTACAAATAAAGGAGTTATGGGGAAAGAAATACGTATCTAGGATTGCCGAGCACACGTCTCTGGGTGACATCTTGTTAACTCTTTTTTGTTTTGACAACCTCCACATTCTCAGGGAGCGTTGTCGAAGACCACTTCGCTTTGAGTTGTCTTCTCGAATCTGGTGACAACCTCCTCATTCTCAGGGAGCGCTATCGATCTGAAATGTGTCCGCGCGTCTCTGAACATAGGAGCTTTAATTTTGAAGGGAATGTCTACGCGTCTCTGAGCAAAAGAGCTTTAAAAGAAATGTCCAAGCGTCTCTGAACAAAAGAGCTTTAAAAGGAATGTCCACGCGCGCTTCTGAACAAAAGAACTTTGAAATAAATGTCTACGCGTCTCTGAACAAAAGAGATTTAAAAAGAATGTCCACGCGTCTCTGAGCAAAAGATCTTTTAAAAGGAATTTTCACGCGTCTCTGAACAAAAGAGCTTTGAAAGGAATGTCCACGCGTCTCTAAACACAAGATCTTTGAATGGAATGTCCACACATCTCTGAACAAAAGGAGCTTTGGAAGAAATGTCCACGCGTCTTTGAAGAAAAGAGCTTTGAAAAGGATGAACGGTGATATTGCTCGATTGACTCCAAACAAGTTTCAATGAACGAGAGTAATGAATGGCGAGATTGCTTGATTGACTCCGAATAGAAGCTTTGATGGATAGGTGACGAATGGTGAGAGTGTTCGATTGGCTGCAAATAGAAGCTTCGATGAATTGGTGTATCTTGTAAAACCAAATTTTGCCAAAGGACTTTGCTGGTGGTTTTCTTGGGGTTGACCCAAGACTTGGTGTACTTGATTCATTGTATGACTTAATGTACTCAACTCGACTCGATGTGATTTGACATGACATGACTCGTGTATGTAGACTCACGTGTGTAGAGTGTAGACCCAACTCGATATGGTGACATGACATGACTTAATGTGCGTGACTTGTGTGTAGTGTTGTGATTGTGCTCGTGCGACTCAAAAATGTAGAAAAGCAAAATTTTTCCGTCATTTTTGTGGAGGGTGCCGACTTTCTCCTGAAAAGAAAGACGTGAAAAATGAAAAGAGGTAAAGAGTTGGTGAAAATAGAAGTTTTTGAACTTCCCCAAAAGGAAAAAGATGAAAAAGAATGAATCAAGTAATGATGCGTGTTGAATGAGCTTACTCAAGTGTATGCATTAATCGTGGTATTTCATGGTGCAGGATTGTAGCATCCTAGACTATCTCAATTGATGATTCGATAATGAAAGTATTTGGGTAACTTAGGCTCGGAGGCTAAGTAACTCATACTTTTACGATGACGATTATGAAGATGAGTGATTCTAAGATGACAAGGCATGTTTCAAAGTCGTATCAAGATTTTACGAGAAAGGGTTCCTAAGGGAAGAATTAGTTGGCTATGTATTTGTGATGTGTGTGAGAGTGCCACTAAGGTTAGGTTGCAAAGGCCAAGGGTATGAATTTTTTTTTTAGAAGAGCCAAATGATGGTGACTCTTAGGCTGGGTAGGCTAATGAAGTACGGATCAAACCCCCAAGTCTAGCTCTAAACAGATAGGGATGAGCATTGGAGATCCCTTGATATGATCATGCATGAATATGTAATGAATAACTATTATGGTCGCACCCCAATGTGAGGTTGCCTACGTATCCGTTAGGAATCAGACCGAACATAGCTCTAGCCGAACTTCGCACAAGTGTATGTACACCTCAAGGAGGTCTTTCAAGGATTGTAACGGGGTTAGGCTAAAGGTTGAAGAAGAAGAAGGGATAAAGGCTCAAGACCTAAAGTAAGCCCCCAAGGTGTGCAACCTTGCATTTGAACTGGTATTTGTATGCTTGAGGTTTCTCACTTTTGAACTTGTATTTTTTGTTTTTGTATTTGAGATTTGTTTTTGAATCTCCTTTGGATAAGTGCAGGCATTCCCGATCATGCGGTCTATCACTCAGTTGACATTCATGTTTCTCAGGCACGGTGCTGAGCACTCGATAAGAGACGCAATCCAAGACATGTTCATATCAAATACATTGGAACACTTGCCCTTTTGCACACTTTTATTTTCCTTTTGAACTTTTGAAACTTTGGTAAAAATCACTAAAGTTTTTTGCTTTGGCTTTGAAAATTGCATAAGTTGCACACCGTCTCATCCCAAGGTTAGGTAGATGTGGGTTGAAGAAGAAAGACCATTCGTTAGACGAGGCTCAAAGTGGTTTATCAAAAGAGATTGTATATTTAAAAGGGAAAGGTAATATGATGTGGCTACAAAGGGTGCCTCAAATCATTGGTATACCTTGTGCTTAGTTCGGCGTGGTTTTTTTTTTTATTTTTTATTTTTTATTTATTTATTTTTTTAAAGGTGCAATGCAATGATCATATGCAAGGAAATAAATGCTCATTTATTGAAAATGGAAAAGGTAAAACAAACTCATGAAATAAATCTAAGAAATGATGGAGGGTGCCTTTGATAGACTTATTGTGGGAACGGGGAAAACAAGAATAAGAAAAGAATCATGAAATCTTGTCGTTGAAGCCTGCCTCACGCTTTGTGCTTATCATCACTTGGCATTCTTGTTGCTCGGAGGAACATGAAGCCAATTCGAATCAATGAGGTCTACTATAATAAGGTTTTGAAACCTGTAACATTCACGAACTCGATTCAACATGCACAAATAGGGAAATTCTTGAAAGAACATGGTGTATGAGGGAGAATGATATGGATGGGAAAAACGTGTAGGAGGAAAGTATGTAGGGAGGTATATATGTATAAGGAAAGTATGTGAATGAGGAAAGTGTTTAAGAAGGAAAGTGTGAGGTATGTAATGTATGGAAAGTGATGTAAAGGGAAAAGATATATTTGTGGAAGGATATGGAAATTTCCGGGAATAGGATGGACCCTCAACTCAAATGACGGAAACGGTGACTCATACATGGATCTAAGACATGGTCATGGTGTGAAAAATGATATGTAAAAGGTGTGTGCAAAGAGCCTTGAGTGTAAGTGATATTTACAAGACTCGTGTCATGACCAAGTAACTAGACATGTGGTTAAACCCATACATGACCAAAGACCATATACTGTCATTAAACTGGTTAACCGTGATAGTGGGACTCAATGCAAAGACTCGGAAAGAAGGACTGAACCATCGCATGGCGATGGAACTGTCGCAGGACGATGGTTCCATCGCGGAACAACAAGCCTGTCGCGGCGCGATGGTTACCATTATTCTGCGCCACGGATCAAAATGGCGCGCCAAAACTGGAATGTCACTGCTATCTGTTTTCAGTCATTCTTTCGAAGGTTTAAGCCTAAAAGTCTTCTAGGTCGAGCATATTTATACTTTATGGGTTCATATTAATTACCCAAATTAATTAAGAAAGGTCATCTAGGTTAGTATGTATAGGCATATGTACAAGAATCAAGTCAAGACAAAGGGTTAGTTTGTATAGAAATGTGTACAGTAATCAAGTCAAGACAAAGGGTTAGTTTATTCACAATGCAAGCAAAGGTTAGTTTAATCACAAACAAGGTATGCACAAGTTGTTTTGGGTAAAAATACCCAAGCCACGTGGCCCTATAAGAGGGTGACACGTGGCACTCCCAATCAGCAGGGAAAAAGACTGCCTTCAGGGCCTAACTCCCGAGAAAAGCCGCAAAATGGCGCAACCCCCAAATCTAGGTTAGAATGACCTAGGTAGGGCACATTTACCAACGACCCTATAAATAGGGAGATTTCCCCCATTTTGGGAACATGTTCATTTATTACACACAATCAACTCTCTTGAACAGAGAAATCACCTGATCTCGGAATCCGAGAAGATCTACTTTTACTTTCCGCACTTTTTACATCACTCCGAAGACTTTCTAACTTGACGTCGGAGGCGGAACTTCGAACACCTGGAGCTTCTATTGTTTTGTAGGTACAGCCGGCGGGAAATCAGTCTTGGTGATGTAACTCTCCTGAGGGACATAAAAAACCCCGAAACACAAGTAAGATATGCACAAGTAGTCAAGTAGTTACAACATGATGCAATGAGTTTGAAACCTAACCATGGCTTTAGTTCTTTAAGGTCAAGGATTATGGTGTCCAAGAGGGTCCATGGTTAAGAGTCCGTATGCATCGCGCGGAAGCCTTACCTTAGAAGGGTTGGCGCGATGGATGAGACTCCTCGAGTTAGACTCAACTCCATGGTTTGGTGAATTCACAAACTCAAATACACCCATTATTGCACGGAGCGTTTTTAGGGTGGACGAAGCGTGAATAATTAAGAAGTAAAACCACATGTAAAACACATATGGGTTCAGAATGGTAAAAAAAACTTAATCAGGAAGTAAAATCATCGAGACAGTACTATAACAGGCAAAACGAAAAGACAGAAAGCTTTCACAGAATCGTCAGATTCTGTCGCTGGATGGCAGGATCCAACGTTCGGAGACAACCTTGTTGCGAAAAGACACGGCTATTGTCCAGCGTTGGTTACTGTCGCCATGTGACAGTTCTAGCGCTCGACGCCAGTTTCAATCTTCGATATTTTTTCTGATTTTTCGTAGCAACTTTTCGATTTTAGTTGTGAAAAATATTTCCGGCCTTTCCTACGTGTATGTCCTATGTTTTGACGTATTACGGATGGTCTTTTCAATGCATACCTTTTTATACTTATGCCACAATGTTAATCAAAATTACGAACATGTATATCAAGAATCTTTCAAGTCTCAGCCACTCATTCTAATTAATAGCTAAACAAATTAGGAATTAATTTAGAAATCCTCCCCAGTTGAGTCGCCAAAAAACTGTAGGGAATTTTCAAACTCTTTTGGGCCCTACGTGTGGGTAATGATTTTAAGCATGATGGCGCTCCAAGGAAAAGAAGCTAGAGAAAAAAGAGTCGCCAACAAGTTTTAGGAACTTGTAAACTGTCCACGATTGTGAAGGTTACACCCCATTCACAATCACACAGATTGCTAACTCCATAGTGGTCCGGAACCATGACTGGATGTTCGGAGATGATGGTACGAATTTGACCTAAGAGAAGCCAAACCCGCCCTAAATAGGCCTCTACTTAATTCTTATGATATTCATGCGCGCTTTTTGATCAACATACATACATCAAATTAGTCCTAAACATGTTTATTCTACGTTGGTTGATTATTAATGCACAATCAAAGCTAATATTGGTGATCACTACCGGAATTAGAATCATATTAAGCCTAAATCCAATTATCAATTATCTTTATAGGTGTGATTTCATGTGCAAATTCCCTTTAAACCTGCAAGAAAGGGTGTGATCATATTATAGCAATAAATCATGAATAATCAAGCAACATAGATCAATATAACAATAGTCATCATAAGAACAACGTTAGTAGTAAGATCCTAGGCATGATACTAAACGGATTAATAACGACCCTTGCATGTCACTAATAACAAAATCAAAGTGTTATCCTAAACATGTACTAAAAATCAAAATAACATCCTAAACATGATTTCTACTCCAAAATCAAGAGAATAAATAAATAAAAGGGTAATTGAATTGCTTACTTTGATACCTCAACCTTCTTGCTATTAAAACAATACACACGTTAGTAAACTTCAAGAAATTTAAATCAATAAAGTAAATAAATCAAATATGAATTGAAATATAGATTTGGGACCAAACCCTCAGAACTATCAACCTTTCACGTCGAGGTCGAAGGCAACGTCGAGTATGGTTTGGAGCATTCGAATCACGCAAAAGAAGTATTGTGTTTGATTTTGGGAGTATCAAGGATTTGTTTAGGTTATGGCTAAGAACATTGGAATTAAGAATAATGATTGATGATGGTTTGTTGATAAGGATTCTTGATGATTGTGGCTAATTTAAGCTTATTCCAGTTGATTTCAAAACGGGGAAAACGACCTCTATTTATACAGAAAAAAGGGAGTCTGACGATCAGAAAAAAGATCAGAATTTCTAAATAAAATAGAACAACTTTTGACGCGACGCGACAGGATTGTCACGCCACGTCATGACTATCGCAGTGCGATGGTCATAACATTGCGCGCTAGTCCTAAAGGATAGTAAAGCCTTGCGAAGTTTGATTTCTAATGGAATGATGTTTGCAGAAGATATCCGAACGTGTTCGTATTCGAATAGAACAAGGATTATTTTATGAGAAGTTTTATTCAGTCTCGAACTTCTTTGATTTTTATCTTTTCTAAATGGATAGATATGAACCTTCTTGAGGATTCTAGAAGTTCCTAACTTATTTAGGATCGGGAATATGATCATATAGGGCCTAAATAAAATATTTGGACTCTATATAATCATTGGGTCGTAGGTAAGGTGGACCTAGGCTTGGTTTGGGCTCGGTTTAGTATTTTGTCCATAACTTATTCCACTACAAAAATTTGGCCTTTTAGCGACAGGTGAAATCCGTTTCTAATTTCTAAAAATCCGTCGCTGGACATAGCTAACTACGTATATAACTACAGAATCACTCCGCTGGTAAAAACCTTGTAGTTAAATGGATTTAGAGACGGAAAAAAAAATGTATCGCTAAATTTGCAACGTAAAAAAAAAAATCTGTCGCTTATATCAGCAACGGGAAATAAAAATTCCGTCGCTCATATCAGCAATGGAAAAAAAAATATCTGTCTCTAAATTTAGCAACGGAAAATAAAATCCGTCTGTAAATTTAGCAACGAAAAAAAAAAATATTTTGTCTCTAAAAGTAGAGTTACTATTCGATTCGACCTGATCCATTTACCACTCCGAAACCTCACTCGGGTCAACCCGACTTGACTTTGCATGTAAGGCTCCTTAAATACCCAAACTCAAGAATCGCAATTGGTAGGAGTCGAATCTGTGACCTCAAAGTCACGTGGAGAAACTCTTACCAACTATACCATATACTATTTGATTATTTCTACGCACATATTTGATATTAAGTAAAAGAAATATTAGGGATGGAATTGATAATCCGTCTGTAATTAGCAACGGAAAAAAAAAATACGTCTCTAATTTAGCAACCGAAAAAAAAAATAAAAATTGTCTCTAGTTTACGTAATTCGTCTCTAAAGTAATATTTTACATAATTCATTTGTAAAATAATTTAGAGACGGAATTAAAAATCTGTCTCTAAATTAGGGATGAAATTATAAATCTGTTGCTCATATCAGCAACGGAATTGAAAATCCGTCGCTCATATTAGCAACGGAAAAAAAATCCGTTTCTAAATTTAGCAACAAAAAAAAAAATCCGTTTCTAAATTTAGCAACAAAAAAAAAATCCGTCTCTAAATTTAGCAACGGAGAAAAATCCGTCCCTAAATTAGAGACGGATTTTCTATTCCGTTTCTAATTTAGAGATAGATATTGAATTCCGTCTCTAATTTAAAGACGATTTTTTTTAATTCCGTTTCTAAATTAAGTTAGAGGCAGATTTTTATAATTCCGTCTCTAATTTAGAAACGGATTGATATCCGTTAATAATATTCCATTTCTATATGGACATTTTTTTGTAGTATTCGTTTTAAGTCGGACTTGGGCTTATGATATATCATTGGAAAGCTCTTTTCAGGCCCCATCCAACTAAACAATAATTGGATTGGGAACATAGAGCAAAATAATCAAGTTTTGACGTTTTTTATAAAATGGACACGAAATGAATGATTTTAAGGAGACGAAATGAATGATTTTGAATTTAAGACACGAAATCAATGATTTGGATTAGAAACATTTTGGGTAAGGTTAGAAAAAGGAATAGGCTTAAGGAAACTTTGCGCGACTTTTCAACTCTTAGTCGAACTCGTCAATCAAAACGTGAAAGTCACTCATCACTAGGTTTGGTGTTTAGGGAGACACAAATAGGTGTCTACATGAATATTTTGAAATTATTTGGCATTATATACTTGATAAAAATCAATTACTAGTAATTATCTTTTACCGTTATTGAAAAGGTTTCTCAGGAATTATTATGCCCTTTGTATTTCAATGTTGTTTCTTTTATAATTTTATAATGTTTTTATACAATTATAAGCTATATTCTTTCTACTTTGATCCGGGTTTACCATGCGCATGGTACACTCGGGTGTACGAACCACCGGTTAGTTACTCAGTTGATCGTCTTTTGTTATCTATACGCAAAGAAAAACATATATATTTGGGATCTTACTTGTTTGAATCGTTACATTAAATTTTATCCTAAAATCCGTTTGTTATAAATTTTAATTATTAGGAGTTAAAGATATTTTTATTAGATTTATACATTGCCAAAATGATAAATGAAACAGTAAAAAAGAACGAAGAATTTTTTAATTTTTATGTTTTAAAGTAAGACTTATATGGTGTGTATGGGCTTTCTTAGAGGTATTAGAAATTTATCCAGACCGATCCGAAAGTAGCCCTTTACAAATTTCAGCTTGTGTGGGTACAATGATTTAGAATGACATAAACTTGCATCAGAGTCAACTCGACCCGACTCAATCACCTGAATTGACAACTCTAACTTTTGTAATCAAAGTTATAGTGACATTACTAAGCCAATCTAAGTTTGACACGCAACATTTTTAAGAATTTTGATGTTGGGAGTGGAAATAAACTGTGATAAAAGTGAAATTGGAAAAAAAAAAAAATCAAAATCGGTGACTTTGAACGAACAAAATAAAGTTGGGTTAAAGTAAGTCCAAAGTTAGGCTCCGTTCTTTTAAGTTGAACCAGATTAATTGAACTGAAAAAATTAAAGAGAAACATAATTGAATGGCTTAACTTTCTCATTAATCATGACACACAATATATAATAGTTACAATCTTCCTAACCTAGAATCAAAAGATATCATAGAATATTAGGAAGTTAACTATAATACAAAAGATAATCTTTGCTAATAAATATCTTCCCAAAATATATTATATGATATATCTCATTACCCCCCCCTCAAGTTGGAGCATGCGGATCCGAAATGCCCAACTTGGAAAGAAGATGATTAAAATGTGACTTTCTGAGAGCTTTGGTTAAAATATCAGCTAGCTGTGCCTTTGTTGAAACATGAGACGGAGATATCAAGCCTTCATTAATTTTATCACGAACAAATTGACAATCAACCTCAATGTGCTTCGTTTGTTCATGAAAAAACGGGTTCTTTGCGATGTGTAAAGCGGACTCACTATCACAAAATAATTTGATTGCCTTTGGATGTTGAACACCCATACTTAATAACAAGGCTTTTAGCCATTTTAGCTCACAAGTGACGCCTGCCATGGACCTGTATTCGGCCTCAGCCAAGGAGAGAGAAACTGTAGGTTGCTTTTTCGTTTTCCATGAAATTGGGGATTTGCCAAGGAACACGAGCCCCCCGATAAAGAATGCCTAGTTAAGGGACATGCAGCCCAATCGGAGTCACACCACTCCTGCAGATTCAAGTCACAAGCAGAGCTCAAAAGAATACCCTGTCCCGGAGTGCCTTTTAAATATCGTACCACTCTTAAAGCAGCATCCCAATGCTCACGACGAGGTGGCTGCATAAATTGAGATAGTATATGAATAGAATAAGCAAGATTAGGGCGTGTGACCGCAAGGTATATCAAGCGCCATACTAGCCTACGATATGACTCAGGATCCGATAGAAGTTCACCACTTTCCGTACTCAATTTGTGGTTTTAATCTATCGGAAATCCACTAGGCTTTGCACCCAACATTCCAGCCTCAGAGATGATATCTAACGTATATTTACGTTGACATAAAAACAATCTGTAGAGCTACGAGTAACTTCGATGCCCAAAAAATATTTTAAAGGACCAAGGTCCTTCATCTTGAAGTAATCACTGAGATAGGCTTTAAAAACAGTAAGAGCACCGGAATCATTCCCAGAAATAATGAGATCATCAACATAAACCAAGACGTTAATCTGAACAATAGTCTTAGTATATGTAAATAATGAATAATCAGAGTAATATTGAAGAAAACCATATTGTTTTAAAGCCATAGTTAGTTTTGCAAACCAACATCTAGGAGCTTGTTCAAACCGTATAAAGACTTGTGCAATCTGCAGACCAAGTTAGGATATGAACTTTCGAACCCGGGAGGAAGTTTCATATAAACCTCATCAGCTAGATCACCATGTAAAAATGCATTATGAACATCCATTTGATGGAGCTCCCAATTTTTAGAAGCTGCAATGGCAAGAAAAGTACGAACTGTTGTCATTTTGGCCACCGGAGCGAATGTCTCATCACAGTCAACCCCTGCTTTCTGATGATTGCCAAACACAAACAAGCGAGATTTGAGGCGCTCTACTTCACCATTCGACAAAAATTTGGTCTTGTAGACCCATTGACTGCCTACAAAAATTTGAGGAGCTCTCTTGCCAGGAGAAAGTCGCTTTAAGGTCCATATCCCATTATCTTCCAGAACCCGAATTTCTTCCTGCATAAACCTGCGCCACCCATCATTTCCACTAGTAGAAAAATGCAAATGAGCAACGGTTCAAAATCGACTTTGGGCACCGGTTTTGAACCGTTGGTCATCCTTCCGTTGGTCATTTGAAGGATGCCAAAAGCTGAATTTATTCCCACCAGTTCAAAACCGGTGGGAATAATTAACATTAGCACTGGTTAACTGGTGCGAATACATGATTATTAGCACCGGTTAACCGGTGCCCTTAGTAGCCCAAAAAATAATTTTTTTTATTTTTTTATTTTCTTTTATTTTTTGCATTTTTTTTACCTTAAACTGTACCTGATACTTATATATAATCATAATATACATAAGACACATATATTTTCATCAATAACTTGTAATATTACACTTTAAAAAACTAAAAAAAAACTACAGAATCAAACTTTTCTTCTATTTTCATAATAGGAGTAAGCAGTAGCAGCACTATAGAAGCATCAACAACATCAAAGATAGGAGGCAATAGCAGCTATGTAAAGCAGCAGTAGCAGCAAAGATAAAGTAGTAATAGCAGCAGAGGGGGTAGCAGTAGAGGCAGCAGCATGGAGAGCTGATCCACTCTCTTATGAAGAGGCAGCCGCGTGGAGAGCTGGAACATAACACTTGGATAAGTAGTAGAAACACAATGATGAATCAAGTAATCTTAATTAAGCTAATGGATGGGACAATAACTATCAAATAAACTAATACTAAGAGACAAGTAAACAATTGGCTCTTGTCCCTGATTTACCCTTAGCCAAGTAAAAAAAAAAAAAAAAAAAAAAACCACGCTAATTCACTTGCTCACTCTTAGTTTCTTAATACAAGTTCACAAAAACCACTACAATAAACACATAGATTACCTCGTATACCAAATGAATTTGCAAGCTGCTATGTCAAAATTTTGTCCTCTGTAAACTAAACAGCCAAACCGGATTGTAGAAATCAGCTCCTGATCACCACACACAAGGAAAACATTGCAATTAGCAAGTGACCAATGTACACACATACTACACAAACAGTGGACCTATCTCCATGAATCATTATATATGTCAAATTTAAAACTTAGACTGACCTAACAGATTTACCAAACCAGAATATTAGTTAAAATTGTAAGTTTGTGGATAAGAACAAGTTGTAAAATTTTGAGGTGCGAGGTACGTAGCAACAGCATCATCCTCAGCAGAGTAGTAGCAGCTGCAGCCTTGCCAGGCCAGTTGCAGCAGCAGCCTCAGTAGTAGCTGCAGCCTTGCCAAGCTAGCTGCCATAGCAGCCTCGGTAGGGCAGTAATAGCTGCACCCTTTCCAGGCCAGCTGCAGCAGCAGCCTCGGTAGGGCAAAAGTAGCTGCAACCTTTCCAGGCCAGAGTCACTAGTCCCTCATTCCTTGTCCCTCCTAACCCTCAAAGAAGAAATGATTCGAAATTGAATGTAGAATTCTATTATATAACCTACAAAGCCAATCACAATAAAAAAAACTTAGAAATTAAAACCATGAAATGTGAAAACTGAATTGTGATTTCCAGAAGACAAAAACAATGAAATTAATGACCTAAAAATTCGAATGATTTGTGTATATACACTCAATGCAAAAAAAAAAAAAGGGGGTATATACATAGATCCCCACATCAATCATGTTATTAAACAAATCCAAGCAGAGCAATATATTTTATACCCCTATGGTATTCACAACCCCTATATATATCTAGTATTTATACCCACATAAATGAATAAATCTCATATCATAAACCACTTCATCCTCTGGTATTCACAACTCCTATATCTAGTATTTATACCCACATAAATGACTCACCAGAGTTAACATCTCAAATAAAATACATGGAAAGTATGCAGAAATATATGGCATATGTGTCACATAAAATAGACAAAACACAGTTACAGAACTCCCTCACTACCCTTGCTCTGCTCCTCACACACAGCAGACCGTAATTTTAATTTAAGACACAAGGTAGCCTCCACACCAAAGCACAATCACACCACACATCACAACAACTCCAATTCACAAGAAAATGAGTTGCAGGCCCCATAACCATATGAAGTTACATCCAAAATTATTAACAAAATCACATTAGATACTACTATACTCACAAAACCATTACAAACAAAATAGGGCACCAATCCGCACAACAAAGCATTCAAACATTTATCATTCAGTCACTTCCATAGCGTAAAATTCAATAATGCATACTAACAAATAATCAATTACATAAACCCTAGAAATTGAATCTAAAGAAGAATCAAAGTAAAATTTATAATTTAAGTACTTATAATTTGAATCAAAGTAAAATTGGCACACTTCAATATAAAATCCTAAAAATTAAACAGAAACAAGAATTAAACATCAAGGATTACCTCATTTCAATTGAGCCTTGATGATTCGTATTAAGGAGTACCTCACCCTTTAATCACAATCCTCTACAAAGTAGCACAAAAATAATTAATAAATCGGCATAAATTGAAATTTAAACATCAAGTTACTGAATATGAAAAGGAAAAGCAGGATTAATTGTGAAATTTCACAAAAATTGGATGAAAAAGGAGATAAATTGCATAAGTTGAATGAAAATTGTTTTAGAAAACCCTAGCTATTAATGGCGTTTCTTGTGGCGCAATGATGGAGAAGGAGATCGAAGGAGAGAGAAAAGGAAAGCTAGAGAACCCATAAACCTGCCGTCACTACAACCTGACGCAACCTACCACGCCAACACCTAACTGCATAAACCTCCAAAACCAGCAGCAATTTTGAACAATATTACATAAATTAAACCCAAAGATTAAGGCATTTAACATGAATAATTGGACCAAAACGCAAAGCTAAAGAACCCAGAAACCCTAACCTCAAATTTCTGATTTTTGAATCGATAATTGATTCAAGTTTGTTGTTATTGTATTTGATTCAAATTGACGGCAGCGGCAATGGTGGTTGTGCTTGGTTCTAACGACGCCAATTTCTGACAAAGGGCAGCGGTGGCCGGTCGATACTTGCATGGTTCGAATTGGCAGCGGCGATGGTGGTTGTGCTTGGTTCCATAAAAGGAAGAAGAACGATGGTGGTTGTTGAGAAGCAGGTGGTTGTGTGATGATAGTTGTTGAGAAGAGGAAGAAGATTGAGAGATGAGCTAAGAGAGGAAAAAGAACTTGAGATGAGAGAGAAAGAGAGAACAAAAAATGACAGAGAAAGAGAGAGAACAAGAGAGGCGGATGAGAGATAGAAAGGGGGTAAAGGGTGTTTTTTTAGTTTGCACTGGTTTGAACCGGTGCCATGAACTTAAGTTCTCACAGGTTTGGTTTGAACCGGTGCGATTTCTCCTACATTAAATCCCACCTTGTTTATTTCGCACCGGTTTTTAATAACCGGTGTGCATTTCTCGGTGCGCATTTGTGTTTCTTTACTAGTGATTTCATAGCTTCTCTAAAAGATTTCGGATCCATGCTTTGAACAACTGCTGTAATAAATTTTCGATAACTCATAAAAAAGTGTCACAATTTATATAATGTGCTAAGGGGTACGGAGTACGTGGAGACTGATTGGAGGAATGAGGCGGACTCTTAGCAACCGTGTGTGTAATAAAGTCACGTAGCAAAATCGAGGGATATTTTTCCCTGAAACCGCGACCCAACTCGGAGGGTGGCTGGTCATCCGTGGGTCAGTGTGCTGCCGAGGTATGAGCTGCTCAGGCTGTTGGTTCTGGACAGTGGCAGCATTATCTAGCTGCTGCTCGGACTGTGTTGGCTGGGCAGTGGCAGCCTCGGCTTGCTGTTGCTCATAATGCTGCTGTTGTTAGCTAAAATCACGGGCTGGAACAGGAGGGTCCCCAGCCCCCCTACGATCAGCAGCATTATGCCGCGGGGTGGTTGCAGAGGAGACTGTTTCCCCCCTTTCCACCGAGTTGTTTGCACCCTCACTACCATGTGCACCGTTATCATCATAACCCAAATCAAAATTAGCAAAATCAACATGTATATCTTCCCCTATATCACTGAAATTGGCGTTAATATTAGCATAATCTGGGCTAACAAAGGGGAACATATCATCAACAAATTTCACATCACGAGAGCCAAAAAATTCTTTTGTTTCAAGATCAAAAAGCTTCCATCCTTTCTTCCCAAAAGGATACCCCACAAATACACATTTACGACTCCTACTAGCAAACTTATCCCCCCTAGTCTTTTGATTGTGAGCAAAACACAAGCAACCAAAGGTGCGAATAGCATCAAATGAGGGTGATTTATTAAAAAGAATATCAAAGAGGTTTTATTTTGTAGTATAGGCGTAGGAGTTTGATTAATCAAATGAGCCGCGGCTAAAGCACGCTCTCCCCAAAATTAAATAGGTAGTTTGTCTTGAAATCTCAAGGCTTTAGCAACATTAAGAATGTGTTTGTGTTTTCTCTCTACCCTCCGTTTTGTTGAGGAGTCCCTACACACGAGGTTTGAAAGAGAATACCAGTTGCAATAAAATAATCACGCAAACAATTAAATTCAGTTCCATTATCACTTTGCACAATTTTAATTGTTTGATTATATTGTCTATCCACCATAGCAACAAACGCTATAAACATCTGAAAAACTTCCGTCTTATTAATCAACAAATAAATCGAAACGGCTCTTGAATAATCATCAACAATAGTAAAAAAATAACGAGCTCCACAAGATGAAACATGTCTATATGGACCCCATAAATTACAATGTATTTTTTCAAAAATTCTAGAAGCTTTATTGTCACTCAAAGGAAATTTGTCTCTAGGATGTTGAGCACGAAAAAACTCTTCACATCCTTTTGCTAAACTACTTTTATTATTGCTAATATGAGGAAGCAACTTAACTACTCTCTCTGAAGGATGCTCCATCCGTCTATGCCAAAGATCCAAATCTAATTTCGCTTCAACCACAGACACACATTGCACCACATCCAGTTTGCTAAGATAATAGAGTCCATGCATCTCGCCTAAGTCCCGTTCCAATCAGCTCCTTTAGTTGGTCCTTATAGCACACATATGTGAGTTAAATTGTACGACAACATTTAACTGATCACTGAGTTGAGAGACGGAAATTAAATTGCAATTCAAATTAGGAACAAAACGAACTCCAGAGATTGTGATTTTAGCAGACAACCAAACACATCCGGCCAAAGTTGCGAGCACATTATCACCATTGGGCAAACCAACGGGACATTCAATATTGTAAGTATCAAATAACCAAGTTTTATTTCCAGTGACATGATGCGTTGCTCCTGTATCGATAATCCAACTAGTGTCATCGAACTTACCACTTAAACGATTTCCGGGAATATTAGAATTACCCATAAAACCTGTAAGGGCCTTACATTTCTCACTGGAAAAAACTTGCCCCGAATTAGAGGCCTGAGAATCTGTCGTGGTAGCATTTGCACGTGCCCCCCCCTCAATTGCGGGGATTCCACCCCTCCGGATATCCTGTAATCTCATAACACTTGCTTGGGTCGTGGCCTTTCTTTTGACAGTGGGGACAAGGAGACTGAAACCAGCAGCTTGAAATATCGTGACCTGGCCTGGTTTCTTACAATGCGAGCAAGTCTTGACACCACACGCACTGTTAGAGGCAGCACGGACAACAAAGCCAAGAGCCTCGGCTGACTGCTTTTCCTCGGGCTCTTGCTTGACTGTATGCACACTTTTGGTCTTGAGTCACAAGCTGGTAAGCCCTATCAAGGCTTGACAAAGGGTCTTGCGATAGTATATTAGTACGCAAGGAAGAACAATAACCACTGTACAAGCCCATTAGAAAATCATGAAGCTTGGTTTGTTCTCGTCTAGCCTCATATAATTGACCCGCAGTGCACTTCGTGCAACAATTACACGAGATTAAGGGCTCATGGTGGTCTAGTTCCTACCATAAGGCATGTAACTTGCCATAATAAATGGACACAAACATCGTTTTAGTTTGCTCGCACTTGGCTAGGGAAATCCGAATCTGCTGCACCCTAGGACCATTAGTTTGAGCGAATCTCTTCTTGAGATGATCCCACACTACTAGAAAACACCTGATTTACGACGGAAAAAATCTGTCGGTACACCTTGAAAATCCGTTGGAAATGGCTATTTCCGACGGAATTCCGTCGAAGCACGTTGTCGGAAACCCATTTGTCGGAAAAACGGCCATTTTCGTCAAAAATTCCGTCGGAAAACACTATTCCGACGGAATTGCGACGGAATTTTTTCATCGAAAACAGTTTTTCAGGTACCGGAAAGTCCGTCGGAGATTTCCGACGGAAATTCCGTCGGAAAGTTTAATAGAAAAAAATAAAAAAAAGCCCCACCCACCTCCCCACCACCACCCCACCCCCTACCCCCACCACCACCCCACGCCCCACGCCCCATAACCCAGATCCCCACCACACCCCCTGCCCCCACCACCACCCCATCCCCCACGCCCCACAACCCAGATCCTCACCCACCAGCCCACCCCACAACCCAGTTCCCCCACCCACCAGCCCATCCACATCCCCATCTACAAAACCCCCACAACCCAGAACCCCACCCACGAAACCCACCCACACCAGCCCACCCACCTCAACCACCTTCCAAAATAAACAAATTCAAAATTCAAAATAAAAAACAAAACCAAAAATAAAAAAAAAAACCAAAAATAGAAAATTTAGAGGAAAAAACAAATTAAACCGACAAATAATTCAAGAAAACGAAAAATCGGAACACAACGAACGAAAAATGGGGGAAAAAACAAAAAACACAATTTCATCAAAACGAAAAAAAAAAACGAAAAAAGTAAGGTAAAAATGCCGAAAAAAAAAGAGAATTTGAGTAAGAGAACTTACATTAGATTCCATCAAAACCCCTAAATTGGCTTGAAATTGGGTTTTAAAGGTCAAATTCGACCATGAAAACCCTAGATCTAGGGTTTTTATGGTCGAATTAAACATGAAAAACCTTAGAATCGGTGGTGGAGGCTTTGTTGAGCAGCGACGACGGTGGTGGTTTTGTTGAGCAACGACGGCGATGGTGGTTTTGTTGAGAAACGGAAGGAGACGGAGGGAGGAGGGAGGAGGAGAGAGACGATAGGAAGGAGGGAGGAGGAGAAATAATCGAGGGGAAGGAGGAGGAGGAGAGAGAAACAAGGGGAAGGAGAAGGAAGATGACGTTGGGCGAGAGGAAGGAGGAGGAAAGAGGAAAGAAAGGAGAAGGAGGAGAGAGAAACGAGAGGAAGGAGGAGGAAAGAGGAAAGAAAGGAGAAGGAGGAGAGAGAAATAAAGAAAATCCGGGGTTTTTTTTTTATATATTAAGAATTTCCGACGGATTAATCCGTCGGAATAAGTGGCTTTTTCGAGGGATTATTCCGTAGGAAAGTTCCGACGGATTTAAATTCCGTAGATAAACCAACTTTCCGACAGAATATTCCGTAGGAAACCTTTTATTCTGAGGGAATTAATTTCCGTCGCAAAAATTCCGATGGAATTTCCGTCGTAAAGAACCTTTTCCAACGGAAATTTCCGACAGACCTCAATTCCGTCGGAAAATTCGGGAATTTCAGATGGAATTTAGTTCCGTCGGAACGGTTCCCTCGGAAATCAGCCTATTTCTAGTAGTGCCAAAAGGGTTCACCTCACGAAATTTAGAAAGTGAGGACTTAACCTCGGCACCGATGGTGTTTGTGATCCAAGAGATAAGCATGGCATTAATAGCCGTCCAATCGGACTCTGTACATGGGGGAGCTGGCTTAGTGATTGTACCGTCCAAGAAGTCGAATTTACGCCTGGCTTCGAGTGCGGTTTGAATATTGGCTGCCCACTCCTCATAATTATCGCCTTTGAGACGAGTGGGTGTGATAAAATCTCCGGGTCTGTCTTGAGGACCTAGAAAATAGGGGGAATTACGTTCGATCTTAGGTGGTGGCGGCGCGGCGGTGTATCATCGCCGGCCATGGTTGTTTTTGGTTGTAAAAAAAAAAAAAAATTAACTTGCTCTTGATACCATGGTAAATTAAAGAGAAATATAATTGAATGACTTAGCTTTCTCATTTATCATGGCACACAGTATACAATAGTTACAATCTTCCAAACCTAGAATCAAAAGATATCCTAGAATATTAGGAAGTTAACTATAATACAAAAGATAATCTTTGCTCATAAATATCTTCCCAAAATATATTATATGATATATCTCACTACGAACTGAAATGACGTGAGCTAAATAAGTTTTAAATCTGTCTTTAATATATACTTTGATTTTATAAGTTTTTCAGATGCATTAATAATCTAACAGTTAAATTTATGCTTTAACCAATCGAGAAAACAAAAATGTTATAAGAAAAATAAAATTCCTTAGACAATTAGATAATAATTTGGACTATAGAGTGATATTATAATTTGTGCACAAGGATATATATGCTCAGATATTCAAGAGCTACAACTTCATTAGATGGTGAAATCAAGGTCAGCTTTCTTTTCTGAGCAAAAATGTAGCAAATATCGAATTCGCAATTCTGAGAGCTGCTTGAAGTTCCTACACAAGAAAATCAAGCATAACATAATTGGTACGACCAAAATCTCTATCATACGTCTTATGATTACCCACTTCCATCTTGAATCTTTCGGCTTCATCAAAGATAATATCTGAACATCAACAGATCCTGCTAAGAATGCTAGTAACATACACAAGATTCCGACACTAATATATAACCCTCCAAGGAAGAGGGTGATATCTGTTAGCTTTTCCACAATCATCCCAATGATGAGAGCTAAAGCTGATATTACCGCGAAAAGGAATGCGAAACCATTGCATACGATAAACAATTTGAAAGCCGGGGATCTTATTAATGTAGGAACACCGGTGTCACCCTTGTAATCACCTGGAGGAGTGAAAGCCGCGGTAAAACTTACAGTGATGATGAGTGTGGCTACCACCAGAAAAGTGTTGGCTCTCTCCTTGTTGGTTAACTTTAACTTCCCGTCTAATGATAAACTGGTATTATACTTTGTTGATTCTGTCTGTTTGGTTTTCGTTTGTTTCTGGCTATTTCCTTGGTCATCTATTCTTTCACTCAATAGCGACTTTTCACCTTGAACTCTTTTCAGCATCAAATCCATAAGATTGATCTGCAACAGTCAATTAATTGAAGTTCTTTTATAGATCAAGTTACAACAATAGTTAGTTATTGTTAGGATATGCCTTGAATTAGTTAGCCCCGACCCCTTCAAACAACTATCATAGAGTCTATAGTGTTGGGTACACCTTTTTTATGTTGTTGGGCCTATCTATTTTTGGCCTATTTTGTTTAGCTCCCTTAAGGTTTAACATAGCCAAGTAATCTGAAATTTGTACTATCCTTTAAGATCATGGATGTTGCGTGCTGCACGTTAAATATGTGTTCTTGTTTGTTGATTTCATTAATTTGTCTCACATCCTTAATAAAAGTTATGAAATGATGTTATGCATGTACAAATACTAAAGGAGTTGAACTCTAACCTGTTTCTCCGAGGGGACTTTTTGACATGGATCTTGCACATAGTTTTCAAAGAGATCCCTAGGCGTCAATAACTCTTTGTTAGTAGAGTTTCCGATAGCATGTTTTTCTTGCGTCAATTGGCACACAATTTTGTAATGAGCACCTTTGACAGCCAAATGCAGTGGAGTGTTACCATTGTCATCACTATTATTGAGCAACTCCTTGAACTTTTGCAATTTCAACAAAAATCTAACGACATTCGTGTTTCCTGAATCTGCTGCTACATGGAGAACGCTTTGACGGTTGCTATTTAGCAAACAAATCTTAGGATGTAGTAGTTTGATTATTTTAACTTGGCCTCCTTTTACAGCTTGGTGAATAGGAAAAGATCCATCATTGTCCATATCACGTTTGAACTCAAGATGTGGATGTCTGTCCAATAATAGTTTAACCCCCTCAACATAACCTATGTGTGCGGCGTAAGACAAAGGATTTCGCCCTTTACTGTCAAATGAATCCATTAGTCTTGGAGCCTTCACAATAATGTTCTTCAAGATAGCTGCTTTACCGCAAAAGCATTTAGATTCAATTAAGACATGTTTATTGAGAAAGGTATAAATAAACTTTATTATACGTATATATAGACTATATATAGGTTTAATCCTATAATAGCATGATGTTATGAAGTTACTAGCCAATTGTTGACATGGTAGGTAATTAAGGTACGTCACACAAGGAACTTGAGAAATATTTTGTTGTAATTGATACAAGAAGATTTAGCCAGAAAAATATTTAATTTACAAAGAATACACAGATTTACGTGATTTTTGTGTTGTGTCATGTATAGGGGCATAGTTGCATACTAATTCAAGGCATGTCAAACATGATTATACGGGGATATTTAGTATTTGATCGAGATAGTAATTTGTAATATGTAGTAGTATGTTGAATTGCACACCTTAAGAACTTACCTTTCGTCCTTGTGAACATTGTCATATGGACAATTGATTTTGCATCCTTCAAGTCAGTTTGAATCTGTGTATTGCCCTCCAATCCATCGATCATATTATCCACAAGATCGCTCTCACCCCAAGTCTTGATCGCTAGAAATAAAGGACAAATTTTATCCTTGTTTAAGCAATATGCTGCTTGTGGACATTTATTATATAGGTACTTGGCCATTTCCGGATGATTATTAAACACGGCGATATGTAGTGCTGTATTACCTTTATCATTTAAGGTTCTACATGCATCCACAGAGATATTTGGCCACTCAAGAAGTGCTTTGAGAGACTGCAAGTTGCATGCCTTTGCAGCCGAATGATATGGAAGGTCACCTTTATAGTTGGCTAGATACAGGAGTGTGTCGCAGTTTCGTCTAAGCAGATCAACAACCAGCAGGGGTTGATCCATACTCACAGCAACATGGAGAATATTGCATCCGTCTTCTAGGCATATTAGGTCATTTAATTCCAACCTTCTATCTAAAATGATTTGACAAACTTGATTTAGGTCCCCATGTAACAGGAGCTGATACAAATAATCATCAATGGGTATCGACTTCAGGCCTTTTGCAGCTCTTTCTAACAAAAACCTTAGTCTTAAAACTAAACTTTTGTCTCGGTCATTTACCAGTGTTAGTTTCTTGACCAATTGCAAAGGAGTGTTACCATCTTCGTCTTTTTGATTGATTAAAGACTCAACTTCTATTGAGTTGAGAATATTAGTGACTGATGTAAGGTCACCGGCGAGTACAGATACATGAAGAATATTTTGACCTATTGCATTCAGCAGGAACCTTGAGCTAGTTAGTAGTAAGTTGATCACACTAATATGGCCCCCAAGTACTGCCTGGTGAATTGGAAAGGATTTATCCTTGTTGCTTATGAATGCACTATGTGGAACTGCCGTGAGCAAAATTTGAACTTGCTTAAGATAACCCATGTATGCTGCATAAGATAAGGCGGTCCGTCCTTGTTTGTCCATCGACTTCAGTAGGTCGACATCATCAAAGCTAAGTATATCCTCCAAGATTTCTACAGTTGGCGTAATGGAAAGGTGAGAATCGCTACAAAGGCTTTAGCTTAGCAATGAAGTATGCAGTATAACAACAAGGAGTTAGAATCATAGCAAGCATTAAAAACCAAAGCGTTGATTTCCTTCTATAATACTTTCCCTATAAAACAAACTAGATAGTTGGACATAAAATATGGTGTATACAATCACATCAATCAATAACATACTATCTCTTCTTGGTGTAATACTAAAACAGACATCAGGAATGACATGTGTCACTTTCTGGTATTGTCATTATCCTTCAAAAACCCCTCTCTCTCTCTCTCTCTCTCTCTCTCTTTTTAAATTTTTTTTTTTTTTAAGTTAAACTATCTCACTCCTTATTATATAAAATACTAGATGAAGCCCGTGCGATGCACGGTTTGTTTGTTTTTTCTTACAACTTATATTTTTTTCCTATGTTTGTGATAAAATTTATTACCTTATTTATTCGCTGTAGATAGTATATCATATTATCATTTAATATTTTTATTTTATTTATTTTAAAATAAATTGTGAATTTTCTCTCAAGACGAATAAATGATAAATGATAAATGATGAACATTTTTTTTTTGATAGAATAAGAGAAAGGAAATATTTTTAATTTCAATGATTTTTTCTTATTTTTAGTACTTAATTTAAAACTATTTTTTTTTGAGGAAAAACAAATTTTTTTTTTAATTAAACGTGATTTCATTTTTTTTATTAGTATAATTTTATTATAATCAGTTGTCATATTTTTATTATTTTTTTATCTAATCCAATTTTTTTTTTTAAATATCAATTGAACGTGAATTTTGTTTCGGGGTTTTCTGATGTCCTGCGGGAGAGTTACAATTCCGAGACTGGAACCGGACGCCTGTACCTGCAAAATAACGGAGACTCCTGAGAGCTCCGCCTCCAACGGTCAAGTTAGTACCTGATTAAGGAGTAATCAATACAGAAATTAAAGTAATGAGATCTCTCTTAGGTGAGAGTGCTTAGTGTTGGTAATCTGCGTCGTTAGCGAGATTAGCCGGTTGTTAATAACTCTGTTCTTCTCTGCTTGATTTCTTTATTCTTCGATCCCCTGATTAATGAGGATTAATTGAGTATTTATAGCCTTGAGAAGCGTGCAACTCTCTAGGTTTAAGGTAAACCTAGGGCTGATCGGGCCTCTAGACTAGATTGGGCCTTGGTGGCCGGTTTTCCCATTTGGCATGGGTGGACACGTGGCGTGTCTAAATTGGTTCGTAGAGGACGTATCTGTGATTGACACGTGGCAGGTTCCTGTTGGCCTTCGTGAAGGACACGTGGCGGAACCTGGTTGGTCCACTTGTCAGACGGTGATTGGTGGATAAAAATCCCCTAATCATTTGCCCCTCACAGGTGGCACGTGACTGGTCACGTGTCGCCTGTGACAGGTGTTGCACGGTGACAGGCGACGGCCTGTTACAGGTGTCACCTTGCAAACGGCCGAGAGATTTTCCCGCCCAAATTTTGAATTTGGAAGCGACCCTTCGCCTTCTCACTTTGCCTATAAAAGGAAGTGCTGACTTCGGTCATTTTCACATTTGAGAACTTTGCGAGAACATTCGGACCCCTGAACTTGCTCTGACATTTCGGACCTTTTCTGCCTACCGCCTGTTCTGACAAGCCGACTGACCCGAACTTCCAGGACTTCATCAACCGTCACTCGTTCAGGTAACTCAGTTCTCTTACTCTTAATTTTCTTTTTATTTTTTGAAATGGCACCATGGAAGCACACGACACGCCCTAAGTTAGTGATCAGCCGGTCACCGGGGACGGCTGAATCTAGGACTAGGAGTGCCGCCTGCCCTTTTCTGGACCCATCTTTGCCCTTTATACAAAGTCCGACTGTATCTGTGTCTATGCAGAACGTGATGGCCAGAACAAAAAAGACTGCTATGATATCAAACTCAGACGGCTCCTCCCAAAGGGTGCTCCTTAGTGAAACATCTGACCAGGCGCCAGATGTAGAACGAGGCGACTGTCAAGCCGACAGTTCTGAGAGAGGGGCCAAGGTGTTCCCTTCCCATCTTACCGTTGACATGTCTAATTTTCCTTCTGCTCCTTCTAAGGGAGAGGAGGCGGGCCCCTCTAGGAGAGGGGAGGAGTCGTCCTCTTCGGACTCGTCAGGGGACGAGTCCGAATCCAGCTCTTCTGGCCACAGTTCTCCTGGCTCAGAAGAAAAACATAGCCGCCTACAAGAGGCGAGACATTCTCATGCAGTTGAGAAGGGGGATAATTGGGCAGAGCCGTCCGCCTCTTACAGAGAGGAAAACGCCCCCTACTACTGCAGGGTACCCCGGGGCCGGATTGCAACCATGCAAGACAACGTGGCGAGCTTTATTGCTAACCACAAAATGGGCCCGGAATTTTTACTGTTCGTGCCGGATCCAGAAGACACTGTCGTCTGGCCGGCTGGTACCAGCTATGGTGACGGCTGCTTTGGCTGCTATGTGGCGGCCATCAAAGCTGGACTGCGCTTCCCATTACATCCGGCTGTTCAGCGGATTTTAGATGGGTATGATCTGGGGTTATGGCAGTTAGCCCCCAACTCTTGGGTAAACGTACTCGGCTATGTGGCCGGGTGCGAATTGAACGGGGTGGAGCCAAGCTTTGAGGCTTTCGCCCACATGAACTATCTCAGCCGGACCCCTAAGTCGGGAGGTACCGGCTGGTATCAATTAACAAGCCATAGGGGTTACCTCATGACGAGAGGTAAGGCAAACAAATGGAAGGATTGGCGGAATACCTTCCTTATTATCGAGGGTTCAGACACGGAGCTGAACAAACGCTTTAACAAATGGAATAGGGATCCGCCTCTTCTCGCAGGCGGCCGCAGCATGCCGCCTGTTCCCCCAAAGGCTAAAAGAGAGATCCTAGACAAAGGACTCTTCAAAGTAGAGACTAGGGTGAACTCTACTTCAGGGGTACGAGAGCAAGTACCCCTAAACTGCGTCCCGAGCTTCAAGTGGCTCTATGACGAGTACTTTTTGGCCGCCTGTGGCCTCAGCAGTCGGTGCTCTAGAGGTAGCCGGCCTGACGAATACTCTGTTTTTTCACGCCTTGTTTACTTGGGATTTTTACTAACTTTGTTGCTTATTTCTTGCAGCTGACGCCATGAGTAAAATATCAGCATCTAAGACTGCGGCGGCCATGTTGCGGGTCTCGCTAATGAAGCAGTCGTATGCCGACTCCCCCAACAAGGAGGCACCCTTGGTTAGCTTCGAAAACTCTTCCTCTTTTAGTTGTCTTATGCATATACTAACTCTTTTTGTTTTCAGTCTGGTACTCCAAGGGCTTCTTCCTCGCAACAGCCGGACCCCAAGGCCCGGAGGACGACTGTTGCAAGCTCTCCTGGGTCTTCCAGGAAAACGGTGGCGGCTGAGAAGCAGCCGGCCACTTCTTCAAAAACCCAGGCGGGGCCACCTAGATGTATGGACACTTGCTTGTAAAAACTCACCCTTGCTTCCTTCTTGACTAGGTCTAACTTGTGTTTTCCTTTCACTTAATGCAGCCGGCCCCCAGGGACTTGACTTGGTTGAGGTAGCCAAGTCTATGGTTAAAGTAGTTCCTCCATCTGACAGGGAGGCGGTCAGGGGTGCCGGCACCCTTGACCTTGATGGGATTTCAGGGGTCCTAGCTGAGGTACACTTAGCATATTTTTGAGCTTTTGAGTTCCAGGACGCCTGTTAACTTTTTTGATTGGAAACTGACGCCTGTTTTTCTTTGTCCTTAGGCCCTGCTCCGAGTCAACAGCCTTCGCAAGCCGATTGATCGGAAAAAACAAAGAGGTAAAGGCCACAAAGGCTATGGTCGCCTCCAGCTGTGATAAGGCAATGTTTCAAATTGCCCAAAATGAAGTACTGACCATTGATCTTCTTTATTATCAGGCGCAGGCTACCGCCGCTGTTCGGGCTCAGTTAGAGGCGGCCCAAAAGAAGGTTGACGAGCTGGAGGGGACCGTCACCAACCTTAAGGCCGAGCTTAAACCTCTTCGCCAAAAAATGCACTCTTACGAAGCCATGGAGAAATCTTTGGCCAACGTAAAAGAACGCCTGGTGAACCAAGAGAAGAGTCTTACCCAAGAGCTCTCGGATAAGGCCGAGCAAGAGAAACAAGAGCTCGTCCGGGAGATGGTGGAAGACTCCGCTCAAATCCAGCGCATGACCTGGGAACGACTGTTCCCCAGTGCCAACTTTGCCTCATGGGAAAGAACGTACCGCCAGTGTTCGGAAATATATAATCAACAGATCCTGGCGGCTGCTGAAGAAGAGGCGTTGGACGGTGCGTTGGAGGAGGAAGAGCCGGTTGTGGCGCTTGTGCCACTTGGGGGTAAGGCATCAAAAGAGGGTGCAGCTAAGGCCGAGTCCAGCAAGAAGAGTGCTGACCAGGCGGCAGCTGCTGATACTGAACTGCCCCCTTCTTAAGCTTTAAGTATTTTTTTTCTTTTCACGGCCTGCGTGCCGTTTGCTTTGTAATTACCCGGCCAGGGGGCCGGGGTTTTGAATATTCTGCTGGTCTTTAATGGCCGGCTCATTTTTAATCAAATTTTTGTTTTGGTTCAAATTTGTCTAAGTATTTTTAATTTGTTCACTAGACCGACTGTTGTGTATGGCCGAACGTTAAGACAGGTACAAATAGTAAGTATGCCGCCTATGCCCCTGGTCGACTGGTTGTCTGTTTCCAGGATAGATGATCAGTCGGCCATTTAATCAATCGGTATTCGAACTCTTTATTCAATTTGTCTGACCAAGTAAATAGAATTACCTAGTCGCCAAGGAATTAAGTAGGAAAACAAGCGGCGGGTACCGGTTGTTTCCCTTTATTGCCAATGTTGGCTTTTAACTCGTAATTTGTTAACCTAGCAAGAGTATTGGTTGAGAGCCTTTGTTTATTAGAAACAAGTGGACGACTCATACCTTTTAGGCTCCATACTTAGTTTGAGTGACTATTAACTTAGGAGTTACTTAGTCTTTGTCGCAATTTAGATTGAGTAGTAGAGGTACCAGACGGCGTAGGCCGGCTAGACCCCTTGATTCGCCAATGTTTGTTGGCTATTAACTCAATAGGTTACTTAGTAAGAATAGGGGTTCGAGTGCCTTTGTTTGTTTAAAACAGGCGGACGACTCAAACTTTTAGATTCCATACCAAATTTGAAGGAGTGACTATGAGTTAACGTTGGAGTTACTCAGTCGCCGTCACTTTTGTTTGAGAAGTAGAGATACCAGGCGGCGTAGGCCGGCTAGACCCCTTGATTCGCCAATGTTTGTTGGCTATTAACTCAATAGGTACCCCCTGCATCTATCCCAAGTAATACAGGCGGTTATCTGACTCAGATGTCAACTGCTACCACTGATTTGGTTAGTGATAGAGTTATCCTTGTCTCAAAAACGGCTACGTGGTTGTCCTTGGGGACAGTCGTATAGGTGCCGTGTAATTAGTTTATAGAACAATGTTCCACCCAAAAGGGAGCTGCTCTCTGCGACGAATTTCATCCGGAGGGATGCCGTCGGACGCCTGCTATGATGTTGGGACAGGTCGAATTAGTTTTGTAGATTTGATCAGTTGGCTTGGCGCCTGGTCTGATCATTCGGCCGGTGGCCTTGGTAAGTTCTTGGTGAACGTAGGTGCTAAGTAAAAGAAGGGTAGCCGCCTGTTAGGCACAGGGTCGGCCAGGCCCTAATCTTTTTAGCTAAGTATTGTGAGTAAAATACTCAATGGAGAGTAGCCGACTGTAAAGGTACAGACGGCATGCCCCTCTGAAGATAGTGAAAAACTCAATGGAGAGTAGCCGACTGTAAAGGAACAGACGGCATGCCCCTCTGATGATTGAGTTAAAAGACTCAATGGAGAGTAGCCGACTGTAAAGGTACAGACGGCATGCCCCTCGTAATACAAAAATTGAATAGTAAGTGCAAACTTTATTAAGTAGCTCTTTACTTTACATCTTTTAGAAGAAATATTTTTTAAGGTTATCTACATTCCAAGTTCGAGGCAACGGTTGTCCGTCTGGTGTTTCCAGACGGTAGGTACCGTCCCTGACTTCCGCATAGATTCGGTAGGGTCCTTCCCAGTTGGGAGTTAGTTTGCCAGACTCATTGGCCCTACCAACTGCTTCCATTTTTCTAAGTACAAAGTCCCCTACTTTGAGTGGACGCCTGTTTACTTTTTTGTTGTATGATCTAGTCATTCTCAGGCGATAGATCTCATGGCGCAAAACAGCATTGCCCCTCTTTTCAGGAAGTGAGTCTAATGTCAGGCGCATAGCTTCCCAGTTTGCCTCTTCGTCATATAGCATTACTCGAAGAGTCGGCTCGTAGTGTTCTATTGGGAGAACAGCTTCTGCACCATAAGTTAGGAGGAATGGAGTTTCTCCAGTCGCCCCTTTTTCAGTCGTCCTAATGGCCCAGAGAACATGTGGTAGTTCATCTGCCCATAGGCCGCCTGCTCGTTCAATCTTTTTCTTGAGACCGTCTGAGATGATTTTATTAAAGGCTTCTACCTGGCCGTTTGCTTGGGGACGGCCGACAGATGCGAAGTAATGTGCAATTCCTTGGTCTCCCAACCAGCTTTTGAGAACAGGCGTCTCAAATTGGGGACCATTATCAAAAACCATAGACATGGGAACCCCGAACCGAGTGATGACGTTTTTCCAAATGAATGAAATTACATCTTTCGTCTTGATTCCCTTTACAGCCTCCGCCTCTACCCATTTAGTGAAGTAGTCAACGGCAACAAGTATATACCTTCTGCCGCCTGTAGCAGGCGTATATGGACCCAGAATGTCCATGCCCCACTTAGCAAACGGTAGTGGGCTGTGAATGGTAGTGAGGTCAGTAGCCGGACGGTGAATTAATTTGCCAAACCTTTGGCACTTGTCACATTTTTTCACCATCTCCATTGCATCTGCTTCCAAAGTAGGCCAAAAGTAGCCCTGCCGCCTTGCCCTTTGAGCAAGCATCCTACCACCTATATGGGAAGCACAGAAACCAGAGTGAAGATCATCTAGTATCTCTCGTCCCTTTTCAGGAGTAACACACTTTAAGAAGGGTTGAAGGTGCCCCCTCTTGTGAAGTTCTCCCTGTATCATTTCAAAACAGGAGGCTCGTTTTTTTCAGTGCTGCCGCCTGTTGAGGATCATCCGGCAGTGTACCGTTTGTCAGATATGCCCTGATTGAATCCATCCAGGTTGAGCTTCTGTCTAGGATTCCAATAAGGTTTTCCTCGATGCTTCTCTTCTCCATTACTTCCCAAAAAACAGTTCGAGGAGTATCGGAGGAGGCGGATGATGCTAATTTCGAAAGTGCATCTGCCTGGTTGTTTTCTGATCTCGGCACTTGGATCAGATGGAAATCCTCAAGGGAGCCGACTGCTTGTCGGACTGCTGTAAATACTTGATCATGGCCGGATGTGTTGCTTCGTATTCGCCGTTGTACTGACTCACTATCAATTGTGAATCAGAACAGGCGTCTATTTTTCTTGCCCCTGCCGCCTTACACATGCGGATCCCAGCTAGTAAAGCTTCATATTCTGCCTCATTGTTTGAAGCCTGAAAACTGAAGCGTAGAGCATACTCGAACTTGTCGCCCTCTGGAGATTGACATACGACGCCTGCTCCACAACCATTTGAAGTAGAGCTTCCGTCCACATATACCTTCCAGACTTGGTCTGGAACTTGAGAGTCAGGAGGACGAGTCATCTCTACAATAAAGTCAGCAAAGGCTTGCCCCTTCACTGCTTTTCTAGGCTCGAAAGTAACTTCGAGGCTCTGTATTTCTATGGCCCATTTGATCATTCGTCCTGACGACTCCATGATGGTAAGGGGCCGCTTGATTGGTTGGTCGGTATACACAACGACTGCATGTGCCAAAAAGTAGGGCTTCAATTTTTTAACAGCCATGAAGAGTGCAAGACCAAATTTCTCCACTAGGGGATACCTCAACTCGGCATTCTTCAGTACGTGGCTGACAAAGTAGACCGGGAGTTGACAGCCGTCCCTTTCAGCAAGGAGCATAGCGCTTAACGCATGATCAGAGACGGCCAGGTACATGTAGAGATTTTCTTTGGGCAAAGGGCTGACCAGCCTCGGCAAGGAATGCAAGTGAACCTTTAATTTCTGGAAGGCGGCCTCAGCATCCGGCCCCCATTCAAACCTTGCCTTTTTCTTAATTACCTGGAAAAAGTATAGGCATTTGTCGCCTGATCGGCTTAGGAATCTCCCCAAGGCCACCAGACAACCTGTTAACTTCTGAACCTCTCGGACGGTACGAGGCGACTGCATGTCAATGACCGCCTGTACCTTCTCAGGGTTCGCCTCTATTCCTCTCTGGTTGATAAGGAATCCGAGAAATTTCCCAGACTCAACTCCAAATACACATTTCTTGGGATTGAGCATGACATGGTGCTGCCTGAGTGTGGCGAAAGTTTCTCGGAGGTCCGTCAGATGATCTTTCTGAAGTTTAGTCTTGACAATCATATCATCAATATATGCCTCGACGTTTCTCCCAATCTGATCAAAGAAGACTGTGTTTATCATTCGTTGGAAGGTAGCCGGGGCATTCTTAAGACCAAACGGCATGACCGTGTAACAGTATAATCCCTGATCTGTGACGAAGGCCGTCTTCTCCTGATCTTTCTTCCATAAAGGAATTTGATGGAAACCAGAATAAGCGTCCATAAAACTCATCAAGGCATGGCCGGCTGTTGAGTCGACCAGGTTATCAATTTTAGGCAGAGGGTAACTGTCTTTGGGGCACGCCTTGTTCAAGTCTGTGTAGTCTACACACATTCGCCAGGTGCCATTCGGCTTTTTAACAAGCACCACATTTGCAACCCAGTCTGGGAAGTAACATTGCCGAATGAACCCTGCATCAAGTAATTTTTTGACTTCGGCGGCTGCCGCCTGACCTCTTTCTTCACCATGGTTCCGCTTCTTTTGCCGTACCGGCTTCTTTTTCGGATCCACAGCGAGTTTATGTACTGCCAGATCAGGACTAATGCCTGGCATTTCATGGACTTCAAATGCAAAGATGTCCTTGTATTCTTTCAACAGGTTGTGAAAGTCATCACCAAGGTTTCTCAGAGCAGTCGTCCCAACTTTGACTGTTCGGTCAGGACGGGAGTCGTCTAATATCAGGTCCGCATGCTCACCAGCCGGCTGAGGTCGGAACTCATCCGGCCGGTCCTCTGCCAATGATTGCTATTTTCTTGCTTTTCTTGCGGACTCTGTCTGGGGTGCCTTTCTCTTTTTGTCGCCTGTTTCTTGAACAGGCGCACTCTCCTTGACGTTGTCAAGGTCTGTTTTTTCTCCACTTGACCCGGTGGCCATAACAGTGGGCTTGACATCCGAGAGATAGCACTCTCGGGCCATCCTCTGATCTCCCCTTAGGGAGCCGACTGTTCCATTATCCCTTTCAAACTTAAGCAGCATAAGTGACGGGATTATAACAGCCTTGGAATTATTCAAGGTTGGTCGACCCAGAATCATGTTGTAGGCCGAGAGTTCCTCTACTACTAGGAACCGGACTACCATGTGTCGTCCTTCCCCTTTTTCGCCCAGGCAAATGGGTAGATCTACTCGTCCCAGTGGGTGGACGACTCCTCCTCCAAACCCTATTAAAGGGTGGGAGGCCGGATGTATGCAGTCCGTCTGATATTTCAGTTTTGACAGACATTTGCTGCTGATGAGATCTGAGGAACTCCCGGTATCTATGAGGATTCGGCCAACTCTCTGGTTGGCCACTTTACATTCAATAACGAGAGGGTCGTCATGCGGCCCCCTTATTCCTCCTAGATCCTTTTCGGTGATGACAATCTCAGGAAATGTATATTTGGACGGCTGTTCTTGGTGAACGGAATTTACATCTAACCGCCTTATATTATCTTTGTTGCCCCTAATAGTGGGGCCGCCTCCTGAGAAGCCGCCTGCAATGGTGTAGACGACTGCATCATCTGTATCGGAACTGTCGGCCTGTTGATTCTTTTTGGCCGACTGCTTTTTTGAGGAAGTATTCCCCGTAGATTTCTTGACATAAGTGTCAAGATCACCTTGATCAGCCAAGCGGTCTAGGTACCGCATGAGACTGATGTAGTCATTGGTGTGATGACCAACGTCATCATGATAAGCACAGATTTTGTCTTGGTTCCGGTTGCTCGCAGAACCCTTCATGGGGAGCGGCTTCTCAATTGAGAGCCGTCCCTTTATTTCTTTTAGGATAAACTGGTTATCCTTGTTAAACACATACTTTGGGGAGTATGGTTTGAATTCTTTTTTCTTTTTCTGGGCCGGCTGTTTAGAGGAATCAGCCGCCCAGACCTCTTTTCTTTTCTCATCTTTGTTGGACGACTGTTTCAGTCGTCCCTCTCTTTTGTCGAACCTCTTCCCGTCCGACTGTTTTATCGTACACAGATCAGTCGCCTGTATATAGGCTTCTGCTTCAATCAAGGCCTCTTGAAGAGTCGCCACCCTTTTTCGAACTAAATCAAATTTAAAGGTAGACCCGTCTTTGAGACCTCTAAAAAAGTCAGTATAAGCTACCTCATCCGGTAACCCTTGAATCTGTATTCTCATCAGGTTGAACCGCCTGATGTAAGAACGAAGCCCCTCCTTCTCGCCCTGCTGAATTGTTCCCAAATCAAGGGTCGTTTTCTTCGCAGGGATGTTCATAGCAAAGTTTGAGGCAAATAAGTAAGCAAGCGTCCTGAAGTTGTTTACACAACCAGTCGGCAGGTTGCCGAACCATTGCTGTGCAATTCCCTTGAGAGTCGCTGGGAAACACTTGCACCAAGTGGGATCATCTAACCCTTGAAGGTACATCAGGTTGGTGAATGCCATCAGATGGTCTTCTGGGTTAGTAGTGCCGTCATAGGCGCCTACTAGAACATTTTTTACTTTGGCCGGCTGAGCGGCTTCAGTAATTTCCTTGGAGAAGGCCGACGGCTGTTCACCAAGTCTAAGCAGCCGTAGCTGCCAGTCCATAGGTTGGACGTTTTTTGCTGCATGTCCACCAAATGGAGGTGGCTGCATAAAATACTGTTGTTGCGGCACAAATGGTAAGTTTGGTACCGCCTGGGCACTATGAAAGCCGGACTGACGGGAGGTGCCGCCTGACTGACTCTCATGGTACGACTGAGTATGCCTCATCGAGGCATTTCGCAAACTGTCCTGAAGATTTGAAGTAGAAGCCGACTCTGATAATCGGTCACTCTTCTTCTGCTCTAGCAGGTGCCGAGCATCTGTGAACGTTTGCTTTGACCCGTCCGCCTGAATATGACGAACCGGTTTCCTATTTCCCGTAGGATAACGGAGTTTTGTGAAATCAAGAGCAGGCGGCTCCCGCTTCTTGGATTTAGGATGGGGAGTCGCCTCTCGCCCTTGAACTGGCTTCCTCTTCAGTGAAGTGGAAGGTTTCTTGGCCGACTGCTCTTTGACTGAAGCCGGCGGTTTTTTGTTGATCAACTCTTGGATCTCTCCCTTGAAGTCCCTCATGAAGGTCATGAGTTCGTTCCTTGTGATGGGAGCAGACCCATCAGTCGGCTGTTGCCGAGCAAGCGGTGCGCCTGCTGGCTCGCTTCCTGTTTGAAGATGCTCCCGTTCCCTCCTTTCGGTATGACGGGTACGTCGGGCCCTTAGGGTCCCGTCTGGAGCTGTATGAGTTTCAACTTCAAATTCACTTTCGGTATCATGGTCCGACTGAACTTGAGGGTCGTCCAGGGGACGCCTCTCTTCTGGAGTCGGTACAGACTTGGATGCCATCTCTGAAGTACTCTCCCCACAGACGGCGCCAAATGTTTCGGGGTTTTCTGATGTCCTGCGGGAGAGTTACAATTCCGAGACTGGAACCGGACGCCTGTACCTGCAAAATAACGGAGACTCCTGAGAGCTCCGCCTCCAACGGTCAAGTTAGTACCTGATTAAGGAGTAATCAATACAGAAATTAAAGTAATGAGATCTCTCTTAGGTGAGAGTGCTTAGTGTTGGTAATCTGCGTCGTTAGCGAGATTAGCCGGTTGTTAATAACTCTGTTCTTCTCTGCTTGATTTCTTTATTCTTCGATCCCCTGATTAATGAGGATTAATTGAGTATTTATAGCCTTGAGAAGCGTGCAACTCTCTAGGTTTAAGGTAAACCTAGGGCTGATCGGGCCTCTAGACTGGATTGGGCCTTGGTGGCCGGTTTTCCCATTTGGCATGGGTGGACACGTGGCGTGTCTAAATTGGTCCGTAGAGGACGTATCTGTGATTGACACGTGGCAGGTTCCTGTTGGCCTTCGTGAAGGACACGTGGCGGAACCTGGTTGGTCCACTTGTCAGACGGTGATTGGTGGATAAAAATCCCCTAATCAAATTTCATTTTATTATTTTTTTTAAAGTTTAATAGTATTTTTTTTATATATACGAAATAAAATAAATTGTTCTTTTCTCTTAGATAAAATTTCCAATTTAAAAAGATAGTATTTTATTTTTAAAATAAAGTTAAATTTTTAATTTTTAAAAATCAAAATTCTAGGTGGCTCTCTAAAATCTTGGGAAAAAACTCCCCTTTATATAATTTAACGTGATTTTATTTTTTTATTAGTATATTTTTATACAAATATTTTATTATAATCACTTGTCATATTTTCATTATTTTTTTTAAATATCAATTGAACGTGAATTTCATTTTTTAAAGTTTAATACTATTTTTTTTATACATACGAAATAAAATAAATTGTTCCTTTTCTCTTATATAAAATTTCCAATGTAAAAAGATATCATTTTATTTTTATAATAAATTTAAATTTTAATTCTAATCTTACGTGGCGCTTTAAAATGACAATCCTACGTGGCATAATCCTATAAGTAACGCTCTAAAAATACTAATCCTACATGGTGCTCTAATAATATTTTAAAAATAAAAATCCTAGGTGGCTCTCTAAAATCTTGGGAAAAAAACTCCCCTTTATATATATATATATATATATATATATATATATATATATATATATATATATATATTAGATTTCACTATAAATTTTTTTTATATATATATCAAGTATATAATTTGAATATATTTTGATTAAAATAATTTACACATATAAATATAACAATAGGAAACATTATACTTGTATAAAAATGAATATATTTGATTCAAAATTATAATATCATTACTATTAGATATTTTTTTATTTATTTGGTGAATCATTACTATTAGATGAGACACATATATTATCTTAACATCACAATATCTTTACTATAGATTCACACACATATCTTCACATATCACACTCTTATAATATAAGCTTTATAAGTAATTTTTCATATTAGTAAACTTAATTAACCCAAATTTTTTTGTTAAGTTTGAATAATTTATACTATATAATTTATTATAATAAATTGATTCTTTAATATACTCCCTCCGTCCCAGTATACAATTTCTGTTTGTGTTTTTTCACGGTATTTAAGAAATCGGAGGAGGAAGTGAATGAAGTAAATAAAAAATGGTGAAAAGTACAATTATAGTAAAAAAATTAGAGAGAAAAAGTAAAAAAAAAAAGTACAAAAGCATGTGAAAAATTCAAGGGTAATTTAGGAAGTACAATGAATAAAGTTTAAAAAGAATTAAGGGTGTAATGGTCTTTACATACTATCCAAAAATAGAAATATGAACAATATTTTGGGTCTCCAAAATAGGAAAACATGAACTAGAATATGGGACGGAGGGAGCACAAGTAAATAAATATCACTTTAAAGGTAAAAAATGAAATTGTTATTGATTAGATTTGATGCAAGTAGCACAAGTATCACATTAATAGGAATTTACCATTACATGCACGCATAATATCATTACTATTCTTTTTTTTTTTTTTTTTTTGGTGAATCATTACTATTATATGGGACACATACATTATCTTAATATCACAATATCTTTACTATACATGCATGCACAATATCTTCACAAAATAACAGCCTTATAATATAAGTTTCATAAGTAAACTCTTCTAATAATTTTTCATACTACTAAACTTAATTAACCCATACTTTTTTTTTTATTAAGTTGGAATAATATATACTATATAAATAAATCTATTAATTGGTTTCCAAAAAAAAAAAAATCTATTAATAAAGGTGTTTAGGAGGCACAAACATCTTTTAATCATGGCAACAAATTAGAGTTCAATTAACGATATTAGTCCTACCAATGAGCATGTAGTTATACAGGCTAGAGTAATTAGGTTATGGATTGTACCTTCAAAAGCTTATCCTAATGAACAGCTTCTTCGGAAATGGTGTTATTATTAGAAGCAAAGGTGATTTTTATATAATTCTATTTTTTTCTACCTTGAAAATAACAACCATAAGATATTGCTGTATGAATCTAATGGTGTTTTTCATACATTTGTTTAACAGGGTGGCAAAAATACAGGCATCTATAAAAAAATCTTTATTTGTTATTCAAGGTTCAACAACTACTTAATGAGGGGAATTGTACACTATATCCGGTTGTATAGTGTTGGATAAAAATGATGGGCAGTTCAAACCTACTAATAATGGATACAAAATAAATTTGCGACTTTTTACTAAGATTACAGTAGCTACGAAATTGAGCATTCCTAACTTTGATTTCAATCTTGTGTCTTTTGATAAAATTGCTTCAAACAGTCTAGACACGAATTGTTTAGTGGGTATAGTACATTTTCATGCACTTAATATAGTTTTTGCTTTGAGGTAATATCAATTTTTTTAATTAACGCAAAACATCATTTATAATGAATGATTAAATTTGTTCATTTGCTTCAATTTGTTTCCAAAAAAAAAAAAAAAAAAAAAAAAAAAAAAAAAAAAACTATTAATAAATGTGTTTAGGAGCCACAAACAACTTTTTATCATGGTAACAAATCAGGGTTCAATTAACGATATTAGTCCTACCAATGAGCATGTAGTTATACAGGCTAGAGTAATTAGGTTATGGATTGTACCTTCAAAAGCTTATCTTAATGAAACAACTTCTTTGGAAATGGTGTTGTTATTAGATGCAAAGGTGATTTTTATATATTTCTATTTTTTTCTACCTTGAAAATAACAACCATAAGATATTGTTGTATGAATCTAATGGTGTTTTTCATACATTTGTTTAACAAGGTGGAAAAAATACAGGCATCTATAAAAAAACTTTATTTGTTATTCAAGGTTCAACAACTACTTAATGAGGGGGAATTGTACACTATATCCGGTTATATAGTGTTGGATAAAAATGATGGGTAGTTCAAACCTACTAATAATGGATACAAAATAAATTTGCTGACTTTTTACTGAGATTACAATAGCTACCGAAGTGAGCATTCCTAACCTTGGTTTCAATCTGTTGTCTTTTGATAAAATTGCTTCAAACTGTCAAGACACGGATTGTTTAGTAGGTGTTTGGGTCCAATTTAGTCCAATTGGGCCTAAGCACTAAATGATCCAATTAAAAGCCCAAGGTCAAGGTTCAACTCTCCAATTGTGCTAAAGTCAAAGGTCAGCCCACAAAGCAAGCCAATTGGGCTAAGGCCCAACCTCTCCATGTATGATGAGGTATAAAAGCCATCATATTGATACATTCAAGGAGAGAGATTGATTCTGATTCATTCATAGATTCATATGTTCATTCATATATTCTGAGATATTCCAAAAAAGCCTCAAGCAACAAACTCTCTTGCATAGTGTCTTCTTCTTACACATTGTACTGACTTTAGCATCGGAGGGGCCTTCCTCGGCAACACCCCCGAGGCTAGTTTACGTGTGTTTACTGTGCAGGAAATCTTCGGCCCAACATAACTTGGACCGAATCCAGCCTTCTCCATTTCAGCGGACCTTCGGCAAGGTCCCATTGTTTTCACCCGAAACAGTAGGTATAGTACATTTTCATGCACTTAATATAGTTTTTGCTTTGAGGTAATATCAATTTTTTTAATGAACGCAAAATATCATTATTTTATAATGATTTATTTATTTTATATATATATATATATATATATATATATATATATTTTTATAAAACAGATGTTATTGAATATCTTTCTGATATATTGGGAACTGCCAATTCAACAAGAGATGGCAAACCAACCAATCTTCTCACTTCTCCGTTAGTAGATTTGTAGTAATTATTATAAATTATTTGAACCGTAATATATCATGCACAATTATTGTGTTTTTTTAAAAAACAAACATAATAGCATGCCTTTATCGCTAAACTAGCGATTAAATTTATTCTTAAACTGACGATTAAATTTGTTTATTTGCTTCAATTTAGAGATTATTGACGAATGATGAAGAATGTGAATCGGACAATGGATTTTTTGACGAGATATATGCTGGAGTTAATGATGAAATTTGACTAGACTTTGCTGACATAATCACAAGTTGTGGGCTCTTAGTGTATCTTGCTTAAATATCTATGAAATAAATTAGATAAATTGAAACATTTGTAAAGCGGTTGCCCGTCCTATCACAGGAGGCCAGGGGTGGGGGTGAGGATCGGATCGAACCCTGGTCACACCAGGGGTAGATGGAGGGACTAACCATCCCTCCATTCCTTAATCCTCATTTTTTTTGTTACATAGCTATATAATTAATGTATAAGTTGTTTTGGACTTACAATGCATGACACGAGTCATAAACTAGTATAATACTAAAACAAACACTGGGAATGACACTATCACTTCCTGCTGCTGTTTTTTCCTCCAAAATCCCCCCTTTTTTTTCTTTTTCTTTTTTCCTTTTTTTTTTTTAGTTAATGCCACCTACTATAATTTATACTTGAAATATTCACCAAACCTTATAATTGTGGTAATTTTGATTCACATGCTTTCCATACGTGTAATAAAATATTTTCCATATCTATTACTTTATATCTTATAAATATTACTCTATATGCTATATCTTTAAATAGCACGATACACCATATTTTATTCTTTTAAACTATTAATCTTTTTTAAATAAGGTAATTTTGTACCAATATTAAAAAAAAGACGAATTTTTAAGTTATATATTCATAGTTCGTAAGATACAAATTATTATTAGGAATCTTCCTACTAATAGCATATTTCTTGGAGAAAAATAACATTACTTTATTTTGTCTTTAATTTTCAACTATTTAAGTATTATTTATTTATGTTTTCCACAAAGTGTAATAATGCACAATAATTTAAGTTCTGATGTAATTTTTATCTTCTCAATATTTTGATTAGATTCATTTTTTTTTATTATAAAATAGGAATTTTGGTTTTTTTTTTATTTTTTTTACAGTTTAATTGATTTCTTGCCTAATTCTAACACGAAGAATATAAGAAATCGTAGGGTGTATAACAATATAGCTTAACATTATAAATCCCAATCTAAGTATGCATGCATAAAATCATGTACGAAGTTAGACAATTTGATTATTAAAATTTTATCCTTTTTTAATTTTAATTTCTAATATTTTCATATTATTATATTTTGTTAGGGAAAAAAATTAACCAAATATCATTAAAACGGGATATTATTATTAACCATTGGGTGTAAATCGTGTTATAAATAATTTTAAAATACTTATTTGGCTAATACATTATACTTTATTCTCTACATTTATTATTGAATATTTCAAACACTCATATGGTCTAAGAATGTAGTTTTAATATACTCATGGTCTAATATTTTTTTTCGTTATATTCCATATTTAATTTTATTATATAAATGTAAATTAAGAAGAAAATAAATATGAAGTATGTTATAGTTATATTTTGTCCATACTATTTTAAAAAAATTCTTTTATTAATTTAATCAAAACTACCGTGTATGACATAATGGGACCTAAGCTAGTAGTGAATATAATGAACACCGATAGATGTATGTAACTACCAATGACAATAGGATGTTTGTCATGAAAAGGGTAAGGTATATTAAATACTTCAAAATTTTGTTTAAATTTATGTTTGTATATGACCGAGTAAAATATACTAGTAGTCTACTACGTTATACAAACTACAAAGTAATAAAGTTCATCTCTCAAATCATTTTAAGAACAAGCACAAATTGACCAATAAGTATATTATGGCATAATGTGTACATGCATACTGATGTAATATCATTATAATAGCCTTAAGATCTTGTTTGTTTATAAATAACAAAAAGAAAAAGGAAAAAAAAAATACAAGTTGAGGAAAATGTTGGTCTTTTTCCCTTTACAATTCACGTTGAATTCAAATTCAACGTTAATGTATGTAATGCTACATAATTTTTCCTTTATATAATTCGTGTAACGTACAATTGGGGCTTTAGACATCATGTCATATTATTTTAACCATGAGAAGTTTTTGTATGAGACCGAACTCACTATGAGTTAAATATATGAAACGATAATATTCTAATATCTGATAATAATATTCTAATATATGACATTAATATTCTAATATCTGACATAATATTTGACATTAATAATTTAATATCTGACATACATAATCTAATATCCAACATGAAAAATCTAATATCTGACATTAATAATATAATATCTAATATTAATAATCTAATATCTATTAGATTATTAATGTCAGATATTAGAATATTAATGTCATACATTAGAATATTATTGTCAGATATTAGATTGTTATTGTCAGATATATTAGACTCATCACGAGTCCGACTCATCCAATTTTTTTTCGTTTAACCATTAATATCTAATAATATATATTGAGATGGATCTAACAAGATACTAGTTAGATTGTTCTTAATTAGGTTAAAAGCCCAGTTGTTGCATGGTTTAAAGAAACCAAAAAAAGTTCGACATAATAGATTATCATATGTTGATAGTGAGCGAATGAAATAAAAGCCCAATTGTTGCAAATTTTTATGTAACCAAGTTTCAAATTACAAAGTAATTTGTTGGTAAACACGATTAAAGAAATACGTCAACTAATTTGAAATGAAAAAAGTATTTGATAGGATACCTGTCCTCTTGGCAGAAATAGCAGCATGTACTAAGGACTTGCCTTTGGTAAAACATCTAACCGCATCCTGTTTGAATAGGTGCAACTTTTCGAGCATATAACGAACAAGGTCCGCAAACTCCTTCTTGATAGCCAAATACAAGGGACAAATCCCCTCTTTATTCATAGCATACGACGCGATAGGATACAGATCAACCAAGTCCCGGAATATATGATGTTCATGATCATGAAATTCTAAGGCAATGTGAAGTAAGGTCATGTTCTTTTTCCCCTTGGTGCTCCACGATAACACTTGATCAACAACATCCTTACCCTCGGCCTGTAGCCAGCTAATAAGACCATCGACGATGACCAGTTTACTTGTCTTAAGGGCTGAGTGAATGGGGAGCTCACCTTGAGTGTTCGCCTTAATCATCAGTTGAGGCCATTGACTAAGAATGAAAGTGACTAGATGGAGGTGTCCGAAGCTTGCTGCAATATGAAGAACGTTGTTTTTGTCTCTTGTATGTTTAAGCTTGAGGACATCAATTTGCCTGCTTGATATGATTTCCTTAAATCCATTTGAATTTCCGGTGACAAGGTGCTGGTATAAAACTGCATCAATAACATAATGATCTACCATGGATTTCGACATCTTGTTTTTAGGGATCAAGATTCTCTCTAGTATAGTTTAAAGACAAAGCTTATCCTTATCTTTTTGTTTACTCCTCTAACTTTTTCTTCTTATTTGAATTTTATTTTAGAGACCCAAGAAGAAGAAGAAAAAAAATAAAAAAAAATAAAAAAACAACCCAACAACTAGCCTATCTACAGTTGTGTACGGCTGGCTATACCATGTGGCCGCTTGTAAAAGAACAAAGTAACCCCTATATCACTGACCAAGTAACTCATATAACACTGATTGAGTAACCCCTATAATACTAACAAAGTAACTTTTGTAACACTTAACGAGTAACTCATTTTACATACACTAACAAAGTAACCCCCATGATGGTTGACCACACCGTGTGGCCAGCAACATTGTTGAAGCTAAGAGTTTTAATGATGATGAATAAAAGCAAACTTCAACTAATGTGATTTCTCTAAGTGTTTAACTAGAACAGTTGAAGTTGACTTGGGAAGTGGAAGAGTAACCTGACTATGAAGACTCAAGGAGATCCTAAGGAAAGTTAAAGAAAGTAGAAGAAGAGTTCCAATGGAACTAACTTGAGTTCCCTAACAGGAACACTAAGAAAAGTTCCTTAACAGGAGCTTGAAAGCAAGTTAAGAAGATTGGCTTGGTCTGCGTTGAAGACAACAAGTTCTATAAGAACTTGTCCTACAAAGTTCCAGCAAGGAGCCGGAGAATATAAAGGACAGCAGGAACTTAGTCCTGGTCTGTGTGAAGCCTAAGTATCCTTAACTTACAATGATTGACGAGATAATCAAGTTTTAGAATATAAGTCTTTTTGTTAAATTAATTTATCTGTGGATTATTGTAATTATGTTAGGAAAGTTTATGCATGGAATTTATTAGAAGGATGAAAAAGCTTGGCAAGCTTTATAAATGGAAAGTTTAATTTATAAAAGACAAGTTTTAATTTTATGAAAAGATTTTTGAAAGATTTTATTTTATAAAATACCGTTTTACAAAATATTATAATTTATATCTTTGATAAGTTTTCTAAAAAGATTTTCTTTCAAAAAGATTTACATATACATGTAATTATGAAACGACAGTTTTATAATATTTTTTGAAAACCCTACTTTACATACGAGTATAACTTGTATATAAGGGAGAATTCATAATTAGCACAACTTTGTGAGTTTATGCGTGAAGAATCTAAAGAGAGCTCAAAGTGTAAGTTTTCCAAGTCTAAAGTTTGTCATATTAGTTTCGAATTTCATGTGTAGCTTTTCAATCACATATTAGAGTCAAGAGTTTGTATTATTTTGGTATTAGGTGAAGTGTTAAATGTATTGCATACAGATTGTAGGCTTCAAGATTGAAGCTGAGTTTGAGAGCATTCAGGGAGTGCCAAGTGAATCTAAGTCAGGGACTTAGGTTGGGTAGAATAGGGTTCTATTGTGTAGCAAGTTCAGACTGGAACTTGTGAGTAAATGTCTGATTATAATAGGTTTTAGCTAGGAGAGTTTTGCTTATTATAGTGGATTGGTTTGGGTTGAAATCCCTTGAAGGGTCGAGGTTTTACTTCCAGTTGGGCCCTGGAAGGTTTTCTCACAAAATCTTGTGTGCTTTGCAAAGTTCCTTTTATATTATGTTTTATTTCCACAAAAGTAGTCACTAGGAACTCACATACAATTCACCCCCCTCTTTTAGTGTTCGTCTCAACTAACAATTGGTATTAGAGCACTGGTTCTCGCGTATAAGCTAATAACATTGCTAAGTAAGTTTATGAGGAGAGATGAACTATCGAGAGAAGCTTGAAGAAGGTTACTCTACCCAATGTCCACCTGTGTTCAATGGTAAGTTCTATACCTACTAGAAGAACAGGACGGAGATTTTCATCAAAACTGAAAATTACCAGGTTTGGCGCGTTAATGAGTCTGGTGATTTTGAGGTAACCAAAACTAATGAAAAAAACGAGGTAATTCCAAAACTTTTATCTGATTTTGAAAAGAGGATTTTCAAAAATATGAATTGAATGCTTTAGCTATTAAATTGTTCATTGTGGACTTGGACCCCATGAGCACAACAGAGTCATGGGATGCAAGTTTGCTAAGCAAATATGGGATCTACTAGAAGTTGCTCATGAAGGTACAAACGAGGTAAAACGTTCTAAAATTGATTTACTGATGTCTAAATATGAAAGATTTGAAACGCTACCTAAAGAAACCATAGAAGAAATGTTTACTAGATACAATGATATCATTTATGAACTGGGTTCCCTTAGCAGATATATTCCCATAGATGAACAGGCTAGAAAGGTGTTAAGGAGTCTTCCTCAAGATGAACGCTGGAGATCCAAGGTGACTGCATTGCAAGAAACCAAGGACTTCACAAAGTTCAACATGGAACAACTGGCTGGATCTTTGATAACTCATGAACTTCACTTAGGTTCTAATGCTGAAAGTTCCAAGAATAAGAGTCTTGCACTAAAAGCTCAGGACTCGGATGAATCTGAAGTTGATGAAGATGAGATGGTCATGCTGGTGAGAAGATTCAAGAAGATGATTGGTAATAGGAAGTTTGATCAGAATAAGAAATTTTCAAGTTCCAAATAGATTACCTGTTTCAAGTGTGGTTCAAAAGATCACTTTATTAAAGAGTGTCCTCTAAAGAAAAATGATAGATCAAAGTTCAAAGGTAAGGACCAAGCTAAAGATTCCAAAGCCTACAAGCCATCCTTTTGAAAAGAGAATGTAAAGAAGGCTATGATAGCTGCCTGGGGAGACTCGAAGTCAGAAGAAGAAGAAGAAGAAGAACCCTTAGAAGAATCAGCAAACTTGTGTTTGATGGCCAAAACAGATTAAATAGCCAATTTAAAGGAGCTACATGCTGAGGTATGGTTTACTTCTAACGAATTAAGAAATTTCTCTAAAGAAAAATTGATTGATGCTGTTTTGGAGGTTCAAGGTGATTTAATGGACTTATATGTAGAAAAAGCACAATGTGAAAAGGTGCTTAAAACTTAAAAAAACACACAGTGAATGGATAGATAATATGAGACTTGATTTTCAACAAAGATTTTTTGATTTGTTTGATGATAATGTTAAGTTAAAAGAAACTGTTGAACGGTTTAAACATGATAATATACTTATGAATTTGGAAATTCCCTTGTTGAAACTTAGTGGTGCTACTCCCAACTCTGAAGTTCCTCTTCTTGATCAATATCCAAATTTTGAAAAACTAAAATATGATTTAGAAGAATTGAAAGTGGATAAAGCAAGACTTGAGGGGGAACTTTAAAGAGCTAGGAAAGGCAAGCAACCCATAAAGTACATTGTACCAGAATGGATTGCTAATGCTCAAGCCAAAGGAACTGAAGGTCTAGGATACAAGAAGAAGTTCGAGAAAGAAAAGAAGTATGTTGATTTGCCAAGTAGTATTATATGTTATTTCTGTTGAAAGACAGGACATAAGCTAAACAAATGTCCTAAGAAAAGAGCATTCTTAAGAATGAAAATCATGTTAGACAAATATGGGTTAGGAAATCTGATTCCAAATATGTTACACAGGAATCCAAGGAGACCTGGGTTCCAGACACTAACGTTTGATTTTTCATGCAGGTTCTAGTGAGGGGGAACGACACGTGGTACCTCGACAGTTGTTGTTCTAAGCACATGACTGGAGATAAATCAAGATTTCTCGCACTGGACGCTTACTATGGCGGGACTGTAACCTTTGGAGGTAACATGAAAGGTGAAATTATTGTCATTGGAAAAGTAGGTTGGTCAAGTTTCCATACTATTGATAATGTATTTTTGGTCGAGTGTCTGAAAACAACTTGTTAAGTATTTCACAATTCTGTGACAATGGTAACTCTGTTAGATTTACTTCTAATTCGGAATCATCAACAATGACACTGGAAACACTATATTGGAAGGAACTCGCAAAGGTATACAGTGGATCTCAACGAGGTTCCAAAAAGTAGTTTGACATGTCTTAGTGTCATTGAGGATGATCCTTTGTTATGGCATAAGAGATTTGGACATGTCATTTTTTCGTTATTTGATAAGCTTAGATCCAAGGAACTTGTGGAAGGTCTTCCTTTTATAAAGTTCCTAAATGATAAAGTTTTTCATGCCTATGTTAGAGGAAAACATGCTCGTGTTTCTTTTAAATCTAAAAATATGGTCAGCACCAAAAGGCCTTTGGAACTCATTCATATGGATCTCTATGGTCCAATGAGAATCCAAAGCAGAATTGGTAAGAGGTATGTTATGGTTATAGTTGATGATTTTTCAAGGTTTACACGGGTTTTCTTTCTTGTGAGCAAAGATGAAACTTTTGATGAGTTTGTTGCATTTGTGAAAAAAGAACAGAGAAGAACATATAATCAATTAGTGCATCTTAGATCTAATCACGGAACATAATTTGAAAACTACAAGTTTGATGAATTCTACAAAGAACATGGAATGGATCGCAACTTCTCTGCTTCTAAGACTTCACAACAAAATGGAGTGGTGGAACGCACGAAGTAACTCCTTCACTACTAGAAAACAGCTTGATTCCGACGGAAAAAAATCCGTCGGAAAATCCGTCGGAATCATTTGAAATTCCGTCGGAAATCATCTTTCCGAGGGGATTTCGTCGAAATGTTCCGTCGCGAAACATTTTGTAGGAAATTCGACTTTTTCCGAGGGATTTTTCGTCAGAAGATCATATTCCGACGGATTTAAATATGTCGGCGCATAATTTGACTTAATTATATATTCGGTCGCAATTAATATACCTCTTCCGACGGAAAAATCCGTCGTAATTGTAGAAGTTTCCAACGGATTATTTCCGTCGGAAGGTCTGTTATTTGCGACGGAAATATAATCCATCGGAACACTTCGACGGATTTTTCCGTCGCAATGTTCCGACGGATTTTTTTCCCTCGTCAAATATATGATTTTCGACGGAATTAAGCGTCTGAAAATCCGTCGCTATATTCCGATGGATTATTTTTCCGTCGCAACAAACTTGCTTCCGACGGAAAATACCATCAAAAATTCCGTCGGAATTTATCCTGATAATTTAACAAATTAATTGATTTTTTTTTAATTACCACCATTCGAAACCTATACCTCCTGCACCTAATTCAAGATAAAATTAAATTCATGATTTAATTACGAATATATATATATATATATATATATATATATATATATGTATATGTATATATATATATATATATATGTATATATATATATATATATATATATGTATATGTATATATATATGTATATATGTATATATATATGTATATATATATGTATATATGTATATATATATGTATATATGTATATATATGTATATATATATGTATATATGTATATATATGTATATATATATGTATATATGTATATATATGTATATATGTATATATGTATATATGTGTGTATATATGTATATATATGTGTGTATATATATATATATATATATATATATATATATATATATATATATATATATATATATATATGTATGTATGTATATATATGTATAGACACACACATTGTGTGCAACCATAAAACATAATCCAAATTAAGCACATGTACAAACTACATACACAAATGCTAAGCTATAGCCGGAGTACCTTGCCCTACACCGCCAATACCCAGGTCGTCCCTGGGGTCTCGTTTCTGAGGTTGAATGGTGAAACATGTGTCGCTGGGGAAACGACTCATGAACTCATCCCACCTCTCCTGGTTTCTCCTCTCCATTGCGGCCATTTAGGCTTGAAGTCAGGCTTCCATCTCGACTTCCAATTCACTCCGGATTTCACTGCGAAGAGCCTGCACCCTATGCTCCATCTGATCCTGCATCTGGGAAACAACGGAAGGTGTGTAATGCTGTGAAGACGTTGAAACTCAACCCATCTTGTTGCCATAGTACAGCTTTGCACTTTGGCCAAGTCCCTTCACACGACCCTTCTTGTTGCGACCACCCACAATTTCCCAGTACAACTCATTCGAACTCTTCCGAATCCCTTGAGTGCTTGCGTCTTCAACTTTCTTCTAGTAGGCCTCCTACAAGATATACATATGAAAAGGAGCAACTTACTAAGTTAAAGTAAGCATTTTCAACAAAATAGAACCAAGTAAGGCCTAAATAACTTCTACTTTGCCCATTTTCTTCATTTCTTACCAAATGAACACTTTCTTTCTCATAACATGTCAATAATAGGTGGTTTTAGGTGCTTAGGGCTTGAAATCACAACAAAAAAACCAATTAACTAAGTTTTAGGATCCATTTTCATCCAAATTCATCCAAATGTGGCCTAAATGACTTCTACTTTGCCCATTTTCTTCATTTCTTACCAAATGAACTGTTTCTTTCTCATGACATGTCAATAATAGGTAGTTTTAGGTGTATAGGGCTTGAAATCACAAAGAAAAACCAATTAACTAAGTTTTAGGAACCATTTTCATCCAAATTCATCCAAGTAACGCCGAAATGACTTCTACTTTGCCCATTTTCTACATTTCTTACCAAATGAACTCTTTCTTTTTCTTAACATGTTAATAATAGGTAGTTTTAGGTGTATAGGGCTTGAAATCACAAAAAAAGAACCCAATTAATTAAGTTTTAGGAACCATTTTCATCCAAATTCATCCAAGTATGGCCTAAGTGATTTATACTTTGCCCACTTTCATGAAATCAATCAAAAAAGTTTAGATTCTAAGTTATATTGAAGTTCTTACCACAATTTGCTTTGCTTTGGTGTTGGCTGGCACTGTGCCTTTCCCAGGAACATCCTTGAAGTGCGTCTTCAGAAAAATCTCAGGAGTTGTTGGTAACTGGCCTTTATTCTTCGCCACCTTTGACTATACATGCAGAAAATCATCGTTATAAATGTCACACCACCATTATATAGCAATACACAAATGCCTTCTATTTTACTTGCGTATTAAACGAACTTACCATCCTTTTTGCATGTTGTATAGCTGACATAGAACCCTGATAGTGGGTTGGTCAACCACATTTTCCATGGAACCGCCGCTTCGGTTCTTCCTATTTTGGGCCAACCGCTTCTTATACGTCGGATATGTGGCAAAAATATCCATCATCTTCTTGTGGACTTCCTCATTGAGCCAGCCTGGCTTGGCGCCATTCATCTTGTGTGTGACTGTGTAGAACATATCAGGTAGGCGAGTTGCAAACTTCCTTTCAAAAGTTTGCTTCACATGCTTGTTCAATTGAGGTGCCCATGTGAATTGTTTCTGCAAATGATAAACTTTAAAAGTTATAAACTCAACTCCATCAATACACTTAATAAAACATGTATTAAGTAAGTTAAAAATAGTCGTATACGCTGAACAAGTTCCACCAGTGTTGTTTTGTTCCTTCATCAACCTCTCCATAATTCCTCCAAGGGTCTCGATAGTATCCAGTCAGCGTATCGGAGACCGCACTCCTCACCTTGTTATCATCAAACCTATATTAAACGAGAAACAACAATGTTAGATGATCATCAACAAAAAGTAATATAAAACTTGTTATAAGTAATAAATAGGTTAACTTTTCGAAAATAAGAATATAAGTCCAATTCATTAAATGTATGTACGTACCAGAGCGTAGTAGGGTCTAATACCGGCAACTCTGAATGCTGCTGTGTCTGATCTCGTGGTTGGCTGAAGGCGGGCTCCTGAGTGGCACCCAAATCATGTGCCTCCGCTTCCTCCATTTCTTCGTCGGAGTAGTCGATCACCATTGGAGCTTTACCTTTCCCCTTTGATTTCTTCGACGATTCCCCATCTTTACCCCCCGCCATGACCACCTCAAATAGTTGTTAGTAACATGACATGATATTATAAATTACAAGTATAGTGCATCGTAATAAAATTTTATACAAGTCATATTTTGATTTACAATAACAAGCAAATTCAACGGCGGAGATTAACATATTCTGCTGTTCATTAATGTCATCACTACTATCACTACTGGAATCATCACTACTATCATCTAATAATACATCGATGTCATCATCCTCGTCACTGCCACTAAAGTCGATGCTAGATTCATCATCTTCATCGCTTGAGATAACAAATCCATTGTCATCATCTTCATCATCATCATCTAGGACATAGTCTGGAATGTCATTCGGTGGGGAAAGCGTTGCATGTACTTGTGGGGATGGTGCCTGCAAAAAATCTAAGTCCACCGGAGCATCAACCACTGACCTTGCTTGTGTTTTAAAAATAGCCCACCATTGAACTCGATCCCGTTTCAGGCTAGGGTATGATGCGTAGTACACTTAAGTCACTTGGTAAGATAATACAAAGGGATCATACTTGGGGTATTTCTTAGTATGATTTACTTTGACAAGCTTGTATGGTTCATGTATGTTCATTCCCCTACCACAATCCATCCAACTACACTTAAACAAAATAGTCTTGTACATTTTTTTGGGACCAATGTAGACAAGTTCAATAATGTCGTCTAAAATGCCGAAGTACTCTCCACCATCCTCACTTGATACACATACACCATAATTCATCGTAGATTTGCTAGTACTCCACCATTCCCCTACCACGCTCGCAGGACATCCGAGTTTGGTTCCTCTTCAACCACCTATCAACGTTTTGAATATAAACGTCACAATTCCCTAATTAAATAAATTGAATTGCAAGATGTAAATTTCATAAGTATGTCACGGTTAGACCGTTTATATCACCTTGTGATGAAACCAATCAGAGAATTTAGCTTCGAATTTCTCCATGACTTCTTCTCTACGCAAATAAGGTCGAGTACTAACAAAGTAGTCCTCAAACTTCCTACGAGGTCAAAGACACAATGTAAATCATCATTCTAGCAGCCATCTCTAACACAGACAATGAACTCCCTTCGCATAATGGTTGTTCAGAAGCCTTCAACAAATCCAGAAAATGCTTAGCTTGTGCATTAGGCTCTTCCTCCGATGAAACACTAGCCTTCTCGGAATGCCTTTTATCTTGAGTATGACCAAAAGCATCAAAACCCATGTCACGATATTCATTGGACCGCCGTTCAGGAACTCCTAGAAACCCTTCCCCGTGACACATCCACTCATAGTAATTAGGTACAAAACCCTTGTGATACAAATGAATTTTAACCGTTTTCGCATCCCAAAGCCGTTTGTTCTTACATTTAAAACATGGACACCTAACTTCATTCGGGTTACTACTCTCGGGATGATCTTTGACGTCCTGAATGAATTCATCAACCCCTTTCACAAACTCTGGATTAATAGAAAGCCCAACCTTCCTTTCATACATCCAGGTACGTTTTGTTCGTTTCATGATTACAACTTCTACACACTCACGCATATGTATAATCACATTAATCACAAAGCGTATTTCCTATTCATTATCCATCAAAGTGTTATGGAAATGAAAATGAGATTTGACATTATGTCCAAGGGTCCTTATCACTCCAACCTAACCCATCCTTGTACGTTCAATCCCACTAGTGAATGTAAGCCAGGTTTTCAATTATATGGAAAATCTGCCAGCATTTCCCTACAGTTATCCAAGTACACGATGTAGGCGATTAGACACACCTACATATGTACCCAGAGAACATTGTAGAGAAATGAGAAGACAGGATATTCCCTAGAATTAATAACAATGTATACATTCACCACCTAAGTGAGAATAAGCGTACAAGGACAGTCCCAATCGGGGACTATTCAAGACATACTCCTAATGTTTATGCCTTGAACGGGTATCTAGGCATATGATTATGCAAATGATTCATTTAAAAATATATAAACTAAACTAACATACATTATATTAAACAAATATATCATAATTAATCTAAACAAAACTAACATATCATAATATTAAAATAAACTAAATCAAACAAAACCAAACTACACTAAAATATCATAATATTAAACCAAAATAACATACATTATATAAAACTAAACTAAACTAAACTAAGCTACATTATATTAAACTAAACAAAACTAAACTACATTATATTAAACTAAAGTAACCTAACATACATCATATTAAATTAAACCAAACCAAACTAACATATCATAATATTAAACTAAACTAACATACATTTATATAAAACAAAACTAAATAAACTAAATTATATTAAAATAAACTAAACTAAACTAACATGCATTGTATTAGGGTTTGTAATGTGACTAACCTTTAGATCTGCACTTCTTTTTGACAATTAACCAACTAATTGTACAAATCCTAAAAAAAAATTAAAAGTAAAAATAAATAAGAGTTTATTATTATACAAAAATAAAATTGAATTGAAAAAAAAGGGGAAAAGGAACTCACTATCGGTAGATACAAACTCGGTGGTGGCTGCACGCACTACAAGAAATAGGTCGTTTTCCGACGGACGAAATTTCCGTCGAAAATTTTGAATTTTCCAACGGATTTGGGTTTGTCAGAAAATCCCGTCGGAAAAGGTTTGTTGCGACGGAAAATCCCTCGGAATATTTCCGACGGATATTTTTCCCTCGGGAATTTACTGCTGCCGACGGAATATTCCGTCGGAAGCTGTAAATACAGAGGGATAAAAATCCGTCGAAAATAATAAATTTCTGACGGATTTTACACATTTTCTGACGGAATTCTAGCATTTTAAAAAAAAAAATTAAAAAAAAAACTAAACCCTAAAAAAGGCCCCTAGCCCTTTTCTCTCTCCTCTCCTCCTCCCTCTCCGCGTCTCTTTCTCTCTCCTCTCCTCTCTTCTCTTCTTCTCTTTCTCTCTCCTCTCCTCTATTCTTTCCCCTTTTTTTTTCTCATTTTCCTTCTCCTCATTCTCCGTTCTTTCCCCTTTCCTCTTTCTTTCCCCTTCTGTTTTTCTCATTTTCCTTCTCTATCTTCTTCGATCTCCTCTTCATGGATCTCCTCCTTCTCTCCTCCTCTTTCCCCTTTTTTGACCACTCTAATGGCGACACAACAACGACAACAACCACACCATCGCGCAAGGACAACAACAACCACACCAGCAGCAACGACACCACCGCAACGATAACGACACCAGCACGCAGCAACGACAACAACAACAACATTTAGATCTAGTTTTTTTTTTAAACAATTCTGATTATAATTAATTTTTGATATAATTATAATGTTTTTTTTATTAATTTCAGAAGATAATTGTATATTTTATATATTTTGTTCGATTTCAATTGGTTTTGTTTATTTTTTTCGATTTTTTGGTTTGGATATGGGTTTGGTTTATTCGGATTTTGGGTTTTTGTTTCGAGTTGGTTTGTACGATTTGGGTGTTCTGGATTTTTTTTGCGTTTTTTCGATTTTTTTTCTTTTTTTCTCGGTGGGTGGGTTAGGCGGTTGGTTAGGTGGTCTGGGTGGGTGTGGTGGTTGTTTTTTCTGGGCATGTGGGGTAGATGAAGTACGGTGGGGTGGGTGGGTGTGGGTGGGGTGGTCTGGGGGTTGTTCTGGGCAGGTGGGGTGGGTGTGGGTGGGGGTTGGTCTGGGCAGGGTGGGGGTGGGGGTTGTTCTGGGGAGGTGGGGTGGGTGTGGGTGGGGGTGGTCTGGGTGGGTGTGGGTGGGGGTTGTTCTGGGCAGGGTGGGGTGGGTGTGGGTGGGGGTTGTTCTGGGCAGGTGGGGTGGGTGTGGGTGGGGGTTTTTCTGGGCAGGGTGGGGCTTTTTTTTTTATTTTTTTTTATACCTTTTCCGACGAAAAATTCCGTCGGAAACCTCTCCAACTCCGACGGAAATTTTCGTCGAAACATTGCGACGGATTTTCAAATAAAGTCAAAAAAAGCGCCGACAGAAATAAATCCGTTGGAAATTCCGCCGGAAACTAGCCTTCCGACGGAATTTCCGTCGGAAAAGGTCGAATTTCCTAGGTCGAATTTCCTACAAAGGTCGAATTTCCTACAAAGGTCGGATTTTTTCCGTCGGAATCAAGCTGTTTTCTTGTAGGTACGACAATCTTGGTGGAGACGGCGTCGGTGGTGGCTGCAAAATAAGGGTGGTCGAGGAAATTAATTCATTAAAAATTAAAAAAGAAAGGGGGAAAGTAGGAGGACTTACCGGAAGTTTCAGTAGGGGGAAAGGGTGGTGGTTCTGGTCGCGGCGACGGAGGGGAGGAGGTCGGAGGTAGCTTGGTGGATGTGGCTGCGAAGAGGTAGTATAGTTAGGTTTTAGCGGTACTTTTAAATAATTAAAAAAAAAAAAAAAAAAAACAACAACAACAACAACAACACTAACCTCGCGGCGGCGTCAGGGGCGGCAGAAGGTGGTTCTGGTCGCACCGATGAAGGAGAACGGGGGTGGCTGTAGACATGGTGGTTCTGGTTAGGGATCCGACCGAAAAAATCAAAGTAAAAAACAAAAACAAAATGCACTACACTTACCCAACGACGGCCAAGGAATAACGGCAATGTAAGGCCAGTGGTTGCGGTAGCGGATCTGGTGGTCGTCGGTCTTCCTCTTTCTCTTTTTCTTCCTTTCTCTTCCTCTTTCTATTTCTATTTCTCTTTCTCCTTTTCTGTTTCTATTTCGACAAATGCATAAATTAGAAATCAAGCATTGTTTTTTTTTTTGTAGTTCTGACGGAAATAATTTATGTCGGAACTTAATATTTCCAACGGAATATTCCGTCGAAATATATTTTCTGAGGGAATATTCCGTCGAAAGTATTAATTTTCGACAGAAATTAATTCTGTCGGAAAATTTACGAGGGATATTCCGTCAGAAAGTTGGTATTCCGATGGAATTTTTCGACGAATTATATTTCCTTGGAAAATTCAAAATTTCCGATAGAAATTTTGGTCCGTCAGAGTGTTTCCGTCGGAAATCGGCCTATTTCTAGTAGTGCTTGAGGATATGGCTAGAACAATGCTGATTTCCAGTGGTTTACCTAGGAACTTCTAGACAGATGTAGGGAATACAACATGCTACATACTAAATAGAGTTACTGTTAGAGCCATCACCAACAAGACACCATATGAGAGGAAGAAAGCCTAATATTTCCTACTTTAGATCTTTTGGGTGTAGATGTTTTGTTCATAATAATGGTAAAAGAAACTTAGGTAAGTTTGATGAACGAAGTGATGAGGCTGTATTCTTAGGATATGCCTCAAATAGTAAAGCTTATAGAGTCTGTAATAAAAGAACAATGTGTGTTGAAGAATCTGTACATGTTATTTTTGATGAAACTGAACAATTGATTGATGCACAGGAAGGTGATGATGATTTTAAAATTGGACTTGTACGAAAGTATGATCCAAATGAGGAATCAACATCATTGCAGAAGCGACACTCTGAAAAGGAAGGTGAAACAAATCATGAAGCAAATGGGGAGAAAGCAACAGAGGAAGCATAAGAAACTGCACTCCAGATTCAAGAACAAGAGCAAGTGGAAGTTCTTGAAGAAGTTTAGAATGAAGCTCAAGGAGTAGTTCCAACAGAAGTTCCAGCCAACAATGCTACACAAGAGAGGACGTTTCCCATAAAAGACTTTCATCCCAAGTCTTGGAAACATCAAAAATCTCATCCAGTGGATGCAATTATAAGTGATATTGCTTAAGGAACTCAGACCAGATCTCAGCTTAGGAACTTTTGTGCATTCTATGCATTCCTATCCTCCATGGAACCTAAGAACCATGTTGAAGCTTTGACTGATGCAGACTGGATTAACGCTATGCAGGAAGAATCTAATGAGTTTGAAAGAAACAAAGTTTGGCATCTGGAACCTAGACCCAGTCATAAAAAGACTATAGGTCTCAAATGGGTGTACAGGAATCATTACAAGAAATAGGCCGGAATTTGGGTCTATCAGAAAATTCCGACGGAAAAGGTAAATTACGACAGAAATCCCTCGAAAATATTCCGACGGATTTTTTTTCCCTTGGAATTTACAGCTTCTGACGGAATATTCCGTCGGAAGCTGTAAATTCAGAGCGAAAAAATCCGTCGAAACAAATAAAACAAAAAAAAATTGAAAAACACCTAACCCTAAAAAACCGGAAAACCCCCTCCCCTTCATTTCTTTTCTCTCTCCTCTTCTCTCTCTCCGCCTCTCTTCTCTTTCTCTCTCCTCTCCTTTCCTCTTTCCTCTTATCTTTCTCTCTGAACTCCTCCCTCCTCTCTCCTTTGCCATTATCACTTCTCCTCTCTTCTTCTTCTCACTTCTCCTCTCTTCACCTTCTCCTTCTCACACCGCCGCTGCTGAACAAAACCTATTGTCGCTACGCAACACCACCACCGCCATTCTCGTCATTTCTCTTCTCCTTCTCCTTTGTTCCTTCTCGACGGTGTCCCATTGTTATTCAGGTCAAATTCGACCATGAAACCTCTAGATCTAGAGGTTTCATGATCGAATTTGGCCGTATTAAACATAATTCGATGAGAAATTAACATCCAATTTCGGTGTTAAGGTATGTTTTCTTGATTTTAATTTTCTTTCCTTTTTTTTTCTTTTTTATGTTAATTTTTGGGTTGTAATTGTGGTTTTCGTAGTAGTGGTGGTTGTGATTGGTTTTTTTTTTTTTTTTTTTTTTTTTTTTTTTTTTTTTTTTTTGTTAATTTTCGGCAATAGTGTGGTTGTGGTTTGGGGGTGTTTGGGTGGTAGATCTGGATTTCGGTTGGTTAGGATTAAGTGGGGGGGTTAAGGTGGTGGGTCCGGTTTGGTTAGGCTGGGTGGTTGGGGGGTTCGGTTAGGGTGGGGTTACTGGGTTGTGGTGGTGGGTTAAGGGAGGTGGGTTAAGGTAGGGGTACTGGGTAGGTACAGTTTTAGGTGGGGTGGGTACAGTTGGTGGGTGGAGATGGGGTTAGTTATGGTGGTCTAGTGGGTTAGGGTTTGGGTAAGGTGGTTTGGGTGGGTTGGAGGTGGCTAGGGCTGGTGGTGGGTTCAGGTAAGGTAGGTGGGTGGGTTCAGGCTAGGTCTGGTGGTAGGGGTGGTGGGTGGGGCTATTTTTTTTTATTTTTTTTATTAACATTTTCGACAGAAATTTCCGTCGAAAGGAAGTAAATTCCGATGGAATATTCCGTCGAAAGAGGTATATTCCGACGGAAAGTTCCGTCGGAAGAGGTATGTTTCGACAGAATCTTTTACGTCGGAAAATTGCGACGGACTCTCGATTAAAGTAAAAAACAGCGGCGATAGAAATAAATCCGTCGGAAAAGGTCGAATTTCCTACAAAGGGTTTTGCAACAGATTGATTCCACTGATTCCGACGGAATTCCGTCGGAAGACCAATTTCCGACGGAATTTCTGATGTTTCCGACGGATTTTTTTCGTCGGAATCAAGCTGTTTTCTTGTAGTGAACAAACTAGATGAGCATGGTATTATTGTCAGAAACAAAGCAAGACTTGTAGTTCAAGGGTTCAATCAACATGAAGGAATTGACTACGATGAGACATTTGCTCCAGTAGCAAGGTTAGAAGCCATTCGTTTATTTATAGCTTTTGCTGCTTATATAGGATTCAGGTTTTACCAGATGGACGTTAAATGTGCATTTTAAAATGAGGTCCTTGAGGAAGACGTCTATGTGGAACAATCTCTTGGATTTGAAAATCCAAAGTTCCCAAACCATGTTTACAAGCTTGACAAAGCTCTTTATGGACTGAAGCAAGCTCCTAGAGCATGGTACGAAGGTTGTCCAAGTTCCTTTTGACTAATGGTTTTAAACATGGTAAAATTGATAAAACATTGTTTTTAAAATCAAATGGAACTGACATCTTAGTTATACAGATTTATGTTAATGACATATTATTTGGTGCAATCAACAAATCTTTGTGTAAGTATTTTGCTGACCTCATGGGTGGAGAATTTGAAATGAGCATGATGGGTGAGTTAAATTTCTTTCTTGGTTTGCAAATTAAGCAAACTGAAGAAGGGATCATGATTCATCAACATAAGTACATTAAAGAACTGATCAAGAAATATAAGCTTGAGAATGCTAAGACCAATAGAACCCTTATGGGTGTTGCAACGAAACTTGATGAAGACCTATCTGGAACTTCAATTGATCAGACTATGTACCGAGGTATGATTGGATCTCTACTTTACTTAACAGCTAGTAGACCTAACATATCTTTTAATGTAGGTTTGTGTGCTAGGTTCCAAGAAAACCCAAAGGAGTCACATGTAATAGCAGTGATAAGAATTTTTTGTTACTTAAAAGGAACTGATGATTTGGGTCTCTTCTATCCTAGAAGTGACACATTTGAGTTAAATGGTTTTACTGACGCTGACTATGCAGGTGACTTGGTTAATAGAAAGAGCATTTCAGGTATGGTACAGTTTTTGGGACCGTGTTTAGTATCTTGGGTTCCAAGAAACAAAACACAGTTGCATTATCTACAGCTGAAGCTGAATATATAGCTGAAGTAGCATGTTGCTCTCAAATGTTATGGATAAAGCAACAGGTTAGAGATTTTGGTATTTTATTTGATTGTGTTCCTATTTACTGTGATAATACTAGTGCAATATGTATTATTTAAAGATCCAATTCAACACTCAAAGGTCAAGCAAATCCACATTAGGCATCACTTCCTAAAGGATAATGTGGAACAAGGGAATATTAGATTAGAATTTTGCCACTGAAAATCAAATTGCAGATATTCTAACCAAGCCCTTGAACAGAGAAAGATTTGAGAAATTAAGATTGGAACTTGAGATGATCAAGCTAACTTGATTGCTTCTGAAGTTCCAAGATATGGCAAAGTAAAAAATAATGCGAAAAGAGCAAAAAGGACATCTAGCACAACCTTGGTGTGCTAAACATAGCTGAAGTGTCACCGTTGGTGAATTCTTGGAGGTAGTTCACTAACACTTGAAAACGTGTGTGATTAGTATTGTACATTGCATATGTGTAGAAAGTGCATTCCAAATACATCTGAATTTTGGAAAATCCTATTTTTGGAAATTACTTGAATTTGGAAAGAAAAGATTTTGTAAAATATTCATCCTGATTATTTTTTGTAAAATAAATTGAAGTTGTTCAATTAATGACTGAACAGTAACCCGTTCATATCCCTTGCACCGCTTCATTAAATATAAAAGCATCTTTCACCCACCTTATCTCCTCACTTTCAAATCACAAAAACTACTCTCAGTAAAAACCATCAAACTCGCCAAAAGCCTAAACCTTCATCCATGGCAATTGAAACCAGCAAAAATTCCACTGAGAAAATTCCCACACCACAACATTCAGAAGAAGAAACCTCACCTCTTGCTATGGTGGTTTACGAATCACCTAAAAAGGATGAAGAAAACTTTGAAGAAGTTCCTACAGCAAACACCCCCACTATCTCTACCACAAAAAAAAACCCAATGGAGAAGGAGAAGGCGTCAGTAGTTGGAGAAGTTTCGTCTTCTGATGATTTACTCAATAGAATGAAGGAGTGGAAAGAAACGAAAGCAAAGGCAAAATCTCTAGCAGAGCACATCAAAGAAGTGGAGGACTTTACTGAGGGGGAATTCCAATCGGGTGAGGAAAACGATCCAATTGGAGAGGATGATGATCAATCCGAACTGGAATCTATAGCTGGAAGGTATGTTGTTGGTCATAGACTGAATTTAACTTGGTGTAAAAAAGCTAGGTTTTTGGAATTTCTTGATTTGCTACTTTTTCAAGGATAGGAGTATATGTTGTCCAAGTCTTCTAATAATTGCATGTATCCTCTTTCTACGAATGAATTCTGCAAAAATTTTAAGGTGAAACAAGGGGTAATTTTTAGTGAAATTAATAAAACTGCTATAATGTTGAACGATTGGGAACTATTATGAAGGTTCTAACTGAGGGTTATGAAATGTATGCTAAGGGAAAATCTGGTGTGAAAGTGGATAGTTTCTTAGGTGGTGATATTGTTGAGTATTTGGGAGGAAAAGGGGGAGTTAAAATTATGAATCATAATAATTTGAGCCCTATAAACAAGCTGTTGTTTAATTTAGTGAAGAAAACAATCCTACCTCATACTCAAAAGAAAAATGAGCCATGTTTGTTGGATATGGCTATAATTTTCTGTCTGGCTAAAAAGATCAAAATCAATTTTCCTTCATTGATGTATCAACATCTAGCCCACTGTGTTCCTAATAAGAACAAAGTAGGCTATGGGGCTATGCTGTCAAATGTCTTTGAGAGTCTTGGTGTGAAACTCAAAGGAGTCTATGGTGGATTGAAGGAAAAGGTAGAAAATGTGATCAATGAGCTTGAGACTCTGCTGGGAATAAGTTTGGCTGTTGTAGATGGGAGGATTAAGAAGGTGGAAGAAAAAGAAATGAAATCTGAAGCCAGTGGGAATAAGAGAGAAGGAGCAGCATCTGGTGAGCATGTGAGGAAGAGTAGGAGGCTTACGGCTAGTTCCTTTCCTTAGACCAACATGCAGAAGCCTTTGGAGTTGGATACTGATGACAAGGTTCTGGAAGGGTAGGTGGCTGAGCTTGCAAAGAGGCAGCTAAAAGAATCAACAGGGAGAGTTTAGAAGCTGGAAAAGAGAGTGCAGGGTCTTGAGAAGAGTCTTAAGGGACAGAAGTTAGAGTTCCAGAAGGCTATTAAGAGCTTGGAAGAAAAGCCGGAGGCGAGTATTGAAGCTCAGAAGGAAGACAACAAGAAGATTCTTGAACTTCTTGAATCCTAACCCAGCTTACCTCATGCAACCTACCTTAGCCTAGCCTAATCTTAGCCTTTTCATTTGTTTTTTTATGTCATGAACAATTTTAATTTCATTTTGGTATTTTGCAAACTTTGGTTTGTAACTATTAAAAGAGGGTGATATTTTGTTTTTAAACATCTATTTGGAACTTTTCATATACATGTGTGTTTTGTATGATATGAAAGCATGTGCAGGATTGTGTGAAGGAACTAGCTAAAGAGAGCTAGTCAGCGCTGCCTTCAGTTTCCCACACTCGATGAATTGTTTGTGGGGTTGTGGCTAGATGTTTAATACCTTAGATTGCCAGACTTTTTGATAATGCCAAAAGGAGGAAAAGAATAAGCAAACTTGAAAGTGGAAGTTGTTCTGGGTTCCAGTTGATAAAGTATCAAAGATTTCTTTGATATTGTGTAAATAATAGTTTAATAGTTCTGTTTTGTTCTGGTTTTGTTTATTTTTTTCTTTGTTATAGTCTTTCTTAAGTTATTTTTGTTTTAGTTTTTGTGTGTTTTTATTTTCTTGTTAAAAAATCAAAAAATACAAAAATATGACCTTTAATTGTATTTAACTTTCCTGCTCAAAGTTTGCTATGTTTTTCATCATCAAAAAGGGGGAAATTTTTGAAGCTTAAGAGTTATAATGATGAAGAATAAAAGCAAACTTCAACTAATGCGATTTCTCTAAGTGTTTAACTAGAACAGGTGAAATTAACTTGGGAAGTGGAATAGTAACCTGACTATGAAGACTCAAGGAGATCCTAGGGAAAGTTAAAGAAAGTAAAAGAAGAGTTCCACAATGGAACTAACTGAGTTCCCTAATAGGAACAATAAGAAAGGTTCCCTAACAGGAGCTTGACAGCAAGCTAAGAAGACTGGCTTGGTCTGCGTTGGAGACATCAAGTTCTATAAGAACTTTGCCTACGAAGTTCCAGCAAGGAGCCGGAGAATAAAGGACAACACGCAGGAACTTAGTCCTGGTCTGCGTGATGCCTAAGTATCCTTAACTTACAACGATTGATGAGATAATCCAGTTTTAGAATATAAGTCTTTTTGTTAAGTTTTTTTATCTAAGGATTATTGTAAATATGGTAGGAAAGTTTATGCATGGAATTTATTAGAATCTTGACAAAGCTTGGCAAGCTTTAAAAATGGAAAATTTATAAAAGATGAGTTTTAATTTTATGAAAAGATTTTTGAAAGATTTTTATTTTATAAACTGGTTTTACAAAATATTATTCTTTTCATAAATTATATCTTTGATAAGGTTTCTAAAAAGATTTTGTTTCAAAAAGATTTACATAGAAGTGTAATTATGAAAACGGCAGTTTTATAATTTATATCTTTTGAAAACCCTACGTTACATCCAGTATAACTTGCATATAAAGGAGAATTCATAATTAGCACAACTTTGTGAGTTTATGAGTGAAGAATCTGAAGAGAGCTTAAAGTGTAAGTTTTCCAAGTCTAAACTTTGTCATATTAGTTTTGGTAATCATGTGTAGCTTTCCAATCACATATTAGAGTCAAGAGTTTGTATTGTTTTGGTATTGGGTGATCAAGTGTTAAGTGTATTGCATACAGATTGTAGGCTTCAAGATTGAAGATGATTGTGTGAGCATTCAGGGAGTGCCGAGTGAATCTAAGTCAGGGACTTAAGTTAGGTAGAATACGGTTCTACTTTGTTGCAAGTTCAGACAGGAACTTGTGAGTAAAGGTCTGATTATAATAGGTTGTAACTAGGAGAGTTTGCCCTATTATAGTGGATTGGTTTGGGTTGAAATCCCTTGGAGGGTCGAGATTTTACTTCCAATTGGGCCTTGAGAGGTTTCTTCGTAAAATTTTGTGTGCTTTGCAAAGTTCTGTTCGTTTATATTCTGTTTTATTTCCACAAAAGTAGTCATTAGGAACTTATATATAATTCACCCTCCCTCTTATAGTGTTCGTCTCAATTAACAAACATATAAGAATTTAGGTATATATATCCTATATTATTAGATTATTAAACCTCACTTTAATTTGCTATCTATCAACCAATTTATGAGGCCTATTATTCCACTAATCAAAACTTGGTAACATGCATGGCCTAATTTGATGCTTTTAAAATTCATACAAGCGTATGATAAAACAATCATAATTGCTAGACCACTAGACCTAATAAGTGTATAGAATTGATTTGGTCCAAAATAATTAAATTAGTAGACTTAATAAACAACGTATGGCCTTAGACCATAGCTTATGCAATTTTTTACCTACACCCCAGTGTAGGTAAAGTTGCCTACACCCCCCTCCCCCCCCCCCCCCAAACTCCTCTTCACCTTTTTTTTAATGTTTTAGTGTTCTCCAACACAAATAACATATAATACTCTTTTTTTTTAAAAAAAAAAATAAATTAAAAGCTTCATCTCATTTAAATTTTGTACAGTACTTCATATATATGAAATTTTTATTGTTGTAGTTTTTTAAGATTTTCTTCTCTATAATTTTATAATCAAATAGGGGAAAAAAATTAGAGTAAATATATAAAATCGACAATTAACAATTATATCAAATCGTTGAAATGGAAAAGGAGAAAGAAAATAGTACCTCATCAAAGAATTTGCGTCGACGATGAAGCTTCGACAAGGGGTGATATGAATAGATGATGATGAAACCCCTATGAGAGAAAATATGAAGATTTTTGGAGAGAGGAAATGAAAATGATAAAAGTTTTAAGAGAGAGAAATGATAGAATGAAGCTTTTTAGAGGATAACAATGGTGATGAGTATAATTTGATTTCTTTTTTTCTTTTTCTTTTTTTGGTTTTTTTTATAACAAAAATGACGGATTTAATTGGGAGGTGGGTAAGAAGGGGGGTATAGGTAACCCTGCGTCCCTACTAATACTAGGGTGTAGGCATTAACTATTAGCTATTACATTGCTTACTTGCATTAGCTGTGTTTTGGGCTCATGTAGTGTTACAAAATGCTTTCAATAAGCTTGTCCTTTTTGAACAATCATTGTGATAGAGTATGTAGCGGCTTAAGTTTTTGGTCCGTTAAGATGGTCCTCTAACACATCGTGAGATCTCAGGGCGCAACGTGGTCATCCCCAATGGACAAACTTACGATTTTTTTTGTTTTTGAGTCTATTTTTGACCTATTTCACTTTCTATTTAGGAGTACTACCATAAACTTCAATCCATAGAGTACATTTGATTAACCTAGCGATAAGTTTGTAATACGTACAATAATCCTTATGATCTACAAACCTCTTCCTTCACTTGTTCGTGGACGTTGCTAACACATCACAAGTTGACTCGTTTTCTTCTCTCCTCTCTTTCACTTTCTAAACTTATAAGACCTATCTTTACTATGTAATATCTAAATTAATAAGATCTACTTTTAATCTATTGATTGATAAGAGTATACTACGTAAGACCCATTTTTCTGTCTAATTTCATAAGATTCATCATATTTTCTCTCATATTTAACTATTTAAAGTCATAACTCTCATAATACTCATTTTCTCTTTTATTTGCACTCTCAAACTTCACTCACTATTTTTGTAATTCGTGTGTTGAAAAGCTTCAGTTTAGTTTCGAGCTTTGATTTCATTTTTTTCTGCTTAATTTCCTTCTAAGCTTTCTCGTATTTTTCATTATTATTGTCAATAATTTTTTGAAATTCAATTTCTGGTACAATATAACGTTTATTTTTTCTCATATTCTTCAATTTTACCATTGCTTTATTTGTGTATGAGCAACTTCGAGCTAATTTGTAGAATATGAGCATATGCAAACAAAAGCTTTAATATCACCCTAGCAAACATCAACAACAATGATAATCCCAAAAATTCAACAAAATGTCTCACTCAACTTTCCAACAAACATTATTTATTTTTACTCGTCTACATAAAAAAGTATAAAAATTGAATTTTTAGTTCGTTTACTTTTTACCTTGGAAGATTTAACAGCATACAATATGCTCATATATACCATATTGCTACCGGTTATATCTGAGTAAGATATAACTGATTGTAAGGTGCACAAGCTTATGCTCCCAAATTACCCCTTTAATTCTTTTTACTATTCTCACTTTTATTTTTACAGCAACTTTTCTGTGTGGCTCAGTGGCTGCCAGCACAGGAACGGAATGAAAATCGATCATCATACTGATGTCATCCTTGGATCAAAGTCGTTCTACTGATAATATTGATTCACAAGCTAAGCTCCCCATTCATCATACCTGAAACCAAAATAAAAATATACAATCGATGTCAAATACCAATATAGAGAACAAAAAGATTAGAGAATCAGAAATGAAAAGGGGCTCAATATACTGCAAGCAACACTGATGAAGAAGCCTTACCAGGAGAGCCAAAGTGATCAATACTTACCCTAAGAGAGGTGAAAATTAGATAATACACCCGGGTGCACCATGCTCATGGTGCACCCGGGTAAACAAAAAAAGGCGGAAAGAACATATAGTGTTTGATAAAGAACATACCTATGTTTGACAAAGAACATACCTTTAATATGTTATTTGAGTGTGATCAGTGTGTTCTTTGAGTAAAATTATATGTTCTTTACATTATAACTTATGTTGTTTAACATATGTTGATAAACATATTTTTTTTTGGGTTTAATAATACAAAGTATGTTCTTTGAATTTGGCGTGTATGTTCTTTAAGGTCGTAGTGACGCCCAAATTCTATTTTTTATTATCATGTCATATTTAAATTACTTTTATTATCGCACATTCTTTGAGTTTGATTAGTGTGTTATTTAGGTATTAACTATATGTACTTTACAATATAAATTATGTTCTTTTTAACATTTGGTATTTTGAAATTTGATATTGAAATCTTAAATTATTTTTAATTGAAAAAAATGTTAGAGTAAAAAAACCTAATTATTATGGGAAGTTGAATTTTTTTTTGGAGAGATAGAAAACTATTTTTTGGGGAAATGATATCTTTGGTAAGGATTTTTTAAGAGGTGATCAACATTGGCATGACTCACATTCCGACCCGATCCGGCCCGAAATAGGGTGGGTTTGGGCAAACCTAAAAATGCATTTTTAGTTAAAACTCGATCCGGGTTCGAAAAAATCCCGAAAATCCGCTACTTTTATACGGGTTTGAGCACGAGAAATTATGATATGGCCCGGCCCTACTCGATTATTTATCACTTCTAAATTTTTCCGGTTAATAATGTGTAATTTTTCAGAAAATTTTATCAAGCTTTTATCTCGTTCTTTTTATTATATCTTTATGTTCTTTGGTAATGCATGTTTTTGTCAAATACAACCATGTTCTTTGTCAAATACATGTATGTTCTTTATGAAACACAGGATGTTCTTTCCGCCTTTTTTTTATTTATCCGGGTGTATGATGAGCACTGTACACCCGTGTGTATAAACCACAGATTACCCATCACTGACATAAAACACTAAACAATATTGGTTTAATGATTATTACTGCTCACTACAGAGTTTTAGTAATAGCAGTAAGTCGGAGATGTAATTAGATTGTTAGTTTTCCATATTGGTTATGGACTATGGTTAAATGAGTAAAGGTATGTGTTTTTACATAAGAGGTAGAGAAATAGAAGGAAAGAGAATACAAACCCCACAGTCGGAGCTATTTTGGTATTGTAGTGTGCAAGTGCTGGTTCAGCGCAACGCCGACACTGTGCTAAGACATCTTCTGCGGTCCCTGTAGTCCGGCGTGGAACACGATCTCCGATACTATGACCTCCGATAATACGACCGTCAGGAAGCTTCTTGTAATATTTTTTGAAACGTTGGGCACTAGCCATAAAACCAAATTACACTACTACATTTTAAATCAAATGCAACGGCTAAAAAGAGCTAGTGCAACAACTCATTTTATTGCCGTTGCATTAGATAAACCTAATACAACGGCATAAACTTTGTACATCAAAAGGTGGAGCTAACGCAATGGCTTTAAGAAGCCGTTGCATTAGGTGTACTAATACAACAACCTGAAAGGCTATTGCCACGGCAGTTCACTCCATATGAAAATGCGCTTAAAGTTCACTCTCCTCTCTCTTTCTCTCCTTCTCCCTATTCTCTTCCTCAAAGACGAAGGCAATCATCACCGCAGCCGCACACATCCACAACCACCGTCGCTCACAAAATTAAATTCTCTCTTTCTTCTCCCTCCTCATTCACTGATGGTCACGGTGGTGATGGTGGTCGCGAGTGATAACGACAATGCGGTTCGATTTTTAGGGTTTTGATTGGTATTCATGGTATGAGTTTCTTTAAACTTTCCTCTTTAAATTTTAAATTTAGGGTTCCTTTGCATAATTACTAGTTCAATTTTTTTTATTTTTTTCGATTTCTAGGGTTTCGATTTGTAACTGTTGGCGGTGGTGGAAAGCAGCGATGGTGAGTTTTGATTTGTTATTGATGGCGGTGGTGGAGAGTTGCTGAACTAACGTCGCTCGAACTCCAGCTTCGTGCCCTGATCTTTGAATAAGCCTTCTCTCTTTATCTCTCCTTTTTCTTCTTTCTCGCTACTTTCTCTCCCCTTTCAATTATTGTTCCAATTTCGACAATTATACACTTAGGAATTTTCAATAAATTGACAATTTAATGTTAATCAGGTTCATCATCATTGTCTGTGGTAGTTGGTGAGAGTGATTTGCTAATTGTTGGACCTGGTGTTCTTGGTCGCTTAGTAGCTCAATAATGGAGTCAGGTATAATCGCTATTTCTATTGCATTTCTACCTCTATTTCTTTCGTTTGTAAAACAATTTAATTCCTCGAGAACTCTCAGGTTAAATTTCTTTCGTTTTGGTTTCTCGCCTTTCTATTCTTGCCAGGTTCCTTATATTATCTTTAATTTCTGATTTTAGTAGTTTTTGTTATAAATTTTTGATCATATTGTTAGTATTTGGTTTGATTATTGGAAAATTGGTAGATTTTTAACTTGCAAATAAGTATGCTTTTGGTTGTTTTGTTGGTTATGGTAGTGCAAATGTTATGGTATAGGTAATGATGACAGTAGATTACTATAGTTGGTGTTATAATGTCTAGTAACTGGTGCTTATGGACGATTCATGTTGGAATTGATTAAGGGCATTGCGTTTCGTTTGGGTGAGATAGAGATAAATAGTATATTGATGCTTCGAAAATGAGCATGGTTACTGCTTATTAGTATATTACAATTTGGAAAAGTTGAACTATGTGTTTGGAGAATGGGGTGCAATGGGATTGGGGTCTTGATAGAAATTCCGTATGAGAACATGACACTTGAAGATGAAAACGATTTAATGATGAATGTAATGAAAGAGAGATTCCTTTCTAACATTGGTATATTCTGATATCTGCTTCTATTGGACGCATCCTCTGAAATAGTATTTGTTAAAATGCAAATGTCTTGCAAAATTTATAAGAATTTTAAATGAACCTAATGCTGTGAATGCCATTAGAATGCAAATAAAATGGAATGTGATCAAGGTCCTTGCTTAATCCAAGTGAGATTTATTTTCAGGCATACATTGAATGGGGTGACATAGAACCTGCATTTTAGGGAAGTTTTGACATAATTCAATATTTATCTTTGCTTTGCTTAATGCTCTGATCTTTGAAAATTACATTAATTGATTTGGGAAGGGTGTTGTGAGTTCTAGATGAAGGAGGGTTCAAAAGCTTTTGTGTCCTAAACTACTTGTGAAGATACATTTAACCAAGCTCATTTACCTCCCTCCTCTCCAAACACACACATATTTTATTTTGAACATTTAGTGGCAGAGATGTATTTGGCCAGCTTTATTTATTTTTTTCTTTCAATTTTGTTATATAAGCCAAAGCCACATGATGGTTATTCGTGTTGTTTGCTGCTTGTGTATTTCTTTTTTTGTATATTTCTTTTGTATTATGTTGTCTTTTATTTATTTACCATTTGAGTTTTTGAGATCTTAATATTGATTGGCATGCAAATAGATTGGTCTCCTATCTACTGTAGCTTGTTCAATTTGTTTTTGGCTTTGTGCTCTCTGTGGCTTGACTGTCCTTTCCTTCTCTGATTTTCATTTTTATTTTAAAAAAATAATGGTCTGAATTCTGCATTTTGGTGTTCTGCTGATCGTTGAATTCTAATAGTTTAAGCGGGTCAATACCAAGTTCAATTGGTAATCTTTCTAAGCTCTATTGGCTGGATCTAGCTGAAAACAAGCTTACTGGAACATTACCTGTCTCAAATGGGACTAAACCAGGTCTTGATATGCTGCATAGTTGTAAGCACTTGTATGTCTGACGCATTTATTTTTTGATTTGAAAATTTCTTGAATTCTTTATCGAATTTTACCATTATTGTATTGCCCTCTTTCAATCTTTTAATTTTCAATTTCTTGTTGTTTGTCTATTGATTGCCACTTTATCGGTCACTTTGGAAGATATCAACTCTCTGGCTCAATTCCACCTCAGCTACTCCATGAAAATATGACACTTGCTTATTCATTTGTAAGTACCCTGAAGGTAATTAAATAAGATATAGATGCTGACATTGACATATATTCACTGGTAACACTGCAAATTTGAACGAATACTGTTTTTTTTTTTTTAAATTGCATTGCAGGTTTGTTCTATATATGTATATCTCTAATCCCTTGTGTGTTCTTGCTTAGTTTTTACTCTTGATTCCAAACTAAATTTTCCTTTACTAAATCTCTGTCTTGTAATTATACTAGAATATAGTTGATTTTTTTCTTTTCTTGAATATCTCTATTTAGATTAATAGTTTTAGATAAATTTTTAAGGTGTATTGGGATTACCTCGGATTTACCTTATACGAAGCAAGGGTATTTTTAGTTGTAGTGCCATGTTATTGGTTTAAACCGCTGTTGTTAAATTGTTATGTTGTTTGGGTGGTGCTTGCTGCTATTCCTTTTACCTTGTACATTGATGTTGTCGTTTCTACTATATAATATGCTACTACATCTACTCTATAATGTTGCTACTACTGCCTCTGCTTTATAATGTTGTTGCTGCCCCTGCTGTAATTTTGCTGACTTGCTGCCTTGCAGACGATGACAACTCTCTCTCCAGCTACAAAACATCTCTCTCCCCGGTTTCAAGATAGATTTTGGTTTTTGTAGTATATGTTGTAGCAGCCAAACAAATGTTGAAAATATTGTATTTGGGAACAGTGATTTAGCTTTGATAGGTTTTTTTTTTTTTTTATCTCAATAAATTTAATTAGTGAAATTTGATTTTGTAACTCTTCCCTTTAAGAGCAATAATGTACAAACCTTCAATTTATATTAATGAAATTCCAATTTAATGGTCTTAATTATTGTTGTTGTTGTTATTATTACTATTATTATTATTATTATTATTATTATTATTATTATTGGCATTAGGGTATAGGGAACCATGGCATAAGAGTATAGGGAACCGTGGCATACGGCAATAATGTTGTCGTTGCATCAGGTGTTGATCTAATGCAACGGATCATTGATGCCGTGGCATTAGGTACCATATGCCGTTGCATTAGACCTACTGCAACGCCATCAGATGTCACGGTACATGGCCATTGCATTAGGCCTAATGCCACAGATTTTGACGCCTAATGCAACGGAAATGAGGTTGCAATAGGTCAAAAATGTAGTAGTGTTTAATTGAATGATAAAATTGCATAAATGTACAACCATAAGTCAAAATCCAGCTCATTTTATATAAAATAAGGATATATAATAGAACCCAAAAGAGAGGGAGCCCCTTTGTTTCTCATAATGGCATTTTGGAAAATATGTGATATTTTTCATTGGTGGAGACCGCATATATATGTGTCATGAGTGGGAGTCCCAAATCATTACACATAAACTTGTTTCTCACAATGAGAAACAGAGAATTACCCTCCAAAAGGAAATAAAAGGGATTTGTTAAACATCGCCCGCGTTTTTCTACATAAAGCCCACATTTTTTAAAAATGTTGACATTATTGCCCTTGTTTTAATTTTTACCGAAAATAAAATTTTTCACTCATAAAAAATGTGGAGCAGGACTGGATCGCCGAGTGAAACCGAAGAGCCCTCAACGTCGGGTAGATGCACCGTAGAGACGCCGTTGACGCCGGAAAAGGAGGTACGAAGCCATCTAAAACCACGAATTGGCGGCTGGCGTCCTGCCGGGACGCCGTGACCGTAGTGGTGGCGCCTAGCCAGGACGCCGCCACCGTGGCTCTGGCGCCTGGCCAGGACGCCGCCACCGTGGCCGTGGCGTCTGGCCAAGACGCCGCCGCCACGGTGGCGGCGTCCTGGCCAGGCGCCACCGCCACGGTGGCGGCGTCCTGGCTAGACGCCACCGCCACGGTGGCGGCGTCCTGGCTAGGCGCCACCACTATTTTTTTTTTTTTTTTTTTTTAATTTAATTTAAAATTTGTTTATTTTTTTTTTTTGTGTTACAATTTTTTTTCTTTTTTTTTTGGTTTTTTTTTTGTTTTGTTTTTAATTGTTTTAATTTGTTTTTGTTTTTAATTTTTTTATTTTTTATTTTTTTTTTTACAATTTTTTTCGTTTTATGTTTTTTTTTTTGTTTTTATTTTTTTGGTTTATTTTTATTTATTTAATCTAAAGTTTTGTTTATGTTTTTTATTTTTGTGTTTTGTTTTTTTTTTTTTTTGAATACTTTTTGTTTATTTCTTTGTTTGTTGTTTATAATTTATTATTGTTTTTGCTTTTGTGCTAATGTTGTGTCAAATGTATTAATTTAATCTACTCTTATGTGATTATATTTATATGTTATTGTTGCAGGATTATGGTGGAGACGGAAATGATTATAGTGGGATTTTTGTACACGATGGTCTGTTCGAAGATGCTCAACAAGCGGTTGATTGGGCGAAACAGGTTGCAATTAGATCAGGTTTTTGTTTAGTAGTAGCAACTCATAAATCTCAACGGGATGGTAGAATGGATCGCATTTTGAGATGCGACCGTTATCGCAAAAGGGAGGAACGAGATTTCAGTCAAGCGATTCGGTTTGATACAAAGCGGAAAGGTTGTGGGTGTCAGTTCAGAGTAAAGGTTCGACAACAGCAAAGGGGTGACGGTTGGGAAGTGAAGAGTTACGGTAAATGGGGGTATCACAACCATGAGATGATCGCATATGAAGTGGGTCATCGACAGTTAAGTGGCCTAAGTCCTGCTGCGAAACTAATTGTAAAAGAAATGAGTGATGCTCAAGTGAAGCCTGCTAAAATATTAGCATCTGTGTTGGAGAAATTTCCTGAAGACCAGCCAAACCGAAGACACATCTACAACGTCAGACAAAAATTGAGGTTTGAACGGTCAGAGGGAAGGAACCCTATACAGCAGCTTCTACAACGTCAGACATAAATTTTCGGATTCTAATTTTCGTATTTAGTTTTCCCATTTAAATGTGAACCTGTATTTAGTTTTCGTATGCCCACTAATTACAACTTAAAATAAAAGTTATAAAAACTAAAAATATAATGTCAAATTCTAAGAACTTAAAATAATAATTATAAGAACAGATAATGTTAACTTTTACAAACAACTAGGAAAATGTTTTATAAATGCACTGCCGACATATCAATAATCTCTCTGTGACGCCCACTGCCACTGCTCAAGGGCCCGTTCCAGTTCATCAATAACAGCTCTGCCTGTTGCAGTCGTCATGTTGTCCCTCTCCTCAAAAAGTCTGTGTCCCAACTGCGTCATCTTTCCCATCCACTACACATAACAAAACACATAAAATTCAATAACGACGTATTATGAGACGTATTATATGAAAAAAAACACAACTACAAATGTTTTATGAGACGTACCGCATCCACGGCAGTGGGCGGTGGCACATCATCATCATCGGCGTCGTCGCCGTGGTGGACGTCTCTGATCAACCTCGGGTGCGAGTGCCGGTTGTACCACTCCATGTAGTGCTGGTCACACATGGCAGCCACCCCAGTTGGCGGCCGCTGCAACTGCTCAATCCATATGCGGGCAACCATCGGAAACTGCTCCCACGTGCCAATCATGCTTGCCGGCCATTGGACGACGTACTCCTTCAACGACGCAGATCGGACGGCCTTACTGGGCCATGCTGGTGGAGGAGGAACAACTTGGACATATCCAAGCTGGCGAAGACAGCGCTGCGGCATGTACGCCTCTACGATCTCACGATACTGAATCAGTCCCGTGTAGAGGGTCCTGGGTACCCTATTACTAGGGTTCTGGCCGAAAGGCATCCAGTTCACCTGCACATTTTTTAAAATTAGTAAGATTCATACAATAAACACATCAAACTATAAAAGTAGAAATAATTTAAACACTTTACCTCTAATGGGGACATCCTGTCAAGCAATAACCGTATCGATCGCAGGCGGTCAATGGACTTCTTCTCGACACGCGGACTCCACGCACAGGCACGTGGCTGGCCATCCCCAATAGGAACCGGGTCGCGGTGTGGTCGAAACGCCGGGAAATACTCGTATATCCACGTCTGTAACAACGTCATACATCCAGTGATACCTGCCGCATCAGCCCGGCTCGAGAATCCTAACTGGCGATACATGTACGCTAATGTAGCCGACCCCCAAGAAAACTGGCCTACTCTGTCGGGCTCACACGCGTCAACTATGTCGCGTGGCCTGAGCTTGTTTCCGCTCTTATCCGGAAACAAGGTACACCCGAGAAGAAGAAAAACATATGCAGCCAGCTGTGTGTCCTGCGTCCTACGTGAAGTGGGGTGCAAACATCGCTGCAAAACTGCTGCGATCTTAACACCGCCGTGATCCCACACACCAAGTGCCGCTGTGTACAGCGCAGCCCTATCCACCGCCAACAGCTCCGCCAATAAATCTGCCTGATCCGCATCTGTGACAACAGATGCTCGGTTTCCCTCTACGGGAATCCCAAGGATGGCCTCGACGTCATGCAACATGATCGTCATCTCACCGAACGGAAGGTGGAAAGAGTTCGTGTCCGGCTGCCATCGCTCAACGAAAGCCGTGATCAGCGTCGAGTCAATCCTCTCATGCATGGTGGCAGGAAGGTGGCTCACTCTAGTGGCCCTCAATCGGCCGACCATCTCGCTCTCCTCCGGCCAAGCCTCAGCCCAACTACACAAGAAGTTACAAGTCCTCTCCCGGGTTTGGCATTTCAAAATGCCGCTATCCAAAGCCCGCTCTTGGTCCTCCCAAATACGGGTAGCGATGTGTCCTAGAAAGCTAGGAATCACACTCCCGTCTATAGGTCCCCCAGCCACCTCGCCCCTCACCACCCAAGAATCATTAACGGCCCTCGACCGTTTTCTGCTAACCGCAGACACAGTGGACGCAGATGATGTGCCAGATCTACTAACAAATCTACCATCTCTACCCTTACGCACGTCTACCCTACGCGTCTCATACACATCATCAAGCCTCTGACTGAATGGACCGTAATCATCATATGGTCAACTCTGATCGTCCACATCCTCATCTGCATCCTCCTCCTCCTCCTCCTCATCACCATCATCATCTTCATCATCCTCAGAATAGTGCACCCGTTCTCTACGAGCCGAGGCCGAAATACCACGGGATCTAACGTGTCTGGGCCCCGAGCTCTCCATTGAGTTCATCGTACTTCTCATAATGTCCATACTCTTCCCAGCCCCAGAACGAAAATACGATGCCTAACACAAAATAACAAAACATGTAATATGCAATATAAACATGTAATATAAACATAAAAAAAGTAATTAAAATAAATAAATAAAACAATATACATATGATGGAAAATAAATTAAAAACATTACAAAATATTAACAACCTAAAAATAAAAAAATTAATAACCTAATAAATAAATAAATAAAAAATTGGAAAAAACAAAGCAAAAAAAAAAATTACCCAAAAAAAACAAATTGGAAAAAACAAAGTGAAAAATATAAAATTATAAAAACTTAAAAAAAGAAGAACATCAAAATTTTAAAAAAAATTTATAACAAAAAAAAGGGAACATAAAATTTTTTTTAAGTAAAAAAACTAATTCAAAAAAAAAAAAAAACAAGAACATAAAATTAAAAATTAAAAAAAAAAAAGAGGAACATAAAATTTTTTTAAAAAAAACCAACAAAATTTAAAACAAAATAAAAAAAAAATCAGAAACATAAAATTTAAAATTAAAAAAAAGAAAAACAAATTTAAAAAAAAATCAAAAAAAAAAATAATTATTTTCGAAAATTAAATTTCAAATTTAAAACCAAAAAAAAATTAAAAAAATAAATAAAAAGGCGGCGGCGCCTAGGCCAGACGCCGTGACGGTGGCGGCGGCGTCTAGCCCAGACGCCACTACCACGGCGGCGGCGCCTAGGCCAGACGCCGGTGCCGTGGTTCTGGCGCCTGGGCCAGACGCCACCGCCACCGTCACGGCGTCTGGCCTAGGCGCCGCCGCCGTGGTAGTGGCGTCTGGGCTAGACGCCGCCGCCGTGGTGGTGGCGTCTGGCCTAGGCGCCGCCACCGCCTCCGACCTTTTTTTTTTAATTTTTAAACACAAAATTAATAAAAAATACCTTCTCGCCGGAAAACCGCTGTCCACCCGCCGCCTGTGCCGCCACTTCCTTGCCGGGCCGCCTCGACATCGCTCGGAAAGTTTTTTAGAGAGAGAAAGTGGAAGTAGAGAATTGAGAGAAGAAATTGTGTTTTTTACTTTGAGGGCAAAAGTGACAATTCACTCTAATTTTGTGGGCTTTATGTGGAGATTCGCGGGCGATGTTTAGCAATTGAGAAATAAAATAATAATTATGTTTACCTGGTATCAGACTTATAAATTGTTCTAGATCTTAAGGTGTAGTCATCTCGAGTGCTCGTCATTGCTAAACTCGCTCTTAGGAATTTCTCTTTATGAATTATGCGGAAAACAACGCTACCAATTTCCATTAGGGGTTCTAAGTCGCTAAACACATAATGAAATCAAATAGCATAATCCAAAATACAAATTAAAACTAATAATTCATATAAATCATATAATAATCAAACAAAAAAAATCAAAGAGGTCTAATTTCATAGTTCAATTCTAATATTAATGGGTTCTGCAACCAAATTTGATTCAATTATCACATAAATAATTTAAGGGATTATCAAATTTCTAGCAACATAATAGCTGGTTAAGATCTTTCATATAATCTTAGTAATTAGAACCAATAGTTCAAATTTTCGAACCCTAAACTTCCTACTCTGAAAATTAAATTAAATTAAACCCTAGATTGTGAAATTGACATGATGATTACAAACAAAAACAACAATTTACCTCAAAACCTGCTTCAATGGTGGATACAAGTATATGGAGAACGTTGAGTGCGCTTCTATGGATAACTGAGAGAGAGAGAGAAGAAGGGGAGGTAAGAGGTACGTTCATCCGTTTTTTTTTTTCCTTTTACATTATTCGCAATTAAAGTTGTTCAATAGATAGAATTTAGAATTTAGTTGGACATAAACTCCCTTGAAAGAGAGGGGCGAGATTACCTCGAGAGAAAGATTGACCTACCTTGCAATAAAGGCTTTTCACCGGCTAACAAAGGCCGATGATCTAGCAAATCAGTGCTCTAAATTACGAATTTTCGATCAAGAGAACGAAATTGTGGATGTTGGAGATGTTGCGGATGAAGAGTCAGAGGAACGCGTTGCCCTAATGTTGGTGGGGAAATTGGTGACGGATCGCAATTACAAATTTGACATATTCAAAAGGACCATATCGCAAGCATGGGCTGTTTCGAAGAGAGTTGTGATTCGAATTATTGGTACGAATTTGTTTGCCTTTCAATTCTTCCATTGGAAGGGCAGTGAAAAGATTTTGGAGGGACGTCCATGTTGTTTCGAAAATAATTTTCTGGCCTTTAGTGAAGTTGGAGGGGACGAGCAGCCATCGGATGTTATGCCATCTCATTCCCCATTCTGGGTGCGGCTGGAAAATTTTCCTTTTAATAAACGATCCAATAGCATTGTTAGGGCAATTACAGGATCAATGGGCGAAATCATGGAGATTGAACAGGATGACTTTGGATTGGACAAGTACAGGAGAGTGAAAATTAACCTTGACATCTCGAAACCCTTGAGGAGATTCATAAACATGAGAGGGAAGGATGGTCGAGTGCTACGTATTGATTTTAAGCATGAATGTCTTCCGTTCTTTTGCTTGATGTGTGGGTTTATTGGACACAGTGAAAAGGACTGCCTTAACTGTTCTGAGGATGAGCAGAGTCCAGGGCTGGGCTAGAGCTTGCGACTTCATGCTACCCCGTGCAAGGGGAGACAGAAATTAATTGAGGAGGCTGAAGAGGTTAAAGCGTGCAGGCGGGTGCTCTTCGTGCATAAACCTGAAAATTCCAGTGAGAATAATAAGATGGAGGGCCTTGAACAATTAAAAGAGAAGGAAGTAACAGAAGGGGAGGATAACTTGGCGCAAGCTAAGCCTTCTGAGGTGGCAACAATTGTTGCTTCTGAGAACAATCAACTGTTGGCTCCGTCCCTAGGAGATGGAATTCGTAGTGGTGGAGATATTGATGGACTTTCTGTCACGCTCTCTGTAAACCAACTTAACCCCCCCTTTTCATTCATGGCTGCTTAGAATTCCAGAAAAGGAATGGCAAAGAAGGGTTTGAAGCTTCGAAGAGAGGGAAGTGGCAAATTTGAAGGGAAAGATGCTAGTGGGGAGACTAAGTGTGGAAGCGAAAGGAGTGTTTCAAGGGTGATGAGATGGGTGTTGATGAGATATCGTAATGAGCTCGTGTACATAGTACATTGGCTCTTGATGAAGTAGCGTGTGTTGGAGTGTCCAAACGCCGCGAAAAGCCATATATAATTTATGTTGGAACTGCCGAGAGGTGGGCAACCCTCAAGCAGTTAAAGCACTCAAAAGATGGTGCTTACATTATGCCCCGGAGGTACTTTTTATTTCTGAAACTAAAATAAATAAAATTGAGTCTGAAAAATTAAAAGATAGGTTTGGTTTTGACAGTATAGGTGTTAGTAGTATTGGTTTGGCCGGAGGTTTGTGCTTGTTTTGGAAAAGTGATTGTATTACTTTTTCTTTAGTCTTGATGTCTCAAAATCATATTTGTGGTGACATATTAGAACTTAATGGCAAGTCTTGGAGCTTTGTAGGCTTGTATGGATAAGAGTCGGGGAACAAATCTCCTTCGGGATTTATGCTCTGCTTTTGAGGGACCTATCTTGATTGGAGGAGATTATAATGAAATTTTGAGTTACGAGGAGAAAGAAGGAGGGGCTGACTTGGTGAGAAGGGAATTTAATGAATTTCGGGTTGCTCTGGAGATTGTGGCTTGTGTGATCTTAGATTTGAGGGAAAGTGGTTCACTTGGGAAAAGGGTTTGACTGAGAGTATAATGATCCGTGAACGCCTTGATAGATTTTGTGGCAATGAGGAGTGGTTTAATTTGTTTCCGAAGGCTTCGGTTGAACATTTAGTACGCATTAAGTCTGATCACTCGGCAATTCTTGCTAGACTTAAGCGACCCAAGAAGAAGCGCAAGAGAGGGAAGAAGAATTTTAAATTCAAAACAGCATGGCTTCTTGATGCTTCCTGTGATCTTGTTGTTCGTGAAGTTTGGGGGGGGAGGGGGTTCTGCTGAGCGCCCTGTTGCAGAGAGGTTGGAGAGTTTGTTGTCTGCGCTTAGAATGTGGAGTGGTAAAAATTCAAGAATATTGATAGGCAGATCGATGATACGGAGAAAACATTGAAAGAAGCGCAAGGAGGGGTGATATCGGAGGAAAATTTAAGCTTTGTTCGACCCTGGAAGCAAAGCTTGATGAGCTTGGGAACAAGCAAGAGGCTTATTGGTACCTTCGCTCAAGAGTTTCTGAAATTAGAGATGGAGACCGGAACACAAAATATTTTCATCATAAAGCATCTCAACAACGGAAACGGAATGAAATTAAAGGGCTTTTTGATGAGAATGGGCAATGGAAGGAAGAAGAAGAATATTTTGAGGACATTGCTCAAAATTTTTATGAAAATCTATTCATGTCCTCGGAGTTGTGCTTTTCTAATGTTAACAGAGTTCTAGAGGCTGTCTCACCGAAGATTTCTGATGATGATAATGCTTCCTTGCTGCGACCTTACACGAAAAGATGAAATCTATGCTGCTATTTGTGCTATGCATTTTTGTAAAGCTCCAGGACCTTACAGACTTCATGCCATATTTTATCAGAAATTTTGGCATGTGATTGGAGATGATGTTTTTCGTTTTGTCAGTAGCATTCTTCATGGTACGTGCTCCTCTAAACTGGTTATTAATACTAACATTGCTTTAATTCCGAAAGTCAAGTCCCCTATGTTTATGTCAGAGTTCCACCCTATTGCTTTGTGTAATGTATTATATAAAATTGCTTCTGAGGCTGTTGTTATGCGCCTAAAATCCATATTACCAAATGCCATCTCGGAAAATCAAAGTGTTTTTGTTCTGGGAAGACTCATCACTAACAATGCCTTGATTGCAATGGAGATCTTTCATACGATGGAAAAACGGAGTAAAGGGAAAAAAGGGACTATTCTTTGAACCTTAACATGAGCAAAGCCTATGACAGAGTTGAATGGCATTTTCTGGAAAAATTGTTGTTAAAAATGGGTTTTACGGAGAAATGGGTTGGTCTTTGTGATGGACTATGTTTTGACAGTCTCATATTCTTTTATTATCAACTGAAATGTCACTGGCTCGGCTGTTCCTTTTAGAGGGTTGAGGCAAGGGGACCCTTTATCTCCGTATCTTTTTATAATGGTTGCAAACTCTTTCTCGGCTCTTATTGAAAAAGCCTCATATCACAGATTAGTACATGGTGTAGGTGCTAGTCGGAAAGGACCAAAAATCTCTCATCTCTTTTTTGCTGAAGACAGTTTGCTATTTGCAAGGGCCAACCGAGAGGAATGCTCTAAGATAATTGAAATTCTCAACTTTTATGAAGCAGCTTCCGGACAGAAAATTTATTACGGAAAATCGGAGGTATCTTTTAGCAAAGGCGTTGTGGTGTCGAAACAAGAAGAGTTGGTTGATTTACTTAAAATGCGACTTGTCAACAAGCATGACAAGTATCTTGGTATCCCCTCTGTAATTGGAAGATAAAAAAGAATGGTTTTTGTGGCTTTGAAGGACAAAATTTGGAAGAAGTTGCAGGGCTACAAAGAGAAACTTTTGTCGAAAGCAGGGAAAGAGGTCCTCATAAAATCCGTTATCCAAGCTATTCCGACTTATCTTATGGGAGTATATAAGTTGCCTTCTAGTGTAATTGATGAGTTGCGTTCACTTACGGCAAAATTTTTCTGGGATAATTTGGATAGCAGGATGAGAGTGCATTGAATGAATTGGGATGCTCTCTGCAAACCAAAGTGTTTGGGTGGGATGGGCTTCCGGGACTTGGCTGTATTCAATGAGGCACTCTTAGGAAAACAGGCATGGAGACTTCTTTTGAAGCCTGACTCTTTGCTAGGCCGAGTGATGAAGGGCAAGTATTACCTGAACTCTGATTTTTTGGAGTCTTCTCTGGGGTTGAATTGCAGCTATTCTTGGCGAGGTATTTGGGGCTCAAAGTCTCTTGTTAAGGAGGGTCTCATTTGGCGAGTAGGGGATGGTTCGAAGATAAAAAATTTTGAAGACCCTTGGCTTGCTGATGACAGTGGGAGATTCACTACTTCTCCTACAGTTGACGGGCTTACTATGGTGAAAGACTTGATTGACGAGAGTACTAAGGACTGAAATTTTGATCTTCTGTCTGCATCCATTGTTGAGAGGGATGTCAAGTGCTTATTGGCAATCTTATTAAGTCCTCGTGGTCGGGAAGACCTGTTAACTTAGGCATTTTCAATGGACGGTATTTACTCAGTGAAGATGGCCTACATGCTAGGAAAGTCGTGTGATTTGGATGCTTTTCACCAAGCCTGGATGCTTATATGAAGCCTCGATACTATCCCAAAGGTGAAACATTTTTTGTGGCGTGTATGCACTTACTCTCTCCCGACGTGTTCCCTTCTTCACTATAGGCATATGAAAGAATCCGACTCCTGTCCTTGGTGTCCTGACACCTCTGAAACGCTGCATCATGCTTTGTTTAGCTGCCCCATTGTTCAAGACCTCTAATATGAATGTGGTTGCTCTGAGCTTATTGTTGATGGCCTGAATTTCGATTTCAAAAATACACTGCTGGATTGGGTGAAAATTGGGGCAAAAAAAAGCCTTGTTGGGGTTGCTCTCTTGTGACAGATTTGGGATCGCAGAAATCAGAAAATTTTTAATGACAATGATGTGCCACATTTGGTTGTGAAGGATAGAGTTGCACGCTTGGTAGAGGATTATGGAAATTATGCTTCCAAAATTTATGGCCCTGTGAAGAGTAAGCGGTGTAAAAGCTCAAAGAAGTGGTTGCCTCCTCCACCTAATTTTATCAAGATAAATTGTGATGCCTCATTGAAGGATGATGGGTGGATAGGCCTTGGAGCCGTGGCCAGAGATGCAGCAGGTGAAGTATTATTTGCAGGGGTGCACTGCAATCGTGGCTACTGGCCCCCTGAGGTGGCTGAATGGCTCTGCATTTTGCGATTAAACTTGCGCAGCGTTATGGGTATAAAAATATGATTATGGAGTCCGATTGCCAGCTTGCTGTGACCCGTCTTTCGAAGGCTTCTACATTCAATTCTGATCTAGACTCCGTGCTAGATGATATTTTCTTTCTTAGTTCTAATTTTGAGTATGTTTCTTGGTCTCATGTACGCTAGGAAGGGAACTACGTTGCTTATCACCTCGCTAGTTTAGTACCGTTTGGTGTTGAACAAATTTGGGACAATTTTTGCCCTCTTGTAATTTTTCCTTATGTTTTAATAGACAAGTTGTCCATTGATAATAAAATTAGTACTAAAAGTTCTTCAAAAAAAAAAAAAAAAAAAGTTGTTCAATGAGTTGGAGCCCTCACTAAACATTAAACTTGTTCAATGGGTTAGGAGCCCATTAAAAGCCCTGACCCAGCCCGTTTAAAATAGGATTATGCCCGTCCAACATGTAAATGGGTAGGGCTTTTAATGGGTTATCAAATCATGGGCCTTTAAAGGGTTGGGTCAAGTTTTAAAAGGGCATTTGAAGGGTTATCAATTCATGGGCTTTTAAGGATTATCAACTCATTCTGATTCTCGTAACTCTCCCTCTTCAATCAAATTATAAACTCTAAAAAATAAAATCCCCAAATTTCCAAATTATAAACCCTAAAAGAATTTCCAAAATTTCTCCTCGTACTAAATTCGTTTTTTCTGCAATCATCATCTTTGATCGACAGAAAGTGAGTTTTATTGAGCTCCTGAATTGATTTTGATACTCTTTCTCAGAATCCATGTACGCGCAAAATTTCAGAAAATATCGACAGACACCAATTACAAAACTCAAATGCATATATATAAATACTCAAATCCATTTTTTAAAATCAAATTCTTTCGAACAACTTCTCTAATAAATCCCCAATAAAACCAAACAAAACCCAAACTAATGGAGTTCTCCCACTAAAGTTTGGTGGTAGGCAACTACTGCCACGATGTCTTCCGAGACGATATCGTAAATGCAGAATGTTTAGGTGGTGTTGCTTCCTTCATTTTCAACATTTTCTCTCTCTTCTCAATTTCATGTGATTATAGTTTCAATCCTTTTTTTTTTTTTTTTTAAGATATCCTATTGTTTCTAATAATGGGTTTAGATTTTGTTTTACTAAACTTAGCGAGCTGTTATAGCGTTGATAATGAAGTTTAAATGGCCGGGTTGGGCTGGACATAACGACCCTTGATCCAGCACGACCCATTATAGATTAATTGTAATCTGGCCTGGTCTAGCCCATTTAATTAAAGGTCCAACCAGCCCGAATTCGGCCCGTTGAACAAGTTTAGTGGCTGGTCACACCATGTGATAGGGTTACTTGTATGGGTTACTTATTCGGGTTTACTTAATCAGAGGGTTACTTGTATGGGTTACTTATTCAGGTTTACTTAATTAGAGGGTCGGGTTACTTGCAGGGATTACTTATTCATAGGTTACTTGTAGGGATTACTTAATCAGTCGGTTATCGTGTTTTCTGTGTGAGAGTAACCCCTGACTTACGGAATAACCCTTGAATAAGTAACCCCTAAATAAGTAACCTTTATACATAATTTACCTCTAACCAAACGAGTTACCTCTGAATAAGTAACCCTTGGCCAAATGAGTAATTCCAAAATAAGTAACCCCTACAAATAACCCCTGATCAAACGAGTAACCCTTGTCATATAATGTAGTCGATCCACAAATAAAAAATTTAATAATTTTTATTGTTTTGATCATAAAAAGATTTCAATTTATTGTTTTGATCATAAAAAGATTTCAAAAAGGAAGTAGTCAATACTCAATAGTATCGATAGATATTTCCTATCTTATTATCAACAAGTTGCACAGATTTTATACTAGCTACCATTTGTATGATTGATGATTATTGGTTGCATCTTTAATATTCATAATCGACTTTTTTATAAGTTGTTCATGTACGGATGGGTTGATTATGTCTCAATTGATCAATTCAATGACTCCGTAAATTTGTACAGCTCAATTTATTATATTATTCTCTTAAAATACTCCTTATTTTTAGCAGTTGCATGCCCATTAGAAAAATAATTTGAAAAAATAATGACAAGACCACTGTCTCATAATCTTGGCTAAACTTTTCACAAAAAAGAAAAAATAATCCTCGCTAAATTATGTTAATGTTTGTATATTTCAGGCACAATAAACGATACCAACTCTAAGAGGACTGTTACTTGTGGCACACGTGCCAAGTAAACGATTCCAATTCTAAGAGGAACTACAGTACCAATTCAAATACTCCCAAAGTGAATTAATTTGACTAACACATGCACGTACCAATATTAAGAAGACCGACAGTACCAATCCAAATACTCCCAAATTTTTTGGCTTGAATGTTACGGAGTAAATGTTATCACAAAATCCTTGTGATAATGTATAAGATACATACAGTATCATTGATCGATTATGTTGTACTTTTTGTACTTTTAGAATGATTATGAAGTAACTACTCCGTTTTTTTTTATGAATAGTTACAACAATTTGACTTTTACGCTATTTATGTATTCCTTTGACTACTTTGATTTTTTATAGATATGAAAAAATGTTAAATATTAATGAGGAATAATATGCTTGACTGTATTCATGGCTCTTGGCCGAAATATATAGCATAATGTACAAGATAAGTATGGCAAGAATATTGACAAAATTATCTACTTAACATAAATCTATCATTGCCAACTAAGAGTATCCTAATCAAACCAAATCAAATCTTCACCATATATCATATATCGTAACACCCCCCTCTCCCCTCAAGTTGGAGCATGGTGAGGATCTAGAATGCCCAACTTGGACAATAGAAAATCAAACTGTCGTTTGTCAAGCGCTTTCGTAAAGATGTTCGCCAACTGAGAATCCGTAGCTTGGATAAGAATTGTGAGGTTTGTTTTCGGGCTCAACACCCTAGGGACAAATTTTCTTCTAGTGATAATAAGGCAAGTCGCATTTTTGAAAAGATAAATTGTGATTTGTGGGGCTCATATAGACATGCTTCCTCTTGTGGAGCTCGTTATTTTTTAACAATAGTGGATGATTTTTCCCGTGCTGTCTGGATTTATTTGTTGGATGATAAAACGGTAGTTTTTCGTGTATTTATGAATTTTATTGCAATGGATAATCGTCAATTTTCTCAAACGATTAAAGTTGTTCAAAGTGACAATGGCACATAATTTAATTGCTTGCGTGATTATTTTGCTGCTACTGGGGTCTTGTCTTATACTTCTTGTGTTAGGACTCCTCAACAAAATGGTCGGATTGAACTGAAGTATAAGCATATTTTGAATGTTGCTAGGGCCTTGAGATTTCAAGCACAATTGCCGATTTATTTTTGGGGGGAGTGTGTACTAGCTGCCGCCCACTTGATTAATTGCAATCCTACTCCTTTATTAGATAACAAAACTCCTTTTGAGATGTTATTTGGTTATCCTCCATCATATAATGCTATTCAGACTTTCGGAGATGTTTGTGTTTTGCTCATAATCAGAAAACCAAGGGTGATAAATTCGAAAGTCGAAGTCGAAAATGTGTGTTTATGGGGTATCTTTTTTGGAAAGAAAGGATGGAGGTTGTACGATCTTGATAAAAGGGAATTCTTTGACTCTAGAGATTTGAATGAGAATGTATTTCCGTTTGTAGACTCGAAAGTGGTGAACATCGAGCCGGAGAATATTGTCCTAATGTCTGATGTGATTATTGATGAGGATTTTGACGATTCATAATGTTGGGTTAGATACTTTAGAGGAAGATTTCTATGTTACAAATAATCTGGCTAACCCATCGTGCGATGGTCGGGTGGTCGATCATTAAAGCCAGGCTACTGCCCAGCCCGCTGGACAACCAGCGCCCGCTGGGTCTGCACAGCTGCAGTAGCATACTGCTTCACAGCAACAACAGCACACTGCCGCACAGCAGCAACCACACACTGCCACACGATAGCAGCAGCAAGGCAGTGCGCAACAACAGCAATGTAGTACACAACAGCAGTAGCAAAGCATTGCATAACATCAGCTAAGTGCAAAAGCGCAACAACAGAACACAGAGGCAGGAGGGGCTTCTGTACCTACACCCGAGCCTACTACATCCACTGAACACCCCAAACCACGTTACAGTCATCAGCTTCGCAACAACTGGGTCGTGGTTTTAGAGAAAAAATTCCTTCAGTGTTGTTATGGGATTATGTCACACACACTATTGTTGCTAAAAGTCCAACTTCGCCTACTCCGTCTCCACAGCGATTCTCAGGTACTCCCTACCCCATAGCACACTATATTAATTGTGATAAATTTTCTGTAAATTATCGCAAGTTTATAGCATCAATCATTTCGGGTCAAGAACCAAAATCATTTAAGGAAGCAATGAGACATGATGGGTGGAAGCAATCTATGCAAGAAGAAATCCGAGCCTTGGAAGATAATGGGACTTGGACATTGGAGGAGTTGCCTCCTAGTACACGTGCTCTTGGCAGTCAATGGGTCTATTAAACCAAATATTTGTCTAATGGAGATGTAGAACGATTGAAGTCCAGATTGGTGATCTTTGGAAACCATCAAACGGAGGGCATTGACTACAATGAGACTTTTGCTCCGGTAGAAAAGATGACAACTATCTGAGCTTTCTTAGCAATAGCCGCCTCAAAGAACTAGGAACTTTATCAGATGGATGTGCACAATGCTTTCTTACATGGTGATCTTGAAGAAGTTTACATGAAATTTCCCCCGGGGTTTGAAAAATCCAATCTGAAATTGGTTTGCAGATTGTGGAAGTCACTATATGGTTTGAAGCAAGCTCTGTGTTGTTGGTTTGCTAAGCTTGTTACTGCTCTAAAGGGGTATGGGTTTCTTCAATCCTACTCTGATTATTCTTTATTCACATTCACTAAGGGGCGTGTTCAGATTAATGTTTTAGTCTATGTTGATGATTTGATTATTTCTGGCAATGATTTCGCTGCGTTATTAGCTTTTAAAGCTTATTTGGGTGATTGTTTTAAAATGAAATATCTAGGGCCCCTGAAATATTTTCTTGGCATTGAGGTCGCACGAAGTGCGACGGGATTATTTTTGTGTCAGCGCAAATATACGCTAGACATTATTTTTGAGGTTGGCTTGACAGGTGCAAAGCCTAGTGGCTCTCCGATAGAGCAAATTCACAGATTGGGTAATGCGAATGGTGATTTACTTGCAAATCCAGAAGCATATCATCGTCTTATTAGTCGGTTGGTCTATCTTGTTGTGACACGACCGGACCTAGCTTATTTAGTGCACATATTGTCGCAGTTCATGCATGCACCTCGGACGGAGCATTGGGATGCTGCCTTACTTGTGCTTCGATACTCTAAAGGTACACCCGGGCAAGGGATTTTGCTACGGGCAAATAGTGATTTGACGCTACAAGGATGGTGTGATTCAGATTGGGCGGCTTGTCCAATTACTCGGAGATCGTTGACAGGTTGGTTTGTGTTTTTAGGCCAATCAATGGTATCTTGGAAGACAAAGAAGCAATCTGCGGTTTCGACATCATCAGCAGAGGCAGAGTACTGTTCCATGGCAGCCATAACTTGTGAGCTAAAATGGTTGAAAGGTTTGCTATTGAGTTTGGGGGTACAACATCCTAAGGCTATTCCATTGTTTTGTGATAGTCAATCAGCTCTACACATTGCTAAAAATCCGGGTTTTCATGAAAGAACCAAACACATTGAAGTTGATTATCATTTTGTGCGAGATGCCATTACATATGGTATTATTGCTCCATCATAAAGACTATCAAGGGGAAGTAACTTTACTACCTTCTTCGAAGGATGACCAAATAGCTTGTGCCATAAATCTAACTGTGACATTGCTCCATGCACCTAACACATGTTGTACAAAATCACCTCCAAAGTAGTAAAGTCCATCTCGTCTAGCCCCCGTTCTAATTAGCGTCCCCTTTTGGTCCTGTATAGCATACATAGAGGAATTAAAATTAACAATACAATGCAATTCATCATTTAATTGAGAGACTAAATCAAATTACAACTCAATTAGGGAACGTATAGGACATGCTTAAGCACAATTGAGTCCGATAAACGAATCAAACCCTCCTTTTCTGCAAGAACGGTCTCACCGTTCGGTAGACCAACCGGACAATTAAATATCGGTGTTGTATCAAACAACCAAGTATCAATACCAGTGACATGATGCGTGGCACCCGTATCAATTATCCACAAATTAGTATTGAATTTACCATTCAACCTATTAACCAACACCGTAGTGTTACAAACAATAGGTGCCATAGATTAGGATACCATGTTAAATATTAATGAGGAATAATATGCTTGACTGTATTCATGGCTTTTGGCTGAAATATATAGCATGATGTACTAGATAAGTATGGCAAGAATATTGACAATATTATTTACTTAACATAGATTTATCCTTGCCAACTAAGAGTATCCTAATCAAACCAAATCAAATCTTCAACATATATCATATATCGTAATAAAAAATATAGTCATGCGGGATCTTGTTAGATTCGTCTCGATTTATACTATTTTAATATCAAATGTTTATAATTTTTACATATTGGTAATTAAAGATATTAACGATTTCAAATCATATATCGGCAAGCGTGAAAAGAGAAGTGTTGCAACTATAAAGAAACAGAGGTAGTATATTAATCAGAGATCTTTATTTGACAAATCTATTTGAATCAAATAGGTTTTAAACTGTATAATAAATGTATTTTAGTTTTAATTGTTGTACGTGCTAATTTTTACTCCCTCCATTTCAATATGTTAGTTCCATATGGAATCAATCACAAAAAATAAGAAAAGAAGAATATTTGAAATCTAACATTAAAGTACAAAATAATTCATAATTAGTTTACCTTATTTAATTTTTTTTTGATTTTTTTTTGGGAAAGCATAAGTCATAATTGCATAATTCAAGGTAGAGATTTCCTTACTTAGAGTTGTGTCATCAATCCACAACCAATTAATTCCAAAAAAAATTAAGTTAAAAATGGAACATATTAATATGGGAAAATCTTTTTGAAACGCCCAAAATAGTATATGGGACTAACATTATGAAACGGAAGGAGTAATTTTTATGAGTGTTAAGCTGGTAATACCCGTATTATTTTTTGGACATTGCATAATTGTGGCTCTTAAAAGGTTAAGAACGGTACATTTATTATTATTTTATTATGTTTAGAATTTTAAACTTACATGTATTAGTATCTTTAATGTTTAGGATTTATAATTCATTACAAATTTTGGTATGTACGTGGTTAAAAATTACGTATCATAAATGGATTTTGTATGTTTTAAAGCAATAATTAATTAAAACAATATTTTTGCATGCAAAAATTACAATTTTGTACGATAGGTATTGAAATAAAATTGTAAAGGAAAACTAAATGAAACCCGTGTGATACACGGTTTGTTTGTATTTTTTTACAACTAATATTTTTTTTTGTATGTTTGTCATAAATTTGTTACTTTATTTATTCGTTGTACTATATCATATTATCATTTAATATTTTTATTTTATTTATTTAAAATAAATTGAGAATTTTCTCTCATTCGTTATATATTTAGATGAAATTCCTAATATCAAAAGATAATATTTTTTTTAGTTAATTTAAACTTTAAAATCTCATTCGCTAATTTTAATTTGGCATTTGAATTATTTAATTTTAAAAGAAATTACTAATCACTTATTTAATTGGAATTAATGCCTATTTATAATAATAACAAATCATAAGATGAAATCAATTTATCGAATAAATGATTAATGATGAACATTTTTTTTTTGCTAGAAAAAGAGAAAGGATATACTTTTAATATCAATGATTTTTATCTTTTTTTTATCTAATCCAAAACTGTTTTTTTTAGAGAAAACTGATATTTTTTTAATTGAACGTGATTTCATTTTTTATTAGTATATTTTATAAAATATTTAATTATAATCACTTGTCATGTTTTAATTATTTTTTTTATCTAGTCCAATTTTTTTTTAAATATCATTTGAACGGTGATTATCATTTTTTTAAAGTTTAGTAGTATTTTTTTTATATATACAAAATAAAATAAATTGTTTCTTTTCACTTAGATAAAATTTCCAATTTAAAAAGATAGTATTTTATTTTTATAATAAATTTAAATTTTTAATTTTAATTGTACGTGGAGCTTCAAAATAACAATCCTACGTGGCATAATCTTATATGTAACGCTCTAAATATACTATTCCTACATGACGCTCTAATAATTATTTAAAAATCAAAATCCTAGGTGGCTCTCTAAAATCTTGGGGAAAAACTCCTCTTTATATAATTGAACGTGATTTTTTTTTATCAGTATATTTTTATAAAATATTTTATTATAATAACTTGTCATATTTTCATTATGTTTTTTATCTAATCCAATTTGTTTTAAATATCAATTGAATATGAATTTCATTTTTTTTAAAGTTTAATAGTATTTTTTTATTGTATACGAAATAAAATAAATTGTTTCTTTTCTCTTAGATATAATTTCCAATCTTGAAAGATAGTATTTTATTTTTATAGTAAATTTAATTTTTTAATTTATCTTACGTGGCGCTTTAAAATAACAATCCTTAGTGGCATAATCTTATACGTAACGCTTTAAATAGCAATCCTACATGGCATAATCTTATACGTAACGCTCTAAATATACTATTGCTACATGGTGCTCTAATAATTTTTTAAAAATCAAAATCCTAGGTGGCTCTCTAAAATCTTGGAAAAAAATTCCCCTTTATATATATATATACTAATTTTGTGCCAGGGCAATGCCCTAATGGTTGATAAAATTTTAAGATAACATTTTTGCTTGAATGTTAAATACGGTCAAATACTTCATTATGATAATGTAGGGTATTTAGACATACGATATCATATGGAGTGTACTTTGTATAGTTTTGTTTGTAAATAGATATCTATGTTATTATTCACTTGAAATTATTTTTATCTAACTTAAATTATTTTTACTCAAGTGAAAGTATTTTTACCAAACTAAAATTATTTTTACTGATTAAAACTTATTTTACTGATTCTCTAATATTTATTTAAATAAATTAAATAGCAATGCATTTTGTATGCAGCTAGCCACACCATCTGGACGGATAAAGTAACCCCTATAAAACTGATCGAGTAACCCCTGTAATACTAACTGATGAGTAACCTCTAACACTGAGTAATATAACACTGATTAAGTAACCACTATAACATTGACCAAGTAGCCCATATAGTACTAACGAAGTAACTCTGATCTTGTAATAGTTGGTGATACGGTTTGGCCAACTACGTATAAAAGTTTGTGATTAAATATATAATAAATGGATCTTATTTTAAAGAACTTTTTAAAACGAATTTTATGATGGAAATGGAACTGAGTTATAGGATATTTATTAATATGATTAATTTTGTATATATGAAATATTATAAATATATCGACGATAAAACTCTATACAACAATTTTATCTTAAAAAATCTATTCAAAATTCGCTTACTTAGCATCATATGTGTCATAATAATACCTTATTTTCGCCAACGTGGCGTGACACTTGGTGAATAACTGAATGCCAAGTGTTGCTGTCTGGTGGCCTGACTGCGAGACCGACTTTATTTATTAGTGATATGATATGATATGATATTGGATAGATTGGCTTCAAATAACCTCAACTATTATCCGAGTATGCAAAAGCATTACCACCTTTTGTACTATTTGTGTAAAATAGTACGTCGGCCACATGAGAAGGTATCTCCAGAAATTCCATATTTATTACTCCGTATTGTATTATTGGAAAATTGGAAAACAATAATCCCACTTTTGACCTTTCTTCCAAAAATAATCCCACCTTCAATTAATCCAGAAATAATCTAACCTTTGACCCTCATCTTCTTTCAACGGTCCTTTTGACCTATAACCTGTTTTACAGGATAATTTTTTTTTTTTTTTTTTGTTTTTTTTCTTAAATCTCTCTCTCCACGGCGACCAATTCACTGCCACCGACACCACCACTGCCCTCACCATCGCCACCTTAGAACACCCACTCGAACTTTAAAAAAACCTCCTATCCCCACCCTATACTTCCGTACAGTTTACCACTGCCCACCACCCCTCCTCCAAATCCACACATAATCTCACCCGCAAAAACACACATCCAGCCAACCACAACTCCACCCACCCAACCCGCACTTCAATTCTCCCTCCTGGCCTCCTCACTGATAATCTCACCCATGCGCTGCAACCATCACCACCAATAAAGAAGTCGCATGAAGCAAGCTACTGCTGTAACTCTACTCGATCAAACCATCATTCTATCAAATCACACAAAATCGTATTAATCATACAATTCATCCAATGATCCAATTAATTAAAATTTTTAGTTGTTGATGAGATAATTCGTAATAATCGAAGGCAAAAGCTCCAAAATTAATAAGTCTTTCTTTTGCTTTTCTTTTATTTCCATAATTGGACCTGATTGCCCGTGTTTTAGGAGGGATTTTGGGGCTGTGAGTTGTTGTTGTTGGTTTGTCGTTGACGGAGAGACGAGGTGATTTGGTGGTGGTTATCAACTTGGGAAGAGGGACAGCTCGTGTTTTGAGAAGAGGGAAAGAGTTTTAATTTTCCTTTTTTTAAAAAGGATTTGGCCAATAACAACTCAACACGTCCAACAGGTTATCAACCTATCAAAACCAGTCATGGCCTATTAAAAGAAGATTGATGTCAAAGGTGGGATTGTTTTAGGAATATTTAAAGGTGAGATTATTTTGAGAAGATCAAGCAAATGTGGGGTTATTAGTTTCAATTTTTCCTACTCCCTCCGCCCACAATTATCTGCACCAAACACACTTTTTACGGACTCCTAGACAAAACTTTTAGTGGAGTTTAATTAAGTTTTGGTGGGTTTAATTAAGTGGGAAAAAGGAGGGAAAGAAGTGGTCCCTTATTTTTATTTTTGGGTGGGTTAACGTGGGTGGGAAAAAGTTGGAAAATTAAGGGCCCTTGTTTTTGTTTTGCTGGAAATTAGTCCCAAAAGAAGAGGGAATGTACTTTTCACTCTTCTTTTTTGGTGTGAAATTTTGAGATTTCACATAATAACCAAAAATTTGAAATATTTTCAAATTTCACTTCAAATTTCAACATTTCTTCAAATTTAACTTCAAATTCAAACCAAAAGTGCCTCATATAAAAAGGCAAGAGAATTCAATGTTGACATTAATTATAAACCAAAGCCACCATGGCCATTAATTTCACATCTATGTTTGTTTAAAAAAAAAACCCATTAATTACATCCATAATTAGTCAAAATATTTACTACCTACATTGAAATTAGTCCTAAACTAAGGGCAGTATTAGGGTTCCACTTCATCACCACTTCAAAAAACAACAGCAACCAAAAAACTTCATCACCATCTTTCAAATCTGCAAAAACAGGAAAAAAAAGACACAAAACACATGGAAGAATACTTCGATCATGAGTTTTTTGATATAGAGCAACTACTAAATGAGGAACCAGTTCAGTACAGCAGTGCTGATGAGAGCATGGATGATGATGCTGAGGGGGACAACAGTGAAGAGGAAGAACAGGAAGAGGCACATGTGACAAGTAGGAAGCAATTAACTGTGCAGCAAAAACGCCAAAAGGTTGATGACTTTCTTCTGAACATGCATGGTGGGGAATTACCTAGAGGGTTTTTGTCACAAATGGCAAAAACATATGGTATTCACAGAAGCACATCACTGAGGGTGTGGAAGTTTGTTAAGAAAAGTATAGCCCAAGGGAATGCGATTGATGTCAGAAGCAAAAAACTGGGGAAAACTGGTCCCAAACCAGGAGTTATACAAAAGGACAACAAAAAGGAGTTATACAGCTGCTCTGAAAGTGTCACATGGATTTCTCCATAACTTGAAGAAAAAGGGCAGATTAAGAACACATACAAGCACCAACCATTCAACACTCACATCAAATCACAAAGTGGCTAGACTGAAGTGAGCATTAGGCCATATTCACCCTATTCCAGCAGTTGGGGATCCAACTTTCATGGATACGCAACAAGTTATACACATAAATGAAAAATGGTTTTATATGAACCCTGAAACAAGGAGGTTCTACCTCTTACCAAAGGAAGAAAACCCCTATAGATGTCAATAGTCCAAGAGATACAAAATTAAAGCTATGTTCATGGGGATGATTGGTAAGCCCCTTTATGACATCAATGGAAATATGCTGCATGATGGGAAGTATGGAATATTTCCATTTACTTACCAGCAAAAGGCTAAGAAGAAAATTAAGAACAGTGATGCATGGGTCATGGAGACAAAGGCAGTGCAGAGTGTGACCAAAGAAGAAATCGGGAAAATGCTCATGAACAACATCATTCTAGCAATACACAAGCAATGCAATGGCATCCTAGTCTGTCTATAGACATATTAACTCAATGGGACAATGCAAAGCCACATCAAATTCCAAGGGATGAGGAATTCATTACAGCATGTACAACTAATGGTTTCAACATTCAAATGGTGTTTCAACCAGCTCAATCTCCAGATTTTGAATGTTCTAGACCTTGGTCTGTTCAAGGTCATTCAGTCTTTGCAACTCCAGTCCTTTCCCACAACAATTGATGAACTAATAGAGAAAGTGTATGAGGCTTATGAGTGGTTTGATCCAATACTCAACAAGTACACATGGATCACTTTTCAAGGAGTAATGAAAAAGATTTTAGAGAAAGAAGGGGGCAACAACTTCAATCCACCTCATATGGGCAAGAAAAGGTTGGATCACCTAGGTCTTCTTCCGGAGTTTTTGGAAGTTGAAAGGGGACTCATTCAACAAGTAGTTGACCACCTCAACACACTTTTTATTCCAACAAGTCAAGAGAATGCAGACTACATGCAGATGAAGGTTTATGCAGACTAGGTACAACAGATGACCATCATTAAATGACAACATGACTTCCACACATAACCAAAGAAGGAGTCACAACTGGTTTTTGTCTTAAGTAAGCAACTTTTTTTTGTTCATGTTTATAATGCTTTGGTTATGTGTATTTTGGTATATAAACTTCCTTATTTTTAGGCAGTCATGTAATAAATGATTAGGTTAAGGGACTATTAACATATAAGTTTTTGAATTGTAATGAACGAATATGAATTTGCAGCTTCAAAATGAATTCCAACAGAGAGGTTACTTTTGTTTCAGTGAGATGTTATAGGTTGTTACCTCAACAACAAGTTTAAAGGGGCACTTGTTGGAGCAAAACTAACCTACACATCCAAATTAAAGTGAGTCCCTTCATTATTTTGAATTTGTACACACACATAACCCTTTATGGGGGACTCATACACAAAGCCACATGCACTCACTTGCAAGAACTACTAGGCAACATTCAAATAGGACTGTAAATGCTCCTTGGCATGGCTCATCATTCATCAATCATACATTCCCTTGGCCATTCCAACACTACAAGCACACACACAATCCAATACGGACCATCCAACATAATCCACCATCATATACACAAACATACATAAATAAAATCCAGCAGTGTACACAAACAACCATCCAACATAATCCAGCATCATATACACAAGCATACATAAGCAAAATCCAGCAAGGAACTCAAACAACCATCCAACATAATCCAACAGGCTACTTAAAGCCAATGTAACACATCCACCAGCATAAACCTCCAAACACCACAATCAAGCAACATAATCAAGCAAGAAACAATTGTAGGAACTCTCATACACACAGTTCACATGCTTTTCAACAATGATAAACACCAAAATAACAAAGTAAACAAGGCAAAGCTAAATTGAAAAAACTAAAATCAAAATTAAGGTTTAGTAATAGTTACGCTGCAAGATCAGTTAGTGGGAGGGAAGTCATCAGGGTATTTGTCCCTTAGATAGGCCATGTAAGCAGGGTCCCAGTCACTATAGTCGTCTGTAAAAACAGACCCTTTTCCTCCCACTGGAAGAGCCAACACTGGCCGGAGCCTTTAGGGACTTAGGGCAGACCACATTCAGCACCTTCGGGGAGTAAAAAATCTCTACCACCGCTACAGGTGCCTCAGGGACAGCAACCTCTAGATCTGACACCCCGGAAGTGTCCTCCATCATAGCAACAACATCAGAAGGGCCCTCTTTTTAAACAACTGCACCAACCTCCTTCTCACCACCGTCTACCGTAAGATCAGGACCTACTATAGCCTGCACAACCTCCTTCTTTGCTAGATCTGCGGTCGAACCCTACTCCTCTTCTTCATCACTCGAAGTGTACTCAGCGAGTTTCGCTCCAATTTTTCCATGGGTGAATCTGGAAAACAAAGCAGAGCACCGACGAACTGGTTTCATTATTATTTAGCGATCGAGTAAACGAAGGCTCACTCTTCTTCTCAGTGGTCTGGCGTTCAAGGGACTCATTTGGATCTGGGCTGGTACTCATTTTTTCTAGGAGAGATGGAGAAATTGAAGTTAGGTTTTCACAGAGAAAATGGGAAGGAGAACAAAGTGCGAACAGGAGAGAGAAGAGGGAAAACGAAAGAGAACCTAGGGTTTTTGATGAACTTCTGGAGAATTCTCCAAATTAAATTAAATTTGGGCTGCATCTTCGAGGGACATTCAATGTAGTTATTGAATGAGTTTGTTGGGAGATGAGTGAATGTTGATGAGAGAGAGATGGAGGGGGTTAAATTTTGGTGGGAATCATTAGAGTGAGTTAGATGCTTAGGATTTAATTGAGTGTAATTAAAAGATGTTAAACAAAGTTAAAAAAATAAAAGTAAAGGTAAGGTGGTGTTTTTTTACTCTTTAAAATTTACTAAAAGAGGAAAGAAAAAAATTTATTGCACATAATAGAGAGCACCCATTTATGGAAAATGTTGCAGATAATTGTGGCCGGAGGGAGTACATTATTTTATCTTTATTTTTTATATTAAATATTACCTTTTTTTTTCAAAAAACATATTATGATTATAATTATCGATCTCCATCTTAGTCTTATTCTTTATAATATACTAATTGTGGTTTCGCGCGCTACGTTAGCGGCACCCCAATGGCGGTGATTATTGTTGGCTAATACTGTCTCCGGTGTTTTTGTTACACGGTAATTAGGTTTGCGTATAGTGTGTTTCATAAGAAATTTAAATCATTAATTATGTTATTTGAAAGTAGTTGTTTAAAATCTTATTTAAGTAAATAACATTAAGGTAAAGTTTCAACGCGGTACTCCTTATGGCGTTTGTTTAAAATTAGAAAGTAATGTATACAGTGATTGTGTTTTATTTTAATTCTTAGTGAAATAATCTAAGAAAGTAATGTATACGGTGATTGTGTTACAATTACTACCTTTGTTTGATTTTGTATTAAAATTATTTTTGAAACAATCTAAGAAAGTAATATATATGGTGATTGTGTTACAATTTGCAATATTGTAAATATTATGTTGTTGAGTACCGCCGAAGCTTCAAGCTGTATGGTATGGCCGGAGCTTCAAGCTCGAAAGTATTTCAACAATTGCTGGGACTCAGCAAAAGCAACTTTGAGCCGCCGAAACCAAAATGTTACCGAGACTAAGGGTTTTAAGTTTTATGCAATGGCTGAAGCTTTAAATTACAGTTATGAGGTTTGCTGAAAGCAAGCTTCAGGTTTTCAGCAATAGGTGAAGATTTGTTCTCCGTTGTCGAGTTTTACCGAATATGTTTCAGTTTACCACATTCAATTGCCGAGGCCTAGAGAAATCTGCTTCGAGTCGCTGAAACCGAGGTGTTTCAGAGGCCGATGGTATTAGCCGAGGTCAAACCTGCAATGATTCATGGTTGAAAGGCTGGAGTAAATTTTTTTGTAGATATGTTTAATTATTTGTAAATGGTAATATTGTAGTTACGCCACTTTAAAAATGAACAATTATAATTTACTATAATTATCAAATTTTATACGTACAAAATAAACATCACAGTAATATTTTTTTTTTTGTGATCAACATCCGGCTTATCTGCAGTGTTTTCTAAGAACGATTACTATTTTATGTGTTCTTAGAAAACTCATTAAAAAATTTGATTCTCCAACATTGCAATGCTGGAGCAAAACATTTTTAAAACCACTGTTTGTTTAAGAGACATAAATCTAAACAGCTAAAAGGAAAGGCAACTCCTAAAGGAAAGGAAATCTATGGCAGAAGGCTGGATTCCCAAGCACTTTGATTTGTCTTACACCCCAAATTCTGGTTATATCACTGCTGTGGATCCTTCTTGGCAGCTTCATCACCTTCATTTTCACTCTGCTCTGGTGTTGTGAAACGGAGTTTTTTGGCAGCTGTACTTTTATCACAATCCAAGCTGCTCTTTGTGTCTCTAATGGGTCCTGGAGTTACCGGAGAATGATTGGTTCCACTCATGCGAGTATGACAGAGTTCTGTCCATTCAGCAGTTATTGACAGCAACTCCACGGCCTTCATCAGCTATAACAATACCTGTGAATAAGGATATATGTATATAAATTGTCATGAATGAATTCTTAATATTCTAGAGGGATTATTTATTTTAATACAAAATATGTGGTAAAATAGTTACCTTTTGATGACAATGGGATCTTTCAAAATTGTATATCTGAAATTTTCTCTTTCCCTTTGTCTTTTGCTTGTGAATCTGGTGTTTCATTGTTTGTAGTTCCAACATTTTCTCCTATTATAATAACTGCGGAACTCCCTTGATGTTTTGTTGGTGTAAATTCCTCACTCTTATTCAAGTCTGAATATTCAATATCATCACTTCTTGCAACAGTCAGTTTTGTTTGATCCTTTTTAGATACATCTTCAGCGGTTTCAATAGTTTTGAGTGACCATTCCAACACGCTACTTGAACCAAGGGAATTAGATGGACCGAGCTTGAAGAAAGTTGTTTTTTTGCGGAGCTTTTCTTCAATTGCTTGAAAGGCAAACATATCATCCTAGACAATGCAATTGAAATCAGTATATGTGTATCTTATTGACAAAGAACATTATAAGTAGATGTTTAAAAGTGGTTTACATTAATATTTAAATTTAATAAAAGTATTATGTAAAAGAGCCATACAAGATCTTTCATAGTTTTGATTTCAGCTGCGGTTTTACCAAACAATTTCTCTATGTCATTATTGAATGATGTCAATGTTATTGAACCTGTTACATCAACTGCTTCAAATTTGAAAGCAACCCTGTACCACCAAAAATGGTAAAGTCATTGGTAGGTTTTCTATTGTATAATGTGAATTTAATAACTGTATTATTAAATTTAGTTATAAAACATAGAGCTGTGCAAAGTGTTTAACTTGTTTAGAGATTTTTGGTAATTAATATTACCAATAAATGATACCTGATAACATTATATATGTTACTTTAACATAAATCATATATCAAGGTATTGTTAAATTGTATCACTGTTTTATTTTAGCATGTGGGTTTTAACAAACCTTAGAGATGAAACACAATTTCTGTTGTCACTGACAATGCATGTGAACTGCCTCCCTTCTGGAACACTGCATTTTTTTCCACAGCAAGAACAACCCGTATAGACAAATACATTGTCCAAAGCAGCATTTGGAATGATTGCCTGAATCCAATGTCTTTCTTCCATTAATGTGTTTGCAGCCTGCATGAATGTATAGAAATAATATTAATATTGTATGTTGTTATTCTATGTAATTACTTAACAAATTTGTATACCTTTTTTTCCTTAAGTTCTTCAATCGTTTTCATGGATTGTTCTTGGGTAGAATCTCTTATTTGTAAAACTTTCGCTTGCCTATCTTGTAGTAGCTGTTTCTGTGCGACTACCCTGTAATTGTATAAAGAATTAGTATAAAAAAAGAACAAATAGTTCCTATATATTAGTGTTTGTAGTTATTATAATTACCATTCACGTAACATATTCGCCCTATCTCCTTTAGGGTTGTGAATAATTCTTGTAGACATGGTAGTTGATAAGGCAAGTGCTGAAAAGTAAATGACATGTTAACCTTTGAAATCTAGATGAACAGTAAATAACTTGATTTGTTTTTTAAAATTTTTTTTAGGGGTTTAACCTCTGCGAGGATTATGTTTCAGTGATGTGAAGCCAATTACGGTAAATCTTTCAGCCCAAAAATTAACGCATCACTTGCAGTACCTGAAAGGTCATTCCATGCAGAGATAGTCAATGGCTGGTTATCTCTACAGCAAAGAAAGAGCTAGTTATTCAAGTATTTGTATAGACTGCATAATAATGTTAGAAAGTATTATTTTTGGTTGTTTTCTTTACGTTTGGTCTGTAATGACAATTTCTCTGACATAGCTTTGAGTATTGTATTTGGAGTTGATCTGCCGTGCTGCTTCTTCTACAAATAATATCACACCTAATATATCTGTACAATTACCAAGGAAAAATAACAAAAGAATAATTATAGACAATTGTATCATTTAGTTGGAAGTCTGTACAATTACCAAGGGAAAAAAAAACAGATTAAGTAGTTATCTTTAATTCCAGAAAATTGTATAATTTAGTTGGAAGTTTGTGTTATCAACAAGGTTTTAAATGATTTAAACATACATGTGTGGTAGAATATAAGCAATAGATTAAGTGTAGGATAATACCATATCTTTCATCAGCAATTTCCAGTTTTGGGATTGAAGTTATTGACTGATATTGTGGTACTACATAACCAGTTTCAGGGCAGACAGGCTGAACAACTGTCCGATGATTGAAATTTAGCTGATATGGTAATTGATCATGGACAGTACGATATTGATCTTCTAGTGGCTTGACAATTGCATTAGAGATTTCATACTCTCCATTGTATGCAATGGCTTCGTCATATGCTTTAATTTGTCTCCAAAAAGAGTGACACACATCTTATTATTCTAAAATAAATATGAATATGGTTTATTTTTCAATATTCTACTTATATCTATATAACATTTATTATATAGCCATCTAGAGACAACATGTATCATTTCATCATTTTATTTACAAGCACTATTAGGAAAACTAAAATTTGTACTACAAAAACAGTAATAGCAGCAACACCAGTAATAACTGTATTTTTAGCCGAAACATTCATAGCAGTTGCAGCAGCAACAACAACTGCTGCATCATCCGCAAAAGCAGCGAATGCAGCAGCTACAGCTGCATCGGTAGCATTTATAGCAGTAGCAACAACATGTGGCAGTTCATTTGCAGAAAAAATTACAACTAAAAATTGCAAAGCAATAATAGCAGCAGCAGCAGCATCATTAATATCCGCAAATGCAGTCGCAGTAGACTCAGCAGCAGCTGCGTCAGCCGAAAAAACAGCGGCTGTAGCAGCTACAGCATCAGCAGCAAAAAAAATAACCGAAACAATAACAACAACCGAAATAATCATAGCTACAGCAGCGTAAGTAGTAGAAGCAACAACCGCCGAAGCATAAACAGATGAAGCAGCAACAACAGTCACAACTTATTTTGAAAGACTTTGGTAAACATTCTATGAAATGGATGAATACAAATATGCATTATGATTTCAATGTACTTATTACCTTTACATAGTATAAATTCGGTTCATGTGTGATCCTATTCATGCATTAAATATATGGAGAAGTAGAATAGTTATAATTAAATTTCATCAAAGAATCCTTTTAAAGATTTTGGTACAGCAAATTGCCAATAAATCCAAATTAACTATTTCAGTTAACATAACGACTATATATTTATAGCGAATTCATTTGCATATCAGTATAAAGAAATATCACAATAATTGAGTATCTTGTATTTTTATGAAACATATATTTCACATATTAGTATTAGTATAAATCAAAATTGGACAAAGAGACAACATGAAGCAGAAGCAGCAACATCAGCGGCAACCGCTTCTACAACCGCAGCCGAAATAGCATCTACATTAGCAGCAGCCGAAGTTGTAAACTCATCAGCAGTTACCGTAGTAATAACGACAATAATTGTCGAAACAGTCACAGATGCAATATAGCAGTAATAGGCGAAGCAGTAAAAGCCGAAGTAGTAATAATAGCAGCATATTATTTTGAAAGAATTTGACATATAACGAATTGATTTGCATATCAGTATAAAACAATATCACAATAATTGAGTATTTTGTATATTTATGAAACAAATATGTCACACATTAGTATAAAGCAAAATTGGACTAAGAGACAACATGCAGCAGAAGCAGCAACACCATCGTCAGCTGCAAATGCGACTACAGCCGAAATAGAAAAATTTCTAGCTGCCGAAGTAACGGTCACAGTAATAGCGGCAACCGCAATTGCTACTACAACTGCAAATGCTGCAACAGCAACAGCAGCCATAGTAGCAGCGCTGTAACTGCTGAAACAATCGCACACTAATACAACAGTAGCCGAAGTAGAAAAAGACGAAGTAATAATAGTAGCAGCAGTTTATTTCGAAAAATTAAACATTTTAATTAAAAAAAAATGAATGCATACATGCATTATGATTTCGATGTACAATTTCATTACATTATAGACGTTTTATGTGTGGAATTCTACTCATGCATTGTATGTATAAAGAGCTAGAATGGTTATAATTAAATCCTATTAAGTAATTCTTTAAACGATTTTGGTAGACCAAAATGCTAAATAATCGAAAGAAACTATTACATTTATCATAACAATTACCTATTTTTCAAACATATAGCAAATCAGCTTGCACATCAGTATAAAACACAACAATTGAGTGTTTTGTATATTAATGAAACAAATACCTCACGCAACTGAGTAATTTGTATATTACTACGTTTAAAAAGCAATATCACAACAAATAAGTAAAACGAAAAAAAAACTAAATTACTTTATGAAATAAGATTTTTTGTAAGAAAATTATAAAATAATGCTGGAAAAAGATGAGGGAACATGCATGGTCATTTGTTGACTACTTTGATAGGTAAATTTTAATTTGGTAAGATTAGCATAGGAATTTGGTAAGATCAATATTGGTAAGTGTTTGGCAAACTTTTCGATAAAGCGCAAGATATAAGCAACTGTATTACAATGTTTTCCCTATGTTAAAAAGCTTCATTAGAACAATAGTACTACTCCGTACATTATAGTAAGGTATTTTTAAATTTATTTCATGTTTAACGATGCATGTAACATTTTGTTGTCCGGGATTTATAAATTAGTCCGGTTTGATAGGATATTGTCATTGTTTAATTAGTGTATGTTTTTTTCCCCTTACTGTTAAGACATCTTAGGTTAATGTTCTAATTAAGTGATTGCATGTTTTGTTAATTAAGTGGTTTATACTAAATGAGCTATATTTTTTTAAGTTTTTTTTTTAATTAAACTTAAACCTGATCTTATAGAATACATTCAATTAATAATATTCATAAGTAGTATATTGACATTATTTTTAAAAAACATAATATACCTTCTCATCAAGTAGATATAATGTCTGAAATATAGTTGCTCTGGAGTTGGAGGACATTCTTTGTCTAGCTTTTTCGACAACTTTCACCTTTACAGTGAAATTAATTGAGTTAGGATTTAGCTCATCAAGATATACCCGTTGTGTTTTCATCCTGGTCATAAAAAAACGAAACAAATGTTAGATATATAATATTTGTACAAAATATGAATATTCTAGCATTTTTTAGGTACTACTACTAATAGAAATGATGCATTTCTTCTAAAATCAAATACAGTAAATATGTTTATTTTTCATGAGATGTATGAAATTCATATAAATAGGAATTGTATAAATTGTACATATATCAAATAGATCAAGAAGAATAGGTGTTTGTTTTTTTTTTCTTTTCTATTTTACCTTGTAATCCAATCTTCTATGAACACAATAAGCTTGGTTGTAGATATGATGGAGTTTTTTGTAAGTGTTTTTAGGAGAAATGAAGTAGGTTTCTATTGAGGTGAAGAGTGTAGTTGATAATGGAGTTGATGTCTTTATATATATATATATATATATATATAGTATAAAAAGTAGTGGCATGCAAATGAATAAAACATAGTTCATTTTTTTAAAAAAAAAAAAGGAAAATTGTTGGCAAATATTTTGTAGAATACTAAAAATACTAAATTATTAAATAGGAGTACAAAGTGTTTATGATTACATTTAAAAGAAGGTTCTTTTTTAAATAACAATTTTTACGTTTCTAAATTTTTTTTTTAAAAAAAAAAAGTAAATTACCTTTATTTCACTACAGTTGGTTTTACTCCCAAATAGCAAATTTATATTGAAAGTATATAATACACTTGTTATATTTTATTTGGATGAATAAGTAAACCTTAACCTCTAATTTAGTTTTTACAGAGGAGATATTATATTGTTTAAAATCAAAAGGAAAGAGGTAAGTGAGAAGTGTCAAACATGTAAAGATTATGTGTTATGCAAAGTACCTTTAACTATACTATATTTTGATCATCATTTTAAAATATGATTACTCTTATTCATAATCCTTATCTTTTTAGACAACACATAGCAGCATTGAACATCATTTTTTGAGTATGATTTTTTTTTTGTTTTTTTTTAATTTATATATCTTTTCAAGAGACATTGTTGTTACAATAATATAAGCCAACATGGAGAAAGCCATGCACCAAATATATTGTTTTTTTTTAAAAAAAAAAAACCTGTATTTACTATTAAACCTATTTGTGTGTATTGCACACAAATACAAAGTAGCGGTTTTGCATCTTTTTCGTCTTGTTATTGATAGATGGTGATAATAAACGGTGATCATGATATATAATGAGTAAGCACTTTTGACTATAATATGTACTATGAGTATCATTTATACAAATACAAAGTAGCGGTTTTTCATTTTTTTCGTCTTGTTATTGATATATGATAATATTAAACGGTGATCATGATATATAATGTTTAAGTACTTTTGACTATAATATATACTATGAGTATCATTTATTGAGAATGTTTTTTTTTCATAATTATTGTCTTTTCAAATAGAAATAGTGGCAATTGATATCATCATTCATCATCTTTTATTTGTTATGGTTTTAATCTTTCAAAATGATAGGTAGGTGATATGATGTATTCTAAACACTATTATAATTGTAATAGTAGATTTCAGTTAAGTTTAAAAAATATAAGTTCAGAGTAAAATGTACATAACTTGTAAAATGTGTTGTTTAAGACATGTTTAAACTTTCTAAGTTGTTTTTGTCCTCTTCTTTATTATGGAGTTTATACTTTAATTTCATTTTAATGTTAGTTTAAAGTTATAAATTTTAATTATTGTTAGGATAAGTTAAATTGAAAATTTTCTAAAAGAAAAATAAAAAGAGTTACATCGAAAATAATAGTTGATTATTGATTGTAAATGATTTTGACTATTATAATTAGTCAAATGTTGTTGTCAATTGAAATTAAATTTATTTATTTATTTTATTAAGAATTAAATTTAAATTTAATTGTTTAAGTCAAAATAGATTGAGGAATATTATGAAATTTTAATTTCATTCATATTTGGTTTTAAATTAAGTCAAACATGTGTAAATATAATTAAAACAATTTGACAACATAGTTCATGGTTATTGTTAGTGGATTTAGATTGTATATAAATATAGTTTTTTCTTAACCATAACACATTAAGCATAATTCCTAAATCTTAGAGATGTATAATAACATGCCATGTCATATTGTTATGTTTGGAGATGCATGTAGACATAAGTTGGTAAGTTTTTTGTTTTTATAAAAATATATTATGTATGATTTATTTTTCCTTTTTATTTCTGTTAAATTTGTAAATAACTCTATGAATATTATTGTAGGTACTTCTAGAGGAATGGACTCCCTTGTTGGTTGAGGTTTGTAGTTCTGTGGAAGTTTTTCGACGCCCTAATAGTCGTATATGGCCTATGCAGTTAGTTACAGTCAGAGAAGATACCAAAAGTAATTTGTGTCTTGATAATGGGTGGGAAAGTTTTGTTAATGAAAATTACTTGGTTGATGGTGAAATAATGTTTGTTTATTATGCTGGTGGTAGGACATTTTATGTTAGGGTTTTTTCTCCGACTATGGTTGAAAGATTTGCTAGTATTGAACCTATGCAAAAAGTCGAGTATATATAAATGTATGTAATTTTATATTTGAACTTTATGAATAAAACATTGTTAGAGGTAATTTGAATTTAAATATATATTTCACATTGTTGAAATATTTTGGTATGCATATTAAAATAATCGTTAACCACAATGGCCTTTTTTTAAAGTTGTTTTATCGGTCTTTTATAGTGTTTTATCGCGCGGTACCCCAATGGCGGTGGTTAATACTGTATTCGGTGTTTTTGTTACACGGTAATTAAGTTTGCGTATAATGTGTTTCATAAGAAATTTAAATCATAAATTATGTTATTTGAAAGTAGTTGTTTAAAATCTTATTTAAGTAAATAACATTAAGGTAAAGTTTCAACGCGGTACTCCTTATGGAGTTTGTTTAAAAATAGAAAGTAATGTATACGGTGATTGTGTTTTATGTTAATTCAACTTTTTAGTGAAATAATCTAAGAAAGTATTGCATACGCTGATTGTGTTACAATTACTACCTTTGTTTGATTTTGTATTAGAATTATTTGTGAAACAATCTAAGAAAGTAATATATATGGTGATTGTGTTACAATTTGCAATATTTTAAATATTATGTTGTTGAGTACCGTCGAAGTAATCTAGTTTTGTCGAGTGGGAATATTTTATATAAGTTTTAAATTTCCGCAAAAAATTGTATGTTGTTTGTGAACTTCAAGTAAACCTCTATATCTCTTCAAGTGTACATTCATGTTAAATAAGAGTACACTATTATTTAGGTACATAATATTTGTTGGATTTTTTTTTTGGATATTTATTAAATAACTAAATTAATTAAATAAAATAAATTAGATTTTGAAATGATTTTTTGGAAATTAGATCTTTTATTTTTGGTAAACCTTTTCCGAATTTCAAAGTATATTAAACTTGATTTACGCGATCTTCTTGCCGTTTACATGCATATCAACACATGTAATTATTGTCTGCATTCATTGAATTGTCAAATCTCATTTATTCACTCCACTTTTTAACTTTCTCACTCATCTTAAACCGTCATTTCATCCATTATTTAAGCCCCTTTCTTTTCCTCTTTCCTTTCTACACCTATTCCACCTTCATCTCAACCTTAAAGTTTCTTTTTTTTTAGCAATGGCGCCCAAAAGAAATTCCATTGCCTCTAGTTCGTCGTCCTCCCACACTAGGTACTTGTAAATGTAGCATCTCTTTTATAACACCGCTAAGGAGGGATATATAACCCAACTGATATGCTTGAATTTGGAAAGAGATGCTATATTTTAAGTACCCGGTGTGAGAGAATTTTATCAATTGTAACTTTCTATTTTTCAGATTTGTAAAGAGATGCTATATATATATATATTTACATATATCTGGTATGGTCGTCGATCGTAATTTCATACATGAGTTAAATAGAATTGAAAAAGTTCTATTTTAAAAATTTCATCTTTTTTTCAGCTAATATGAAAGCCATTTTATGGAATGTGAGAGGTGCAACTAACAAAGATAATGGATGAAAAAACATAAATATTCCCTTCTTGTATTTAAAAATTAATTTTTATTATTATCACATAAATATTTTTAAATTCACTAATCCTCTAAATTAATATGCTTTTAAAAATATCCTCTAATCCTCTAAAAAACAATTTTAAAAACATATGCAAAATAACAAACACCGATTTTTAAAACAGTAAGTGTCAATTTTTTATTATTATCACATAAATATTCCCAAAGTAAACTAATATACTGTTTAACATTATTACACTTGTAGGAATTTTTTTACTTGAGAAAAAATAACTATCATAAGAAAAATTATCTTAATTTATGGAGCAGTTTAGAACGGAAGTTACTGTCCAAAAAAAAAAAAGAAATTGTAGAAGTTATTTTTACAGGTTAATCTTTAAATAAATTTATATATTTATAATTTTAAATTGTCACTATGTAAATTCAAATAAACTTTGTACTTTTAATTAAACTAAGTTGTCGGTGTAAATAAGTTTATGTTTAAATGGATATGTTGTAATAATTTAATTAGATTATTTTTTAAAGAGTCATTAGTAGTTGCTTATTTGAATTTCAAAAAACATTTTGGGTGTTTGTAATTAGGTGTTACGTTTCTATTTAATAATCGTACTTTTAATTTCAAAAAAAATATGTTGTAATCATTTTTAAAGATTATTAATATTATTGTATTATTTGGTTTTAAAATTTTAAATGAATATGAGTTCATCGTTCCTTTTTGTAAAAAAATAAGTGGCAACATTGATAATTACAAATTACAATGGATGCTTGTTAAAACTATATATTAAATATTTTTTAAGAAAATTTTGTTTATTTATTTTTATTATAAAAGAAAAAGTGATTTAAATATATATGCAATAAAATGTACATGTGGTCTTTTGAAACTTACTATTTTATTTAAAATTTAAATTTTAAATATAAACTTTCGATTTAATCCGTTTAAAAAAGAACGTACAAAAAGAATTAAAATGATTGACGTAAACAAAAAAACGTCCAAGCACACGTGTGTATTGATATTATGCATAATAAGATACCTATTTTTTTTTCTTTTTTTTCTTTCTATTTTTAGATTTTTCAAATGTTTGTACTTTATACTATAGTCAAACGTTTTCTGTATAATATAATATAAAAGTGGAAAGTAAGTGAATTGGTACTTCTGAAAAACACATGACGTTTCGGTTTTTAAAGAATATGTAATAATTGTTCGGTTTGGATATGATTGGCTGTTATATATATTTGCAGTTGTCTTGTTTCTAACACTGTTCTGCCACCAACTTTTCTACTTCCCTCTTTTTCATTTGTACTCCATCTTCTTCATTCATCTTTTTCCTTCAACCCTAATAAACACTTTAAGAATGGGAAGCACTGATAGTACTGCAACTTCTAGGGAAGTTTTCAATCCTCCTGCATGGAAGCCAACTGCAGGGAACTCTAATAAAGAGAAAATTTCAAGTTTTTTTTATTGTATTTTGCTGATATGACAAAGAAGATGAACAATCATCTGGAAGTTTTGCTACAAAATACCCCAAACATGGAGCATAAATTTGAAAAAGGAGAACCAAGTAGTAAAAGAAAGCGAGACGCTAATGATGTTGACAGTCACCCAAAAGTTATTGTTATTGAATCAGATGGAGTTGGAGAAAATCGTGCTCTCTCGAATGAACTTGTGGCTGGAGAAATTGCTGAAAGCGACAAAGTTTCCGGTTCAAAAACCCAGACCCAAGAACTCCAACCAAAAAGGAAAGCTGATGCTAATATTTTTGATAATGATAATGATGACGATGATGATGACAATGATGATGACGACGCTGATAATGATGATGAAGATTATAACGGGGATGATGATGATAATGATGATGGTGGGTCTAATTCCGATTATAGGAATTGCAATGAAGATAATCACGGTTCAAGTTTTGATTCTGATATGTATAAAAGAAAAATTTGTGATTAAAGTCTGCAGCAATAGATTTTAAATACTAAGGTTCATTTAGGTTTTATTTGTTTTTTTAACATTTGCTGAGTTTTTAAAACAGTATTATGAAACAAATGCTTTTTCAATTTCCTATATTTTAATTCCTCTTTTATTAATCAATCTGTTTTAACTTTTTCAATGTCATAAATAATATAATTAAAAATCAAAATGGTATTTTGAAGTGTTTGATTTAGTTAAATTATGTTGGATAATTAATTATGCATCTTATTTTAGAAGATTTGGTGTTGTTTTGCTTTGTATTGCTTATGTTATATCTGTATTTATGTTCGACACATGTTGGATGATGGTGAATGTGTGTGTGTAATTAAAAGGTTACATATTTCAGGTCATTGTTTATTGGTGATGCTTTAAGGCCACAATTACTGATGATTCTATTGAGTAATTGTAATTTTAAAATGGCTTTGAAAGAATATTAACCTAGTGTGTTTATTGTTCAGTTATAAAACAATTAGATTAAGCAAACAAATATACAATACACATGATATAAGCAACAGATTGTATGGCTGCAATATTATGTAGACATAAATAAACCCCCTACTGGTATCTTTAGCACATAATATGATTAATATCTATTTGCTTTTTTGATTCAAAGCAGATGGTTCAATTTATCTCATAATAAGCAATTTCTGCTATGACAACACGAACAAGAATCATATTTTTGAAAATTAACACATAATTGACATAATGTAGTAAAAAGCTGTACCTTCTGATTAGGGGATTTTTCCCACCAATCACCATCTGACAAGTGGACCAATCAGGTTTTGCCACGTGTCCTTCACATGGGCCAATAGGAGCCTGCCACGTGTCAAGCGGTGATCCGTCCATCATGGACCAATAACGACACGACACGTGTCCTCCCCATGACACATGGGATAATCGGCCACCAAGGCCCAATTCTTGTGGAAGGCCCAGTCAGCCCTAGGTTTAACCTAAACCTAGGATTTGGCACGCATCCCAAGGCATATAAATATGCTCATTAATCCTCATTAAAGGGGATAACACACATTAAACATTCTCACCTAGAGAGACTCATTACCTTTTTCTGCATTAATTACTCCCTGAACAAGTACTAACTTGACCGTTGGAGGCGGAACTCCAATCACTCGGAGTCTCCGTTTGTTTTGCAGGTACAGGCGTCCGGTTCTAGTCTCGGAATTGTAACTCTCCCGCAGGGCATCAGAAAACCCCGAAACATTTTGGCGCCGTCTGTTGGGAGAGTACTTTTGAGATGGCATCAACGTCCGTACCGACTCCAGAAGAGAGGCGTCCCCTGGACGACCCTCAAGTTCACTCAGATCATGATACCGAAGATGAGGTTGAAGTTGAAGCGCACACAACCTCAGACGGGACCCTAAGGGCCCGACGTACCCGTCACACCGAAAGAAGAGAACGGGTAGATCACCAAGTTGGACTCAGTAATCCAGTCGGCACACCGCCTGATCAGCAACATGCGCCAGAAGGGTTTGCTCCCATTACAAGAAACGAACTCATGACCTTCATGAGAGGGTTCAAGGGGGAGATCCAAGAGTTGATCAATAAGAAGATGCCTGCTCTCTCTAAGGAGCAGTCGGCTAAAAAACCTTCCCAGTCAGGTAGAAGGAAGCCTGTTCAAGGACGAGAGGCGACCCCTCATCCTAACTCTACGAAGTGGGAGCCGCCTGTGCTTGATTTCACAAAGTATCGTTTTCCCACGCCAGGGAAGAGGAAGCCTGTTCGTCACATACAGGTGGACGGGTCAAAGAAAACATACTCAGACGCTCGGCTACTGCTGGAGCAGAAGAAGAACGACCGACCGTCAGAGTCGGCCTCCTCTTCAGATTTCCAAGATAGTTTGCACAATACCTCTATGAGGTATACACAGTCAAATCATGAGAGTCAGACAGACGGTACCTCCCGTCAGTCTTGATTTCATAACGACCAGGCGGTACCAAACTTACCATTTGTACCGCAACAATATTTTTTGCAGCCGCCTCTGTTTGGAGGACAGGTGGCAAAAAATGTCCAGCCTTTGGACTGGCAATTACGGTTGCTAAGACTTGGAGAACAACCGTCTGCTTTCTTCAAGGAAATTACTGAAGCCGCTCAGCCGACCAAAGTTAAAAATGTGTTAGTAGGCGCCTATGACGGCACTACTAACCCTGAAGACCATTTGATGGCGTTCACCAACCTACTGTATTTCAAGGGTTGGATGATCCCACCTGGTGCAAGTGTTTCCCAGCGACTCTCAAAGGAATCGCACAACAATGGTTCGACAACCTGCCGACTGGTTGTGTGAACAATTTCAGGATGCTTGCTTACTTATTCACCTCCAATTTTTCCATGAACATACCTGTAAAGAAGACGACTCTTGATTTAGGGACGATTCAGCAGGGCGAGAAGGAGGGGCTTCGTTCTTACATCAGGCGGTTCAACCTGATGAGGATACAGATTAAAGGGCTACCGGATGAGGTGGCCTATACTGACTTTTTCAGAGGTCTCAAGGACGGGTCGACCTTCAAGTTTGACCTGGTTCGAAAGAGGGTTGCGACTCTTCAAGAAACCTTGATCGAAGTAGAAGCCTATATACAGGGGACTGATCTCTGTAGTATTGGTAAACAGTCGAACGGAAGGAGGTCCGACAAAAAAGAAGGCTGACCAAAGCAGTCGGCCAATAAAGATGATTAGAAGAGAAAAGAGGTTTGGGCGGCCGATTCCTCTAAACAGCCGGCCCATAATAAGAAAAAAGAGTTCAAACCATACTCTCCAAAGTATACGTTCAACAAGGATAGCCAAGCTATCCTCAAAGAAATCAAGGGACGGATCTCAATTGAGAAGCCGACCCCCATGAAGGGTTCTGGGAGCAACCGGAACCAAGATAAGTTCTGCCATTATCATGAAGATGTTGGTCATGAAACCAACGAATGCATCAGTCTCATGCGATACCTAGACCGCCTGGCTGAACAAGGCGACCTTGACTCCTATGTCAAGAAGTCTAAAGGGAATACTTCCTCAAAGAATAAGCAGTCGGCCAAAAAGAACCAACAGGCCGACAATTCTGACAGAGATGATGCAGTCGTCTACACCATTGCAGGCGGCTTCTCAGGAGGCGGCCCCACTATAAGGGGCAACAAAGACAACATCAGGAGGCTAGACGTCAATTCCGTTCACCAAGAACGGCCCTCGAAAAATTCATTCCCTGAAATTGTCATCACAGAAGAAGATTTAGGAGGGGTGAGGGGGCCGCATGACGACCCCATTGTTATTGAATGCAAAGTGGCCAACCAAAGAGTTGGCCGAATCCTCATAGATACCGGTAGTTCTTCCGACCTTATCAGTAGCAAGTGTCTGTCAAAGCTCAAGTACAAGACTGATTGCATACATCCGGTATCCCACCCTCTAGTAGGGTTTGGAGGAGGAGTCGTCCACCCTGTTGGGCGAGTGGATTTACCCATCCGCCTGGGTGAAAAGGGGGAGGGTCGCCACATGGTGGTCCGGTTCCTGGTAGTTCAGGAACTCTCGGCCTACAACATGATTCTGGGACGACCTACCCTAAATAATTCAAAAGCTGTCATTATCCCTTCTCTTATGTTGCTCAAATTTGAGAAGGATGATGGAACAGTCGGCTCCCTAAGGGGAGATCAGAAGATGGCCCGAGAGTGCTACCTCTCGGATATCAAACCCACTGTCGTGGCCGCTGGGTCAAGTGGTGAAAAAGCAGATCTTGACGTTGTCAAGGAGGATGCGCCTGCTCCAGAAGCAGGCGGCAAGAAAAGAAAGGCTGCCCAGTTGGGGGCCGTAAGAAAAGAAAAAAGATAGCGATCACTGATAGAGGAGCAGTTAGATGAATTCCGCCCTCAATCGGCTGGTGAGCATACGAACCTGGATGTGGATCCAAAAAAGAAGCCGGTAAGGCAGAAGAAGCGGAACCATGGCGAAGAGAGGAGTCAGGCGGCAACCGCCGAAGTTAAGAAGCTTCTTGATGCAGGGTTCATTCGACAATGTTACTTCCCATATTGGGTTGCAAATGTTGTACTTGTTAAAAAGCCGAATGGTACCTGGCGAATGTGTGTGGACTACACGGATCTAAACAAGGCGTGCCCCAAGGACAGTTACCCTCTGCCCAAAATTGATAATCTGGTCGACTCAACAGCCGGCCATGCTTTGATGAGTTTTATGGACGCCTACTCTGGCTTTCATCAAATTCCTTTGTGGAAGAAAGATCAGGAGAAGACGGCTTTCGTCACGGATCAAGGGTTATACTGCTACACGGTCATGCCGTTTGGTCTGAAGAATGCCCCGGCCACCTTCCAAAGAATGATAAATACTGTATTCTTTGACCAGATTGGGAGGAACGTCGAGGCATACATTGATGATATGATTGTTATGTCTAAGCTTCAGATAGATCATCTGTTGGACCTCTGAGAAACTGTCGCCACACTCAGGCGGCACCATGTCATGCTCAATCCCAAGAACTGTGTATTTGGGGTTGAGTCTGGGAAATTTCTCGGATTCCTGATCAATCAGAGAGGAATAGAGGCGAACCTTGAGAAAGTGCAGGCGGTCATCGACATGCAGTCCCCTCGAACCGTCCGAGAGGTTCAGAAGCTAACAGGTTGTCTGGCGGCTTTGGGAAGATTTCTAAGCCGATCAGGCGACAAGTGCCTTTACTTTTTCCAGGCTATAAAGAAGAAGGCAAGGTTTGAATGGGGGCCAGATGCTGAGGCGGCCTTCCAAAAATTGAAAGTTCACTTACATTCCTTGTCGAGGCTGGTCAGTCCTTTGCCCAAAGAAGTGCTTTACATGTACCAGGCCGTCTCTGATCATGCTCTAAGCGCTGTCCTCCTTGCCGAAAGAGACGACTGTCAACTCCCGGTCTACTTTGTCAGTCATGTACTAAAAAATGCCGAGTTGAGATATCCTTTAGTGGAAAAGTTCATTCTTGCCCTCTTCATGGCCGTCAAAAAATTGAAGCCCTATTTCTTGGCACATGCAGTTGTTGTGTATACAGATCAACCAATCAAGAGGCCACTAACAACCATGGAGTCGTCAGGCCAGATGATCAAATGGGCAATAGAAATTCAGAGCCTTGAAGTCATATTCGAGCCCAGAAAAGCAGTGAAGGGGCAAGCCTTTGCTGATTTTATTGTAGAGATAACTCGGCCCCCTGATTCTCAAGTTCCAGACCAAGTCTGGAAGGTATATGTGGACGGGAGCTCCACCTCAAATGGTTGCGGAGCAGGCGTCATATGTCAGTCGCTAGAAGGCGACATGTACGAGTATGCTCTACGCTTCAATTTTCAGGCCTCGAACAACGAGGCAGAATACGAAGCTTTACTAGCCGGAATCCGCATATGCAAGGCGGCTGGGGCAAGAAAGATAGACGCCTGTTCTGATTCACAATTGATAGTGAGTCAGTACAATGGTGAATACAAAGTGACCCATACGACAATGATCAAGTATTTACAGGCGGTATGACAAGCAGTCAGATCCCTTGAAGATTTTCATCTGACTCAAGTACCAAGATCTGAAAACAACCAGGCGGATGCTCTTTCAAAGTTAGCATCCTCGACCTCCTGTGATACTCCTCGAACTGTTTTTTGGGAGGTTATGGAAAGAAGAAGCATTGAGGAAGATCCTATTGGAATTTTAGATAGAAGCTCAACCTGGATGGATCCAATCAGGGCATACCTGACAGACGGCACCTTGCCGGATGACCATCACCAGGCGGCCACACTGAAAAAACGAGCGTCCAGTTTTGAAATGATAAGGGGAGAACTTCACAAGAGAGGGTACCTCCAACCCTTCTTGAAGTGTGTTACTCCAGAAAAAGGGCGAGAGATACTAGAAGATCTTCACTCTGGTTACTGCGCTTCCCATGTAGGCGGCAGGTCGCTTGCTCAACGGGCAAGGCGGCAGGGTTACTTTTGGCCTACCTTAGAAGCAGATGCAATGGAGATGGTGAAAAAATGTGACAAGTGTCAAAAGTTTGGCAAGCTAATTCACCGTCTGGCTACTGATCTCACTACTATCCATAGACCACTACCGTTTGCTAAGTGGGGCATGGATATTCTAGGTCCCTATACGCCTGCTACATGCGGCAGGAGGTACATACTTGTGGCAGTCGATTACTTTACCAAATGGGTAGACGCAGAGGCTGTCAAGGGAATCAAGACGAAGGATGTGATTTCATTCATCTGGAAAAATATCATCACTCGGTTTTGGGTTCCCATGTCTATGGTTTTTGACAATGGTCCCCAATTTGAGACGCCTGTTCTCAAAAACTGGTTGGGAGACCAAGGTATTTCACATTACTTCGCATTTGTTGGCCGTCCACAAGCAAACGACCAGGTAGAAGCTTTCAATAAGATCATCTCAGACGGTCTTAAGAAGAAGATTGAACCAGCAGGCGGCCTATGGGCAGATGAATTACCGCATGTTTTCTGGGCCATTAGGACGACTGAAAAAGGGTCAACCGGAGAGACTCCATTTCTCCTAACCTATGGTGCAGAAGCTGTTCTCCCAATTGAACACTACGAGCCGACTCTTTGAATAATGTTATACGACGAAGAGGCGAATTGGGAGTCCATGCGCCTGGCTTTGGACTCACTCCCAGAAAGGAGGGGCAATGCAGTCTTGTGCCATGAAATTTACCGCTTGAGAATGACCAGATCATATAACAAAAAAGTGCACAGGCGTCCACTCAAAGTGGGGGATTTTGTACTAAGAAAGATGGAAGCAGTCGGTAGGGCAAATGAGTCCGGAAAATTAACACCCAACTGGGAAGGACCCTACCGAATCTGTGAAGAGGTCCGGGATGGCACCTACCGGCTGCAAACACCAGACGGCCAACCCATGCCTCGAACTTGGAATGTAGATAATCTCAAAAAATATTATTTTTGAATGATGTAAATAGCCGAGAGCTACCTAATAAAAGTTTTCTATTTCACTTCATTTATTTTGTACTAAGAGGGGCATGCCTACTGATAAACAGACGGCTACTCTCCATGCTTTTTATTTATACGTTTAATTAAGAGGGGCATGCCGCTTGTTCTACACAACCGGCTACTCTCCCATAACATAGTTCACTAAGAACTATCTAAGGCCTATGGCCGAAATAATCAGACCAGGCGCCAAGCCAACTGATTAAACTTTTAAATTAATTCGCCCTGTCCCAACATCATAGCAGGCGTCCGACGGCATCCATCCGGATGAAATTCGTCGCAGAGAGCAGCTCCCTTTTGGGTGGAACATTGTTCTATAAATTAATTACACGACCCCTATACGACTGTCTAACTAAGACAACCACGTAGCCATTTCTAAGACAAGGATAATTCTCCCTGGTCCAAACAAGTGTTTGCAGTTAGCATCCGTGTCAGATAACTGACTGAACTACTTGGGATAAGTACAGCCGGTACCTTCTGAGTTAATAGCCAACAAGCATTGGCGAATAAAGGGGAACAATCGGCTTCCGCCGCTTGATACCTCTACTACTCAAACAATAGTGGCGGCGACTAAGTAACGATCATGTTTACTTATAGTCACTCCTTAAAACTTGGTTTGAAACTAAAAAGGTGTTCATATATCCCCTGTTCTTACTAAGTTATCACATCAGGAACTAGCCGGCCTATGCCGCTTAGTGCCTCTATTACATAAACAACAACCATGGCAAGTGGATAATCACCATCCCACTTGGCAAATTTCAAAAATATGACGGAACCGCCTGCCAAAAGAGGAACCAGTCGTCAAGATACGTTAGAGACCGGTTGAATAAATGGCCGACTGATCGCCTAGCCTGAAAATAGATAATCAGTCATCTAGGGGCATAGGCAAGGCAGTCCCTACATTATACCTGTCTACAACTATCGGCCATACAAACCAGTCGGTATGACATGCAAGTGGATATCAGAGTTTCGACACTTAGCAAAAATAAGAGCACAATTTGAAAATTGACAGCTAAGGCGACCTAAAAAGATGGTCGCCGAAATTCTATTAACAGCCGGCCATAAAGACCGGCACTAATATTCAAGACCCCGGCCCCTTGGCCGGTTAAAGATACAAAAATAAGCCGACCATAAAGACCAGCAAAATATTCAGACCCCGACCCCTTGGCCGGGTAAAACAGAAACAAACAGCACGCAGGCCGAAGAAAAAAAGAAGACAAAAGCTTAAGATGGGGGCAGATCTTTAACAATAGCAGCCGCCTGATCATCATTCTTCTTGCTTGACTCGGCCTCATCTGCACCCTTTTTGGACGCATCTACCCCAATCGGCACCAAGGCCACTATCGGATCCTCCGCCTCCTCCTCTAGCGCCTCATCCTTAGCAGCCGCTAGGACTTCTTGGTTATACCTTTTAGAGCATTGGCGAAATTTTTTTTCCCAAGAAGCAAAGTCGGCATTTAGAAAGAGGCGGCTCCAGGTCATGCGTTGGATTTGGGTCGTCCTCCATCATCTCTCGAGCCAAATCCTATTTCTCTTGCTCAGCCTTGGCCGAGAGCTTTTCAGTGAGACTTTTCTCCTGGGTTGCCAGGCGTTCCTTGACATGCGCCAAGGATTTCTCCAAGGTGTCGTATGAGGACATCTTTTGATGAAGAGGCCTCAGCTCGGCCTTGAGGTTCTGGATGGTTGCCTCCAGCTCATTATTTCTCTTCTGGGCCGCCTCCAACTGAGTCTTGATAGCAGAAGTGGCCTGCGCCTGATAATAAAGAATATTAGTGGTCAAAATTTCATTTTGGGCAATTTGAAACATTGCCTTATCACAGTCAGAGGCGGCCATAGCTTTAGCAGCCTTTACCTCTTTGTTCTTCGCATTAAAGGGCTTGCGAAGGCCGTTTACTTGGAGCAGGGACTGAGTAAAAGAAAAAAGGCGTCAGATTTCAAATAAAAAACAGGCGTCCTGGAATTAAACAACAAAAATACGCTAAGTATACCTCAGCAAGGAGCCCTACAATTCCATTTAGGTCAAGGGTGCCGACACCCCTAACCGCGTCTCTCTCTGCTGGAGGGACGGCTTTTATCATGGACTTGGCCACTTCGACTAGGTCCGGTTCTTGAGGGCCGACTACATCAAGAGTGAACAAGAATGTTAGATAAAGCGAAAGAAAAGTAGGTCCAAATCTAGAAGGGTAGTTTCATACTTCTAGGCGGCCTTCTGGGAGTTTGAGAAGGAGTGGCCGGCTGCTTCTCAGCAGCCGCGTGTTTCCTGGCAGAGCCAGGCAAACTCGCAACAGTCGTCTTCCGGGCTTTGGAGTCCGGCTCTTGGGAGGAGGAAGTTCTTGGTGTGCCCGTCTAAAAAATAAAAATAAAAAAAAATAAAAAAAAATGAATGATGATTAGTATATGTATAAACCCAACCTTTTAACATAAAAAGGGGAAAGGCGAAAGCTGGGAACTTACTAAGGGCATCTCCTTGTTGGGAGAGTCAGCCGAAGATTGTTGCTACATGATGGATGCACGCAACATAGCAGCCGCTGTCTTGGAGGCGATAATCTTGCTCATGGCTTCCGCTGCATAAATAAATGTGAAAGTTAGGAAAGTTCATAAAATAATTCCCACAAAAGCACGTGTTCGATAGGCCGGTTACCTCTTGAGCACCGACTGCTGAGGCCACAAGCGGTCAGGAAGTACTCGTCATAGAGCCATTTGTAGCTCGGGACGCAGTGCAGGGGTACTTGCTCTCGTACCCCTGTAGTAGAGTCGACCCTGGTCTCTACTTTAAAGAGCCCTCGGTCTAGGATCTCTTTTTTAGCTTTTGGAGGAACAGGCGGCATGCTGCGACCGCCTGCAAGAAGAGGCGGGTCTCGGTTCCACCTGTTAAAGCGTTGGTTCAGCTCCTTGTCTGAACTCTCAATGATGAGGAAGGTGCTTCTCCAATCCTTCCATTTTTTTTCTTTACCTCTCGTCATGAGGTAGCCTCTGTGGCTCGTCAATTGATACCAGCCGGTACCGCCTGCCTTAGGGGTCCGGCTGAGATAGTTCATGTGGGCGAAAGCCTCAAAATTTGGCTCCACCCCATACATTTCACACCCGGCTACGTAGCCGAGAACGTTGAACCAGGAATTTGGGGCTAACTGCCATAACCCCAACTCATATCCGTCCAGGATTCGCTGAACATCCGGATGTAAGGGGAAGCGCAGCCCAGCTCTGATGGCCGCCTCATAGCAGCCAAAGCAGGCGCTATCATAACTGGTCTCAGCCGGCCAGACGACTGTGTCTTCCGGATCTGACACAAAAACTAAAAATCCAGGGCCCATTACATGGTTCGCAATGAAGCTACCGACTTTCTCTTGCATGGCCTTGATCCGGCCTTTTGGAACAGTGCAGTAGTAGGGGGTGTTTTGCTCTCTATAGGTGGCGGATGGCTCCGCCCAATTGTCCCCTTTCTCTACTGCATGAGAAAGCCTCGCCTCTTGTAGACGGTTGTGTCTCTCCTCTGTGTCTAGAGAAGGATGACCAGACGAACTAGAGTCGGACTCGTCCTCTAAAGAGTCCGAAGAGGACGACTCCTCCCCTCTCTCGGAGGGGCCCGCCTCCTCTCCTTCAACAGGAGCGAGAGAATATGTAGACATATCTACGGTAAAATAGGAAGGGACCACCTTGATCCCCCCCTCAGAGGTGTCGGCGGCCAAGCCGCCTTGGTTCACTTCAACATGTGGCGTCTGGTCAGATGTCTCACTAATCGGCACCTGGTAGGAGGAGCCGTCCGAATTTGTGATCCTAGCAGTTCTTTTTGTTCTGGCCATTATGTTCTGCATAGACACAGAGACAGTCGGACTTTGTATAAAGGGCAAAGATTGATTCGAAAAGGGGCAGGCGGCACTCCTAGTCCTAGACTCAGCCGTCCCCGGTGACCGGCTGATCACTAACCTAGGTCGTGTCGTGTGCTTCCGTGGTGCCATTTCAAAAAGAAAAAATAAAGAAAAGAAAAAGAATGAGAGAACAGACAGTTACCTGAACGAGAGAGAAGTTGACAAAGATCTGGAAAGTAATCTTATTATCAGCCGACTTGTCAGAGCAGGCGGTAGGCTGGAAATGTCCGAAATGTCAGAGCAGGTTCAGGGGTCCGAGTGTTCTCTTATAAAAGTTCTCAAGTGTGAAAATTTCTGAAGTCAACACGCCCTTATATAGGCAAAATGAGAAGACGAAGAGTCACTTCCCAAATTTAAAATTTAAGCGGGAAAAATCCTCGACCTTTCACCAAGTGACACCTGTAGCAGGCAGTCGCCTGTTACGAGCCGACACCTGTCATAGGTGACATGTGACCAGTCACGTGCCACCTGTGAGGGGCAAATGATTAGGGGATTTTTCCCACCAATCACCATCTAACAAGTGAACCAATCAAGTTTTGCCACGTGTCCTTCACATGGGCCAATAGGAGCCTGCCACGTGTCAAGCGGTGATCCGTCCATCATGGACCAATAACGACACGACACGTGTCCTCCCCATGACACATGGGATAATCGGCCACCAAGGCCCAATTCTTGTGGAAGGACCAGTCAGCCCTAGGTTTAACCTAAACTTAGGAATTGGCACGCATCCCAAGGCATATAAATATGCTCATTAATCCTCATTAAAGGGGATAACACACATTAAACATTCTCACCTAGAGAGACTCATTACCTTTTTCTGCATTAATTACTCCCTGAACAAGTACTAACTTGACCGTTGGAGGCGGAACTCCAATCACTCGGAGTCTCCGTTTGTTTTGCAGGTACAGGCGTCCGGTTCCAGTCTCGGAATTGTAACCCTCCCGCAGGACATCAGAAAACCCCGAAACACCTTCCATTTCGAAATTTAACATGAAGTAACAACATTGTTGGAAAAGATTCATTTCTGGTAAATTTATGATAAGATAATTGTCCAAAGCTTTAATTTAAATATAATTTGAAGCCAACTTTGTACATTTATTTGTTGGGGAAAAAAATCATATATCGTATAAATGGGAGCACCTTCAACATGTAATACAAAGCCGCCATCAATTGATTTGATATCATAAATTGATACACACAAACCTGTTCTCGCAATCACCTAAACCACCCTTTTAAAATTTAGAATTATTATTAAAAAAGAGGGGAAATTTGATTAATCAAAGTAAATTAAACCCAGAAAACAAAAAGAAGAAAGATGATTAAACCTTGTCATTTGCATAGGTTTGCCGAAGGTGTCTTAGTAGTTAGTACTTGCAGACAAGTAGCTTTGGCTAACGCCAACACCACTGCCGAGATTTGCCAAAGGTGCTTTAGCACACTACCTCTGATTGCCGAGGCTTATAAGAGCCGATGGATTTGAGGTGTTGCCGGGACCGAGGTCCAAGCCGCAACGATTCAAGGTTGAAAGGGCGGAACAAAGCTTCAAGCTATATGCCATGGCCGAAGCTTTAACTGTATACAGAAATATTATAATATAATAAAATTGATTCCCAATAATTACTTTTAAAATTTACTACATTATCTCCCTCATACTTTAGAGATACCATTTTACCTTTTCCATTAACTAAAATTAGATGACAAAACCTTGTCAATTGCTGAGGTTTGCCGAAAGCGTTTAAGTAGTCAGTACCGTCTAAAAAGTAGTTTTGTACGGCTCAAACACCATTGCCGAGGTTTGCTGAAATTGTTTCAGCTCATAACCTCTGTTTGCCAAGGCCCAGCCGAAGCTAGTTCGAGCCGCCGAAACAATGGTGTTGCCGAGACATAGACTCTTAGCCGAGGTCCAAGCTGCAACGATTCAAGGTTGAAAGGCCGGAACAAAGCTTCAAGCTAATGCCATGGCCGAAGCTTCAACTATATACAGAAATATTATAATATAATAAAATTAATTCACAATAATTACTTTTAAAATTTACTACATGATCTCCCTCATACTTTAGAGATACCATTTTACCTTTTGCATTAACTAAAATTAGATGATAAAACCTTGTCAATTACCGAGATTTGCCGAAAGCGTTTTAGTAGTCAGCACTATCTAAAAAGTAGTTTTGTACGACTCAAACACCATTGCTGAGGTTTGCTGAAATTGTTTCAGCTCACAACCTCTGATTGCCGAGGCCCAGCCAAAGCTAGTTCGAGCTGCCGAATCCAAGGTGAAATATTTCAACTTAATTGGAGTTCAAGTCATTTAATCCCAATACCCAGTTTTTTTTGTTTATTTTTCTTTTTTTTTTTTTTTGGTTGTAAATTACTGAACCCAAAAAAATCATATACTGTATAAGTGGGAGCACCTTCAAAAGGTAATACAAAGCCGCCATCAAATGATTTGATACCGTAAATTGATAAACACAAACCTGTTTTCGCAATCAACTGAACCACCCTTTTAAAATTTAGAATTATTATTAAAAAAGAGGGGAAATTTGATTACTCAAATTAAATTAAACCCAGAAAACAAAAAAGAAGAAAGATGATTACACCTTGTCAATTGCATAGGTTTGCCGAAGGTGTCTTAGTAGTCAGTACTGGCTAAAAAGTAGCTTTGGTTGACGCAAACACCATTGCCGAGATTTGCCGAAGGTGTTTTAGCACACTACCTCTGATTGCCGAGGCTCAGCCACAGCTTTTAAGAGCTGTCGGATCCAAGGTGTTGCCGAGACCGAGGTCCAAGCCTCAACGGTTCAAGGCACAGTCACTGAATAGTACGTGCATAACAGAAACTCGGCCCCCCATAGTAGTTCGGATATTATGGCCGAAGCTTCAACTGTATACAAAAATATTATAATATAATAATATTAATTCATAATAATTACTTTTAAAATTTACTATATGATCTACCCCATACTTTGGAGATACCATTTTACCTTTTCCATTAACTAAAATTAGATGATGAAACCTTGTCATTTGCTGAGGTTTGTCGAAAGCGTTTAAGTAGTCAGTACCGTCTAAAAAGTAATTCTGGATGGCTCAAACATCTTTGCCGAGACTTGCCGAAGGTGTTTCAGCTCACAACGTCTAATTACCGAGTCCCAGCCAAAGCTAATCCGGGCCGCCAAATCCTATGTGTTGCCGAGACCGAGTCTCTTAGCCGAGGTCCAAGCCGCAACGATACAAGGTTGAAATGTCGTAGCAAAGCTTCAAGAACTCTGCCATGTCCGAAGCTTTAACTATGTACAGAAATATTATAATATAATGAAATTAATTTACAGTAATTACTTTTAAAATTTACGACATGATCTCCCATTAACTAAAATTTACTACATGATCTCCTTCATACTCATTATGCAAAAAAGTGCAATCAGAGCTGGATTAGCAATATAACTTTATGTGCTTGTTGCTAAATAATAAAACGTAAACATCTTTCAGTAGCTCGATCAATCCTAACATTTATTAATTTTATAACTTCATACTTTTGAAATGAATTAAATTAATTACTAATACTAAATTCATAATCTACAAAAACCAAACCAGCTTGATTGGGCGAAGGAAAATATGGAACTTCTAGAATTAAGATTCAGAGTAGATGTTTTCAATAGTATAGTACGACCAAAGTTAAGGTATGAAAAACCAAAATTCTAGGCTGAAGCTATGTACTTGGCAACATGTTGAGAAAGTCCAAGAAAACAAACAAAAAGTAAAACTAAAGCAATTAGGCGAAAACAGAGGGAAGCTATGAAAAACCAATCGACATTCATTTTAAAAAACTCCCAAACCGGATTTGTATACTTGAGATAATTCCAATCAAAAGAAATCATAGTTTGGAGAATAAAACAATAAAGAGAACTCTAAACCGGCAGCCGCCCACACGCGGACACACAGCTGCCAAACTTAGTACAAACTTAGACAAAAACTAATAAAGAGTATTTTGTACAGATGGCAAGCTGAAAAAAAGGCAAAAGAGCAGAAACGATGTGTCAGCATTCAAGCACATGTAGAGCCGCAAGATTCTGCGGACGATTGCCCGATTTCCTATGCATTAGCGTCTGCCACATGAGCATCAGGAACCTTTTCAGTGTCAGCAACAGAAGACATAGAAGTCCTGGCAGCATCCAGAACCTGAGTCTCAGCTTTCTCTTCCTCATCATCATCATCTGATGCCAAAGCTTCCTTTGCGGCTAGCCGAGTAAGTAAAGCAAGCTCATTAGGATGAGGACGCTGCATGTTTGGGTGGGGAGGTCCATAGACCATTCCTCAGCCAAATCCCAGTTGATATTTGGTTCAGCATGAATCGCAAGGCGGCGAGCAACTTTGAACCCGTTTTCATAACCCTCGTTGTGTTGTTCCTAGGTGTAAATCTGGGTCTTCAGCAGCTTCCTCGCACTTTCCAAGTCAGCCCTGGTCTCAGCAGTAGCATCCCTCTCAATTTGAAGTTGGCTTTGAATCTCTGATAAATTCAGGTCTTTAGCTGAGATTGAGTTCTTCAGACGTTTGATCTCAGCCTCAAGTTCAGACTGCTTCAGCTCATTTTTTTCCGTGATGAGGGAAAGTTGGCTTTGAGCTTCTATCAAACTTAGTTCTTTAGCTGAGACTAAGTCCTTCAGACGATTGATCTCAACCTCAAGTTCAGACTGTTTCTGCTCAGCTTCTTTCCTGATGAGGGAATTTTTTTTCATTCAGATCCTTGGCCAGTTGCTCTCGGGTAGCTGCTTCTTGCTGCAACTTCTCCTGAATCCGAACCTTTAAGGTAGGAATGTCCTCAGCTCCATAAGTGCGAATCAACTCCTCACCTTGCTCAATCTCAGATTCGTTGTCGCATCTTCAGCACGTTTTTTCTCAAGCTCAGCCAAATGGACTCGATGCTCTGCTGTTTCAGCTTTTTTTTTTTTCAGCTCTTCGATCAAACCAACAGTAATCACATGGTTCTGAATGGCCTACACATTGGGAGTACAAGAGTCAGCCGAAACAAAAACAAAAAGGGAAATTTTGTTCTCTGAATAAAGACAGCCGAACTTATGGACTTGGGAAAACTTATTAAAAAAGCAGTCGGAGCAAATTACCTGCATCAGCAGTTTAAAATTCTCAGCAACGGGGTCTGGTACTTTCAGGGTCCGGACGCTCCAGCAGTAGCCCGAGTTGACCAGATTCTGGCTTTTTCCAACTTCGAGAGTCCAGACAAATCCCCAAAAAAACTCAACAGCCGAATTCCGGCTTTCCATCAAATTGTCCCTCACAGCATCGGGGACAATCACAAGTGGGACAGACTCAAACCCCATCTCATTAGACCGAAAAGTCTTAAATGAGTCTGCAGCAGAAGCAGTTGGCACATCTACCTGTCGAGGCTCGTTGACACACTAATCGCGTCTTTAAAATTTTCTGGCCTCACTTCTAGAAGCAACACATCGTCGTCCCCAATGTTTGTGATGAAGGCATCAGCCTGCCTTTGAATTTCTTCGTCAAAAGGGGTTGTCGAATGTTGAGACAGATGAGGCATCGGAGAAGGAGGTTTCTACTGGACCTCTTCATCTGGGTTCCGAGCTGAAGAAGGATTTGGAATTTTCTCCTTGGACACTTTCCCTGGACCATCGTCTCGAGGCATCGGAGAAGGAGGTTTCTGCTGGACCTCTTCATCTGGGTTCCGAGCAGAAGAAAGATATGGAGTTTTCTCCATGGACACTTCCCCTGGACCATCGTTTCGCCGAGACCTTTTCGGCGATGGAGAAGTATCTTCTAAGGGAAATTGGCCTAGGTTGACAACGACCCTAGGCTTTCTCTTCCTAGCCATCCCTTCGACTTTGTTGTCTGAAGAAGAGATATCCCATGAAGACTCTTTTTGTCGTGCCTCTACTTTTGCTTCGTCACTCTGCGACAAAAGATTCAGAGGGTGTAGAAGTACGTATCAACATAATCCAAAAAAAAAAAACAAAAATAATGTATAGATAGGAAGACTACCAAAGTTCTATAGTTTTATAGTTTTTTAACTTCTCACAAGAGAAAGGCATACCAAGCAAGTCATAAGAGAAAGGCTACCAAAATTCTATAGTTGTTTAAGTTCTCACAGGCTGAGCAGTAAGCAAACAATATGCACCCGAAAGACTATACTTAGCAAAGTTCTTTCAAATTAGGAAAGATATATGCGACATGCATAGCGAAGCCGAAACAACATGCTTATAAATTGGGAAACGTACGTGCTGAAGTTTCATACCTAGTTAGGAAGATTACTAAAATTACGCAAATCAAGCAAGTCATAAGAGAGTGGAGAATTACGTATTAGCATTATCCAAAAAAAAAAAAAAACAATGTATAGATAGGAAGACTACCAAAGTTCTATAGTTGTTTAAGTTCTCACAAGAGAAACGCATATCAAGCAAGTCATAAGAGAAAGGCTACCAAAATTCTATAGTTGTTTAAGTTCTCACAGGTTGAGCAGTCAGCAAACAACATGCACCCAAAATACTATACTTAGCAAAGTTCTTTCAACTTAGGAAAGATACATGCAACATGCATAGCAAAGCCGAAACAACATGCTTATAACTTTGGAAACGTACGTGCTGAAGTTTTATACTTAGATAGGAAGACTACTATAATTACGCAAATCAAGCAAGTCATAAGAGAAAGGCTACCAAAGTTTTATAGCTGTTTAAGTTCTCACAGACTGAGCAGTCAGCAAACAACATGCATCCGAAATACTATACTTAGCAAAGTTCTTTCAAATTAGGAAAAATACATGCAACATGCATGGCATAGCCGAAACATCATGCTTACAAATTGGGAAACATATGTACTGAAGTTTCATACTTAGAAGAAATTTGAAGCAAAACAGAGCAAAGGATAAGCTTGTGCTCACCGAAGTTTTCACCAAGTCGTCCTCTTCAAAACTGGCATCGTCCTCGGCCTCAGAGTTAGACTCAGAAATACCGGCTTCAACAGTAGCAGCAGTGGCTAGAATTTGCTTTTCAGGACCCAAAAGAAAAAATGGGTCACGTTTCAAGTACCAAGGCTTCTACTTGGAGTATTCAATTGAACTGACTATGTCTAGCTGAGACACGCGCAGCGTAAGGGCTCTATCGGAAGGAGGAGTGATTTGAGGATTTCTCTTGGTCACTTTTCTTTCGGTGTTGATGCCCAGATGTCTGTAGTTCAAGCCGCAGTTCGTCTAATACAGCACTGAAAATCCAAAATGAAAGAAGTCAAAAAAAAAAAAAAATAACAAAACAAACAACAACAATTTCAACAAATACACAAAAAAACAAGAACGAGCCTTCGGCCCCAACCGAGATTCTTACCATCTTGGTATTTTCGGCTGAGGCCGACGGCAGCTAATATCTTCTCTTGGAAGATATAGTGATAGCAAGGGAGCCAAGTGGCCGGAATGTATTTTTCTCGCCCCCGTCTTCCCGTAGCCACTTTTGCAAAGAGTTTTAGCAGCTCATTATCTTCGATCGAAAATTCATCAGGACCGATAGCAGACATTTTTGGATCAGGCATCCTCAAATGTCTCGGCCCTCTAAAATAGTTAACATGCTCTTCTTCAGACGGAGCCCTCACCCAAATCCATTGACCCCTCTAATCTTTATCCGAGGTATCATTCGGCCAAGTGGTCAAAGTAGTTCGTTTTGCTTCAATGCGCCACCATCCAGGGCCATGAGGTTCGGAAGACTGTCTGTTCGACACCAAATTATGTAATTGCCGAAATACGTGTATGCTAGGGTCAAACCCATAAAAAAGGGCAACCCATAAAAATGTCATTACCCGCCGGATGCTGAACGGGGTTATTAGCTGGCACAACGCAATGTTGTATCCATTCAACACTTTCGTCACGAAGTGATGAAGAGGAAATCTCAGCCCTAACTGTATTTGCCTGATGTAAACTCCAACATACCTAGGCGGCGGTCTGTGGATTCTATCTTCTAAAACTGGCATTCGGCACCAGTACCCATCCTGTTCATAAATCCCGTAAAAATTTCGATTTGCTCGACAAAGCGATGGCGGGCATTCTGTACAATCCACCATTTGTACGGAGCAGTAGTCGCAAGTCCCGAATTTTCAGTAGGGTTGTACCATTCTTTAGCACCTTCTAGCAGACACCGAGGCCCATGCACAGCACCACTTGCAAATGAAGTAGGCTCTTCCCACTCCCTGAACGTCACAGAGGCAAATGGTCTAGCTGATGCCAATGGTACAACCGATATCGGAGAATCGCTTGTAGGTTCCCTTTCCTCCGTACTGGGAACTGTAGCAGTGTGGCTAAGAGGTGGCATCCGACCAAGCGGCTGTTTACGCCGATGACCTGGAGAAAGAACTTGTGGCCTCTCAGCTTCTTCTCCTTCAGCAGTGATGGGCCTTTTGCCCAAATCCCGGTCTCTAACCATATTTTCGAAGGAAAATCGAACCAAAATGGAAATTACAAAAATTTAAACAAATCCGGAAGAATTTCATCGGTAATTACCTATACCTAGCTCGAAATTCGCCGGTCTTGTACGTTGGAGTCTCGGATTCAGAAGTAAACCTTGGATTAACAGGAATTTGGGATGGAAATTCAATTTTGGGAAGGAAATTTGCGATTTCTAGGGTTGTGTTTGCGAAAAAGTGATTAGTGAATGGCGGAGGAAGTGTTTAACTATGGGCTTCTAAATTTCGGAACTTTAATAGTTAACAAACTGCCATGATTCCCACTAAACTATTATTAAACACATTTTCCTAAAAATAACTACCCACTAAACCTCTCAACTCCTTTATTACTCTCATTAATGACGGTAGTAACCGTTGAAATTACCCAAATTCCATCAATTTCAAAGTGCAATCATTTGTGGTATTTGGTAATCAGGCAAATTATATTTTGGTTGTTAATATTAAAGAACAATGAATCGGAAGAAAAATGTCTAACAGAGTACAAAAAACATACGACACAGAGTTTGTTTGTAGTTGTTTTGTTCAGATGCTTTTAACACGGCATTAGGATCAAAAGTCTTTGGTTTCAAATGTCTTTAACCAGGCTTAATTATATTGAACAAAATACGTTTTAAAAGAAAAGGTATCAGAAGAAAAGTGATTGACAAAGTGCAAGCAACATAGGCTAAATCAAATATAGGGTAAACCAAATTTGCCAAATTAAATATGTGGCCTCATGCATAGAAACGACATTGGGATCAAATGTCATTGACACGACATTGGGAAACATTGTGCATATTTAGACATTGGAATCAGATGTCATTGACAAGGCACTGTGATTAAAGGTCTTTGGTGTAAAATGTCTTTTACCATGCCTATTTAGGTTAAACCTAAAACGTTTTGAAGGGAAAGGTGTCGGAAGAAAAGTTCTTGACAAAATGCAAAAAACACAGGCTTAATCAAATATAGACTAAACCAAATTTGCCAAAGTAAATATGTGGCCTTATGCCTAGACACGGCACTGGTTTGCCCAACATTGGAATTAAAGGTCATTGGTTTCAAATGTCCTTTACCACGCCTAATTATATTGAACTAAAATGCTTTGAAGGGAAAAGTGACACAATAAAAGTGCTTAACAAAGTGCAAGAAACATATGATACTGAGTTGGTTGGTAAACATTGTGCATATATAGTCATTAGGATCAAATGCCATTGATACGACATTGGGATTAAAGATCTTTAATTTCAAATGTCTTTTACCATGACAAATTATGTTAAAACCCAAAGCGCTTCAAAGGGAAAGTTGTCGGAAGGAAATTGCTTCACAAAGCGTAAGAAAAAAGTTATACGAAGTTGGTTAGCAAACATTATACACATTTTAAAAAAATTTCGTAAGTGTACGTGACTTCACATATTTAGAAAAGCGCTTGACAAGTGCAAGAAACATATACTAAATCAAATATAGGCTAAATTAAAATCGCCAAAGTAAATATGATACTGAGTTCAATGGCAAACATTGTGCATGTATAGACATTGGGATCAAATGTCGTTGATACGACATTGGAATTAAAGGTCTTTGATTTCAAATTTCTTTTACCATGCCAAATTACGTTAAACCTAAAACGTTTTGAAGGGAAAAGTGTCGGAAGAAAAGTGTTCGATAGAGTGCAAGAAACATATGATACAGAGTTGGTTGGCAAACATTGTGCACACTTTGGTATTCTTTTGTTAGTGTAGGTGCCATGCCAAATTAGGTTAAACCCAAAACGTTTTTAAGGGAAAGGTGTTGGAAAAAAAGTGCTTGACAGAGTGCAAGAAACATATGATACAGAGTTGGTTGGCAAACATTACGCACATATTGGTATTCGGTTGTTAGTGTAGGTGACTTCTCATATTTAGAGAAGTGCTTAACAAAGTGCAAAAAACATAGACTAAACCAAATATAGGCTAAACCAATTTCGCCAAAATAAATATTTGGCCTTATGCCTAAACACGGCATTGGGATCAAATGTCATTGACATGGCATTGGGATTTCAAATTTTTGGTTTCAAATAACTTTTACCATGCCCAATTATGTTGAACCTAAAAAATTTTGAAATCATAATGTATATCAATTATAATATATTTTTGCTAAATAAATTTGAAATTATTAAAAGGTATGCTCTCAAACTTCAAAGCAATAATGTTTTAAATATAATACAACTTTGTTGTGATGATCAAAAGCATATGCAATAATAACAATGTATAGTGTAATCTATTGTTATAATTGTACATTATTTATATAAGGTATTAGAACAAAAAACATTGTATCAATAACACTAAACAACAACTTAAATGTTTAATGCTAAATTATTTGCGAATACATCAAAATATCAAAAGATACTACATTTCTAACTGAGTTTATGTGATACCTTAAGGTGGTTTCATAGTATACACAACAACATTTTCAGCTTTTAGCCCGAGATAAAGCCACATACAGTTGACCATGTGAAAAACACGGCCGAGGAAGATATATCAAAACTTGATTCAACGTCTGCCCTTGTGATTTATTAATCGTCAGGGAAAAACATAATTTAATTGGAAATTATTTCCTTTCAAAATTAAATGGATACCTGCTATTTGCTGGAGGGCGTAAAGTTGCTCGATGCACAAAATCAGTTTTACCTTTGTATTGTCCAACAGAAATTTCACAGACAATAATGTTGGGCATAAAAGTCTTACAAATCAATCTCGTTCCATTACAGAGCCCTTCAGAAGGCATTATATTGCATAACAAAAGCACTGGACAATCCTTTTTAAGGACAAGCTCATGGGAACTCATCCCCCCTGGGCAAAGTTTATTAAACTCCATCGGATAGATACTGCATGTATCATTGAGCATTACATCAAAACTTTTATAAACCACTTTTTCTCCTGGAAACTGGTTAATCAAAACTGAATTCACCATATCCACATCGTCATTCATCGGAGTTAAAATTGCCATATCTATAAAGATATCTGATGTACTTGTTGCTTTCTCAACTTCTGGAAATGTTGCTTTTATAATCTCCAAAATGGGATCCTTTTCCATATCCCAATGTCGAATCATTCCATCAGGCAGTTGTACATAACCACACTCATTTGTTTGTTATTCACCGTTGCCAAGAGATAACAAAAACGAACAGAATGCAAGATCTTCACGAGCTCGCTGATTTTCTGTTAATTTAAATCTTTTCAGAGATGGCCAGATATATGAAGCGATAATGCTTGATTCAACAGCTTGTCTTAAGGTCTTTTGAGGTACAATTGGTAGAACCTGTCTAAAATCTCCGCCAAAAATGATAAGCTTACCACCAAAAAGTGTTGTATTTTCACAGATATCTTGTAACAGCAAATCAAGGGCCTGTAAATTCGCCTTGTTGGTCATAGAAGCCTCATCCCAGATAATCAAAGTTGTCTCTTTTATTAAATGTGCTAAACTACTTTGTTTTGGCACATCACATGTAAAACAACTCTTATGATCAACTGGTATTTTAAATCTTGAATAAGCTGTTCTGCCTGAAGGGAGATTTGATGCTGCTATTCCAGATAATGCAGTTGGCAACACAATTTTATTCATTATTCGAATTTCTACATATAAACAATTGTATAAAAATATCTTTCCCGTGCCACCTGGTCCATCAATAAAAAAAAGCACCTCCTTTTCCCTCATTGACGTGTTTCATTATGTAATCAAATTCTTTCAATTGAGCTGGATTCAAACGTTCTTTTGAATTTATGAATTCTTCAAGAATAGCTGTATTTAAAGCATCTGCTATATCTCTCGTTTTTCTAAACTCATCACTGACATTATAACTTAGATGATCTAGCCCAAAAGTTTTTAGTGATTTACCAATTGATTCAAGATGTTGTTCTAACAAACTGACAGTCAGCTGTTTTATTTTTTCGGTACAATCCTTGAATTGATACCTAAAATCTTCTGACAACGATGTGTAATATTTTTCCCATAAAGCAGATGGATCGCTCGGTTGAAAAAATATCAGAACTGTTGCAAATAGTCGTCTAAAAGCACCTGGTAACTGTACCTCTGCAGCTTCAGCCAGGCAAATAGATGCAGCATCATCGTCTTCTAAAAGACCAAGTCGTTTAGCAGTTTCTTGAAATGTAGCACAGACATAATTATCAACCGTACATAAGTCTGAAAAAGATGTTGAATTTCGTATATTAAGCAGTAAAAGTCATAGAAAATAACGTTCACCTTCAGCAGGTAAGACAAACGATATCCTCCCAACAACAGTTAGTGTATTTTTCCTGCCTTTCCATTCCTTTGTACTTGCATCCCATCTGTAGTGCTCTGGAAATTCACCATATAAAAGGTTAATGCCACCATTAATTGTAAAATTCATTGCAAAGTATTCTGTCAATGGTGTACGTGAACGCTTAGGATCTCTCACTACCCGTTTGAGATTTTCATGTGGTCTTACAGCAATGGATTGCATATACGGAAGATGTATAGGCAACGGCATAACAGGAGGATAGATTTCATACAAATCAAACCCAAATATTCGCCATACTCCTTCACATGGGGATACCCACCTAACAATTTAAAATCACTCAGTTCCAATGAAATATTAGAAATGATACGAAACAAAATCTAATAATGCAAACTAAATAATCAATACCAACCTGCCAGATTCAAATTGTTCAATTTCATCAACTTTATTATCATTTGTGGCAGATATCTTGAATGATATTCGATCGTGCCCTTTGTAAACGTATTTGTACAAATATTTTACTGCTTTGATAGTTGAGCATACCTCAACATTAATATGACAGTCAAACATGAGTAGTAAATATGGATTGTAAGGTACTACCCATTGGTTATCTAGCTCGGCTCATCTGATTTTTCACCTTTTCACCTATTTGTCTTCTCCTATATATAGGATATCCATCTTTGTTGTTTGCTGTTTCAAAATTGTAGTCTTTTGGATATCCATTTTTACAGACTAACTTTCTCCCATCCATTTTCATGCAAGGACATTTTGGATTCAGCTTGCCGCAAGGCCCGTGCATCATAATGAGTTAAGACAACTTTACGAAGATGAGGATTATCAAACAACGAGATTTCAGCACAAACAAATTTATCATACTCTTTTGGGCCTCTTATTTTGAAGTCACGTTTCAGTATTATTAAAAAATGTGCATGTGGTAATGCCCTCTTTTGGAACTCAACAACATAGATCATTACTGCCACTTCACCAAAGAGTTTTTCTTTCTTAATCTTTTTTATAACGCCAATAATTTAGCACGGAATATCCGAGCCACTATATCTGGCCTATCTTGTGCTTTCTCTCCAGGTTGTAGTTAACACTGTCTTTTCGGCCAATTTGCATTGCATGTCATGGTAATAAACAAATCCGGCTTGCCATACCTCTGAACTAATGCCATTGCATTTAGATATCGACGTTTAAGATCTCTAGGACACCCAAGGAACGATGGAGGCAAAACAACAAGATGTCCAATCTTCGAAGCATCTGTCTCTCCACCTAACACACTATCAAGAATACCTTGATAAAGATCAGCTCTAATTATATCTTGATTGTTTCGTAGATAATCGAGCCTTAAATTCTCTATCTTGACATACATGTCAACAACAAACTGCTGAAAACATCTTCCACCTCTTAGGAGCATATTTTTGGGCCTAATTTGTAATTTGTAGGCATAGTATTCTCTTGGAGAAATATATTTATCAGCTCTTGTTATGTGTTTAACAGCACCTACATTTTGCAGAAGAAAAAAGAAACTACTAAAAATGTATATCACAAATAAATGTTTTAAAATAAAATATAATATACGTATATAACAAACACTTACGTGATTCTTCTTCATCCAAAAAATTTTGCACGGTATGAACTACGCAAGAAGTTATAGGATCTGGAACTTGATTTGTATGCTTTTTCCCAGCACAAACCTGTTTCTTAAGATTTTGAGTCCATCCACATTCACCATGGGGGAATAACAGTGGATATTGTAGTAGATCATAGCACCCATAATAGTGACAAATACAATGAGTTTGTGGTTTGCCGAAAGCATTTAAGTAGTCAGTACCGTCTAAAAAGTAGTTTTGTACGGCTCAAACACCATTGCCGAGGTTTGCTGAAATTGTTTCAGCTCATAACCTCTGTTTGCCAAGGCCCAGCCGAAGCTAGTTCGAGCCGCCGAAACAATGGTGTTGCCGAGACATAGACTCTTAGCCGAGGTCCAAGCTGCAACGATTCAAGGTTGAAAGGCCGGAACAAAGCTTCAAGCTAATGCCATGGCCGAAGCTTCAACTATATACAGAAATATTATAATATAATAAAATTAATTCACAATAATTACTTTTAAAATTTACTACATGATCTCCCTCATACTTTAGAGATACCATTTTACCTTTTGCATTAACTAAAATTAGATGATAAAACCTTGTCAATTACCGAGATTTGCCGAAAGCGTTTTAGTAGTCAGCACTATCTAAAAAGTAGTTTTGTACGACTCAAACACCATTGCTGAGGTTTGCTGAAATTGTTTCAGCTCACAACCTCTGATTGCCGAGGCCCAGCCAAAGCTAGTTCGAGCTGCCAAATCCAAGGTGAAATATTTCAACTTAATTGGAGTTCAAGTCATTTAATCCCAATACCCAGTTTTTTTTTGTTTATTTTTCTTTTTTTTTTTTGGTTGTAAATTACTGAACCCAAAAAAATCATATACTGTATAAGTGGGAGCACCTTCAAAAGGTAATACAAAGCCGCCATCAAATTATTTGATACCGTAAATTGATAAACACAAACCTGTTTTCGCAATCAACTGAACCACCCTTTTAAAATTTAGAATTATTATTAAAAGAGAGGGGAAATTTGATTACTCAAATTAAATTAAACCCAGAAAACAAAAAAGAAGAAAGATGATTACACCTTGTCAATTGCATAGGTTTGCCGAAGGTGTCTTAGTAGTCAGTACTGGCTAAAAAGTAGCTTTGGTTGACGCAAACACCATTGCCGAGATTTGCCGAAGGTGTTTTAGCACACTACCTCTGATTGCCGAGGCTCAGCCACAGCTTTTAAGAGCTGTCGGATCCAAGGTGTTGCCGAGACCGAGGTCCAAGCCTCAACGGTTCAAGGCACAGTCACTGAATAGTACGTGCATAACAGAAACTCGGCCCCCCATAGTAGTTCGGATATTATGGCCGAAGCTTCAACTGTATACAAAAATATTATAATATAATAATATTAATTCATAATAATTACTTTTAAAATTTACTATATGATCTACCCCATACTTTGGAGATACCATTTTACCTTTTCCATTAACTAAAATTAGATGATGAAACCTTGTCATTTGCTGAGGTTTGTCGAAAGCGTTTAAGTAGTCAGTACCGTCTAAAAAAGTAATTCTGGATGGCTCAAACATCTTTGCCGAGACTTGCCGAAGGTGTTTCAGCTCACAACGTCTAATTACCGAGTCCCAGCCAAAGCTAATCCGGGCCGCCAAATCCTATGTGTTGCCGAGACCGAGTCTCTTAGCCGAGGTCCAAGCCGCAACGATACAAGGTTGAAATGTCGTAGCAAAGCTTCAAGAACTCTGCCATGTCCGAAGCTTTAACTATGTACAGAAATATTATAATATAATGAAATTAATTTACAGTAATTACTTTTAAAATTTACGACATGATCTCCCATTAACTAAAATTTACTACATGATCTCCTTCATACTCATTATGCAAAAAAGTGCAATCAGAGCTGGATTAGCAATATAACTTTATGTGCTTGTTGCTAAATAATAAAACGTAAACATCTTTCAGTAGCTCGATCAATCCTAACATTTATTAATTTTATAACTTCATACTTTTGAAATGAATTAAATTAATTACTAATACTAAATTCATAATCTACAAAAACCAAACCAGCTTGATTGGGCGAAGGAAAATATGGAACTTCTAGAATTAAGATTCAGAGTAGATGTTTTCAATAGTATAGTACGACCAAAGTTAAGGTATGAAAAACCAAAATTCTAGGCTGAAGCTATGTACTTGGCAACATGTTGAGAAAGTCCAAGAAAACAAACAAAAAGTAAAACTAAAGCAATTAGGCGAAAATAGAGGGAAGCTATGAAAAACCAATCGACATTCATTTTAAAAAACTCCCAAACCGGATTTGTATACTTGAGATAATTCCAATCAAAAGAAATCATAGTTTGGAGAATAAAACAATAAAGAGAACTCTAAACCGGCAGCCGCCCACACGCGGACACACAGCTGCCAAACTTAGTACAAACTTAGACAAAAACTAATAAAGAGTATTTTGTACAGATGGCAAGCTGAAAAAAAAGGCAAAAGAGCAGAAACGATGTGTCAGCATTCAAGCACATGTAGAGCCGCAAGATTCTGCGGACGATTGCCCGATTTCCTATGCATTAGCGTCTGCCACATGAGCATCAGGAACCTTTTCAGTGTCAGCAACAGAAGACATAGAAGTCCTGGCAGCATCCAGAACCTGAGTCTCAGCTTTCTCTTCCTCATCATCATCATCTGAGGCCAAAGCTTCCTTTGCGGCTAGCCGAGTAAGTAAAGCAAGCTCATTAGGATGAGGACGCTGCATGTTTGGGTGGGGAGGTCCATAGACCATTCCTCAGCCAAATCCCAGTTGATATTTGGTTCAGCATGAATCGCAAGGCGGCGAGCAACTTTGAACCCGTTTTCATAACCCTCGTTGTGTTGTTCCTAGGTGTAAATCTGGGTCTTCAGCAGCTTCCTCGCACTTTCCAAGTCAGCCCTGGTCTCAGCAGTAGCATCCCTCTCAATTTGAAGTTGGCTTTGAATCTCTGATAAATTCAGGTCTTTAGCTGAGATTGAGTTCTTCAGACGTTTGATCTCAGCCTCAAGTTCAGACTGCTTCAGCTCATTTTTTTCCGTGATGAGGGAAAGTTGGCACATCTACCTGTCGAGGCTCGTTGACACACTAATCGCGTCTTTAAAATTTTCTGGCCTCACTTCTAGAAGCAACACATCGTCGTCCCCAATGTTTGTGATGAAGGCATCAGCCTGCCTTTGAATTTCTTCGTCAAAAGGGGTTGTCGAATGTTGAGACAGATGAGGCATCGGAGAAGGAGGTTTCTACTGGACCTCTTCATCTGGGTTCCGAGCTGAAGAAGGATTTGAAATTTTCTCCTTGGACACTTTCCCTGGACCATCGTCTCGAGGCATCGGAGAAGGAGGTTTCTGCTGGACCTCTTCATCTGGGTTCCGAGCAGAAGAAAGATATGGAGTTTTCTCCATGGACACTTCCCCTGGACCATCGTTTCGCCGAGACCTTTTCGGCGATGGAGAAGTATCTTCTAAGGGAAATTGGCCTAGGTTGACAACGACCCTAGGCTTTCTCTTCCTAGCCATCCCTTCGACTTTGTTGTCTGAAGAAGAGATATCCCATGAAGACTCTTTTTGTCGTGCCTCTACTTTTGCTTCGTCACTCTGCGACAAAAGATTCAGATGGTGTAGAAGTACGTATCAACATAATCCAAAAAAAAAACAAAAATAATGTATAGATAGGAAGACTACCAAAGTTCTATAGTTTTATAGTTTTTTAACTTCTCACAAGAGAAAGGCATACCAAGCAAGTCATAAGAGAAAGGCTACCAAAATTCTATAGTTGTTTAAGTTCTCACAGGCTGAGCAGTAAGCAAACAATATGCACCCGAAAGACTATACTTAGCAAATTTCTTTCAAATTAGGAAAGATATATGCGCCATGCATAGCGAAGCCGAAACAACATGCTTATAAATTGGGAAACGTACGTGCTGAAGTTTCATACCTAGTTAGGAAGATTACTAAAATTACGCAAATCAAGCAAGTCATAAGAGAGTGGAGAATTACGTATTAGCATTATCCAAAAAAAAAAAAAAACAATGTATAGATAGGAAGACTACCAAAGTTCTATAGTTGTTTAAGTTCTCACAAGAGAAACGCATATCAAGCAAGTCATAAGAGAAAGGCTACCAAAATTCTATAGTTGTTTAAGTTCTCACAGGTTGAGCAGTCAGCAAACAACATGCACCCAAAATACTATACTTAGCAAAGTTCTTTCAACTTAGGAAAGATACATGCAACATGCATAGCAAAGCCGAAACAACATGCTTATAACTTTGGAAACGTACGTGCTGAAGTTTTATACTTAGATAGGAAGACTACTATAATTACGCAAATCAAGCAAGTCATAAGAGAAAGGCTACCAAAGTTTTATAGCTGTTTAAGTTCTCACAGACTGAGCAGTCAGCAAACAACATGCATCCGAAATACTATACTTAGCAAAGTTCTTTCAAATTAGGAAAAATACATGCAACATGCATGGCATAGCCGAAACATCATGCTTACAAATTGGGAAACATATGTACTGAAGTTTCATACTTAGAAGAAATTTGAAGCAAAACAGAGCAAAGGATAAGCTTGTGCTCACCGAAGTTTTCACCAAGTCGTCCTCTTCAAAACTGGCATCGTCCTCGGCCTCAGAGTTAGACTCAGAAATACCGGCTTCAACAGTAGCAGCAGTGGCTAGAATTTGCTTTTCAGGACCCAAAAGAAAAAATGGGTCACGTTTCAAGTACCAAGGCTTCTACTTGGAGTATTCAATTGAACTGACTATGTCTAGCTGAGACACGCGCAGCGTAAGGGCTCTATCGGAAGGAGGAGTGATTTGAGGATTTCTCTTGGTCACTTTTCTTTCGGTGTTGATGCCCAGATGTCTGTAGTTCAAGCCGCAGTTCGTCTAATACAGCACTGAAAATCCAAAATGAAAGAAGTCAAAAAAAAAAAAATAACAAAACAAACAACAACAATTTCAACAAATACACAAAAAAACAAGAACGAGCCTTCGGCCCCAACCGAGATTCTTACCATCTTGGTATTTTCGGCTGAGGCCGACGGCAGCTAATATCTTCTCTTGGAAGATATAGTGATAGAAAGGGAGCCAAGTGGCCGGAATGTATTTTTCTCGCCCCCGTCTTCCCGTAGCCACTTTTGCAAAGAGTTTTAGCAGCTCATTATCTTCGATCGAAAATTCATCAGGACCGATAGCAGACATTTTTGGATCAGGCATCCTCAAATGTCTCGGCCCTCTAAAATAGTTAACATGCTCTTCTTCAGACGGAGCCCTCACCCAAATCCATTGACCCCTCTAATCTTTATCCGAGGTATCATTCGGCCAAGTGGTCAAAGTAGTTCGTTTTGCTTCAATGCGCCACCATCCAGGGCCATGAGGTTCGGAAGACTGTCTGTTCGACACCAAATTATGTAATTGCCGAAATACGTGTATGCTAGGGTCAAACCCATAAAAAAGGGCAACCCATAAAAATGTCATTACCCGCCGGATGCTGAACGGGGTTATTAGCTGGCACAACGCAATGTTGTATCCATTCAACACTTTCGTTACGAAGTGATGAAGAGGAAATCTCAGCCCTAACTGTATTTGCCTGATGTAAACTCCAACATACCTAGGCGGCGGTCTGTGGATTCTATCTTCTAAAACTGGCATTCGGCACCAGTACCCATCCTGTTCATAAATCCCGTAAAAATTTCGATTTGCTCGACAAAGCGATGGCGGGCATTCTGTACAATCCACCATTTGTACGGAGCAGTAGTCGCAAGTCCCGAATTTTCAGTAGGGTTGTACCATTCTTTAGCACCTTCTAGCAGACACCGAGGCCCATGCACAGCACCACTTGCAAATGAAGTAGGCTCTTCCCACTCCCTGAACGTCACAGAGGCAAATGGTCTAGCTGATGCCAATGGTACAACCGATATCGGAGAATCGCTTGTAGGTTCCCTTTCCTCCGTACTGGGAACTGTAGCAGTGTGGCTAAGAGGTGGCATCCGACCAAGCGGCTGTTTACGCCGATGACCTGGAGAAAGAACTTGTGGCCTCTCAGCTTCTTCTCCTTCAGCAGTGATGGGCCTTTTGCCCAAATCCCGGTCTCTAACCATATTTTCGAAGGAAAATCGAACCAAAATGGAAATTACAAAAATTTAAACAAATCCGGAAGAATTTCATCGGTAATTACCTATACCTAGCTCGAAATTCGCCGGTCTTGTACGTTGGAGTCTCGGATTCAGAAGTAAACCTTGGATTAACAGGAATTTGGGATGGAAATTCAATTTTGGGAAGGAAATTTGCGATTTCTAGGGTTGTGTTTGCGAAAAAGTGATTAGTGAATGGCGGAGGAAGTGTTTAACTATGGGCTTCTAAATTTCGGAACTTTAATAGTTAACAAACTGCCATGATTCCCACTAAACTATTATTAAACACATTTTCCTAAAAATAACTACCCACTAAACCTCTCAACTCCTTTATTACTCTCATTAATGACGGTAGTAACCGTTGAAATTACCCAAATTCCATCAATTTCAAAGTGCAATCATTTGTGGTATTTGGTAATCAGGCAAATTATATTTTGGTTGTTAATATTAAAGAACAATGAATCGGAAGAAAAATGTCTAACAGAGTACAAAAAACATACGACACAGAGTTTGTTTGTAGTTGTTTTGTTCAGATGCTTTTAACACGGCATTAGGATCAAAAGTCTTTGGTTTCAAATGTCTTTAACCAGGCTTAATTATATTGAACAAAATACGTTTTAAAAGAAAAGGTATCAGAAGAAAAGTGATTGACAAAGTGCAAGCAACATAGGCTAAATCAAATATAGGGTAAACCAAATTTGCCAAATTAAATATGTGGCCTCATGCATAGAAACGACATTGGGATCAAATGTCATTGACACGACATTGGGAAACATTGTGCATATTTAGACATTGGAATCAGATGTCATTGACAAGGCACTGTGATTAAAGGTCTTTGGTGTAAAATGTCTTTTACCATGCCTATTTAGGTTAAACCTAAAACGTTTTGAAGGGAAAGGTGTCGGAAGAAAAGTTCTTGACAAAATGCAAAAAACACAGGCTTAATCAAATATAGACTAAACCAAATTTGCCAAAGTAAATATGTGGCCTTATGCCTAGACACGGCACTGGTTTGCCCAACATTGGAATTAAAGGTCATTGGTTTCAAATGTCCTTTACCACGCCTAATTATATTGAACTAAAATGCTTTGAAGGGAAAAGTGACACAATAAAAGTGCTTAACAAAGTGCAAGAAACATATGATACTGAGTTGGTTGGTAAACATTGTGCATATATAGTCATTAGGATCAAATGCCATTGATACGACATTGGGATTAAAGATCTTTAATTTCAAATGTCTTTTACCATGACAAATTATGTTAAACCCAAAGCGCTTCAAAGGGAAAGTTGTCGGAAGGAAATTGCTTCACAAAGCGTAAGAAAAAAGTTATACGAAGTTGGTTAGCAAACATTATACACATTTTAAAAAAATTTCGTAAGTGTACGTGACTTCACATATTTAGAAAAGCGCTTGACAAGTGCAAGAAACATATACTAAATCAAATATAGGCTAAATTAAAATCGCCAAAGTAAATATGATACTGAGTTCAATGGCAAACATTGTGCATGTATAGACATTGGGATCAAATGTCGTTGATACGACATTGGAATTAAAGGTCTTTGATTTCAAATTTCTTTTACCATGCCAAATTACGTTAAACCTAAAACGTTTTGAAGGGAAAAGTGTCGGAAGAAAAGTGTTCGATAGAGTGCAAGAAACATATGATACAGAGTTGGTTGGCAAACATTGTGCACACTTTGGTATTCTTTTGTTAGTGTAGGTGCCATGCCAAATTAGGTTAAACCCAAAACGTTTTTAAGGGAAAGGTGTTGGAAAAAAAGTGCTTGACAGAGTGCAAGAAACATATGATACAGAGTTGGTTGGCAAACATTACGCACATATTGGTATTCGGTTGTTAGTGTAGGTGACTTCTCATATTTAGAGAAGTGCTTAACAAAGTGCAAAAAACATAGACTAAACCAAATATAGGCTAAACCAATTTCGCCAAAATAAATATTTGGCCTTATGCCTAAACACGGCATTGGGATCAAATGTCATTGACATGGCATTGGGATTTCAAATTTTTGGTTTCAAATAACTTTTACCATGCCCAATTATGTTGAACCTAAAAAATTTTGAAATCATAATGTATATCAATTATAATATATTTTTGCTAAATAAATTTGAAATTATTAAAAGGTATGCTCTCAAACTTCAAAGCAATAATGTTTTAAATATAATACAACTTTGTTGTGATGATCAAAAGCATATGCAATAATACAATGTATAGTGTAATCTATTGTTATAATTGTACATTATTTATATAAGGTATTAGAACAAAAAACATTGTATCAATAACACTAAACAACAACTTAAATGTTTAATGCTAAATTATTTGCGAATACATCAAAATATCAAAAGATACTACATTTCTAACTGAGTTTATGTGATACCCTTAAGGTGGTTTCATAGTATACACAACAACATTTTCAGCTTTTAGCCCGAGATAAAGCCACATACAGTTGACCATGTGAAAAACACGGCCGAGGAAGATATATCAAAACTTGATTCAACGTCTGCCCTTGTGATTTATTAATCGTCAGGGAAAAACATAATTTAATTGGAAATTATTTCCTTTCAAAATTAAATGGATACCTGCTATTTGCTGGAGGGCGTAAAGTTGCTCGATGCACAAAATCAGTTTTACCTTTGTATTGTCCAACAGAAATTTCACAGACAATAATGTTGGGCATAAAAGTCTTACAAATCAATCTCGTTCCATTACAGAGCCCTTCAGAAGGCATTATATTGCATAACAAAAGCACTGGACAATCCTTTTTAAGGACAAGCTCATGGGAACTCATCCCCCCTGGGCAAAGTTTATTAAACTCCATCGGATAGATACTGCATGTATCATTGAGCATTACATCAAAACTTTTATAAACCACTTTTTCTCCTGGAAACTGGTTAATCAAAACTGAATTCACCATATCCACATCGTCATTCATCGGAGTTAAAATTGCCATATCTATAAAGATATCTGATGTACTTGTTGCTTTCTCAACTTCTGGAAATGTTGCTTTTATAATCTCCAAAATGGGATCCTTTTCCATATCCCAATGTCGAATCATTCCATCAGGCAGTTGTACATAACCACACTCATTTGTTTGTTATTCACCGTTGCCAAGAGATAACAAAAACGAACAGAATGCAAGATCTTCACGAGCTCGCTGATTTTCTGTTAATTTAAATCTTTTCAGAGATGGCCAGATATATGAAGCGATAATGCTTGATTCAACAGCTTGTCTTAAGGTCTTTTGAGGTACAATTGGTAGAACCTGTCTAAAATCTCCGCCAAAAATGATAAGCTTACCACCAAAAAGTGTTGTATTTTCACAGATATCTTGTAACAGCAAATCAAGGGCCTGTAAATTCGCCTTGTTGGTCATAGAAGCCTCATCCCAGATAATCAAAGTTGTCTCTTTTATTAAATGTGCTAAACTACTTTGTTTTGGCACATCACATGTAAAACAACTCTTATGATCAACTGGTATTTTAAATCTTGAATAAGCTGTTCTGCCTGAAGGGAGATTTGATGCTGCTATTCCAGATAATGCAGTTGGCAACACAATTTTATTCATTATTCGAATTTCTACATATAAACAATTGTATAAAAATATCTTTCCCGTGCCACCTGGTCCATCAATAAAAAAAAGCACCTCCTTTTCCCTCATTGACGTGTTTCATTATGTAATCAAATTCTTTCAATTGAGCTGGATTCAAACGTTCTTTTGAATTTATGAATTCTTCAAGAATAGCTGTATTTAAAGCATCTGCTATATCTCTCGTTTTTCTAAACTCATCACTGACATTATAACTTAGATGATCTAGCCCAAAAGTTTTTAGTGATTTACCAATTGATTCAAGATGTTGTTCTAACAAACTGACAGTCAGCTGTTTTATTTTTTCGGTACAATCCTTGAATTGATACCTAAAATCTTCTGACAACGATGTGTAATATTTTTCCCATAAAGCAGATGGATCGCTCGGTTGAAAAAATATCAGAACTGTTGCAAATAGTCGTCTAAAAGCACCTGGTAACTGTACCTCTGCAGCTTCAGCCAGGCAAATAGATGCAGCATCATCGTCTTCTAAAAGACCAAGTCGTTTAGCAGTTTCTTGAAATGTAGCACAGACATAATTATCAACCGTACATAAGTCTGAAAAAGATGTTGAATTTCGTATATTAAGCAGTAAAAGTCATAGAAAATAACGTTCACCTTCAGCAGGTAAGACAAACGATATCCTCCCAACAACAGTTAGTGTATTTTTCCTGCCTTTCCATTCCTTTGTACTTGCATCCCATCTGTAGTGCTCTGGAAATTCACCATATAAAAGGTTAATGCCACCATTAATTGTAAAATTCATTGCAAAGTATTCTGTCAATGGTGTACGTGAACGCTTAGGATCTCTCACTACCCGTTTGAGATTTTCATGTGGTCTTACAGCAATGGATTGCATATACGGAAGATGTATAGGCAACGGCATAACAGGAGGATAGATTTCATACAAATCAAACCCAAATATTCGCCATACTCCTTCACATGGGGATACCCACCTAACAATTTAAAATCACTCAGTTCCAATGAAATATTAGAAATGATACGAAACAAAATCTAATAATGCAAACTAAATAATCAATACCAACCTGCCAGATTCAAATTGTTCAATTTCATCAACTTTATTATCATTTGTGGCAGATATCTTGAATGATATTCGATCGTGCCCTTTGTAAACGTATTTGTACAAATATTTTACTGCTTTGATAGTTGAGCATACCTCAACATTAATATGACAGTCAAACATGAGTAGTAAATATGGATTGTAAGGTACTACCCATTGGTTATCTAGCTCGGCTCATCTGATTTTCACCTTTTCACCTATTTGTCTTCTCCTATATATAGGATATCCATCTTTGTTGTTTGCTGTTTCAAAATTGTAGTCTTTTGGATATCCATTTTTACAGACTAACTTTCTCCCATCCATTTTCATGCAAGGACATTTTGGATTCAGCTTGCCGCAAGGCCCGTGCATCATATGAGTTAAGACAACTTTACGAAGATGAGGATTATCAAACAACGAGATTTCAGCACAAACAAATTTATCATACTCTTTTGGGCCTCTTATTTTGAAGTCACGTTTCAGTATTATTAAAAAATGTGCATGTGGTAATGCCCTCTTTTGGAACTCAACAACATAGATCATTACTGCCACTTCACCAAAGAGTTTTTCTTTCTTAATCTTTTTTATAACGCCAATAATTTAGCACGGAATATCCGAGCCACTATATCTGGCCTATCTTGTGCTTTCTCTCCAGGTTGTAGTTAACACTGTCTTTTCGGCCAATTTGCATTGCATGTCATGGTAATAAACAAATCCGGCTTGCCATACCTCTGAACTAATGCCATTGCATTTAGATATCGACGTTTAAGATCTCTAGGACACCCAAGGAACGATGGAGGCAAAACAACAAGATGTCCAATCTTCGAAGCATCTGTCTCTCCACCTAACACACTATCAAGAATACCTTGATAAAGATCAGCTCTAATTATATCTTGATTGTTTCGTAGATAATCGAGCCTTAAATTCTCTATCTTGACATACATGTCAACAACAAACTGCTGAAAACATCTTCCACCTCTTAGGAGCATATTTTTGGGCCTAATTTGTAATTTGTAGGCATAGTATTCTCTTGGAGAAATATATTTATCAGCTCTTGTTATGTGTTTAACAGCACCTACATTTTGCAGAAGAAAAAAGAAACTACTAAAAATGTATATCACAAATAAATGTTTTAAAATAAAATATAATATACGTATATAACAAACACTTACGTGATTCTTCTTCATCCAAAAAATTTTGCACGGTATGAACTACGCAAGAAGTTATAGGATCTGGAACTTGATTTGTATGCTTTTTCCCAGCACAAACCTGTTTCTTAAGATTTTGAGTCCATCCACATTCACCATGGGGGAATAACAGTGGATATTGTAGTAGATCATAGCACCCATAATAGTGACAAATACAATGAGTTTGAGGTTTGCCGAAAGCGTTTAAGTAGTCAGTACCGTCTAAAAAGTAGTTTTGTACGGCTCAAACACCATTGCCGAGGTTTGCTGAAATTGTTTCAGCTCATAACCTCTGTTTGCCAAGGCCCAGCCGAAGCTAGTTCGAGCCGCCGAAACAATGGTGTTGCCGAGACATAGACTCTTAGCCGAGGTCCAAGCTGCAACGATTCAAGGTTGAAAGGCCGGAACAAAGCTTCAAGCTAATGCCATGGCCGAAGCTTCAACTATATACAGAAATATTATAATATAATAAAATTAATTCACAATAATTACTTTTAAAATTTACTACATGATCTCCCTCATACTTTAGAGATACCATTTTACCTTTTGCATTAACTAAAATTAGATGATAAAACCTTGTCAATTACCGAGATTTGCCGAAAGCGTTTTAGTAGTCAGCACTATCTAAAAAGTAGTTTTGTACGACTCAAACACCATTGCTGAGGTTTGCTGAAATTGTTTTAGCTCACAACCTCTGATTGCCGAGGCCCAGCCAAAGCTAGTTCGAGCTGCCGAATCCAAGGTGAAATATTTCAACTTAATTGGAGTTCAAGTCATTTAATCCCAATACCCAGTTTTTTTTGTTTATTTTTCTTTTTTTTTTTTTGGTTGTAAATTACTGAACCCAAAAAAATCATATACTGTATAAGTGGGAGCACCTTCAAAAGGTAATACAAAGCCGCCATCAAATGATTTGATACCGTAAATTGATAAACACAAACCTGTTTTCGCAATCAACTGAACCACCCTTTTAAAATTTAGAATTATTATTAAAAAAGAGGGGAAATTTGATTACTCAAATTAAATTAAACCCAGAAAACAAAAAAGAAGAAAGATGATTACACCTTGTCAATTGCATAGGTTTCCCGAAGGTGTCTTAGTAGTCAGTACTGGCTAAAAAGTAGCTTTGGTTGACGCAAACACCATTGCCGAGATTTGCCGAAGGTGTTTTAGCACACTACCTCTGATTGCCGAGGCTCAGCCACAGCTTTTAAGAGCTGTCGGATCCAAGGTGTTACCGAGACCGAGGTCCAAGCCTCAACGGTTCAAGGCACAGTCACTGAATAGTACGTGCATAACAGAAACTCGGCCCCCCATAGTAGTTCGGATATTATGGCCGAAGCTTCAACTGTATACAAAAATATTATAATATAATAATATTAATTCATAATAATTACTTTTAAAATTTACTATATGATCTACCCCATACTTTGGAGATACCATTTTACCTTTTCCATTAACTAAAATTAGATGATGAAACCTTGTCATTTGCTGAGGTTTGTCGAAAGCGTTTAAGTAGTCAGTACCGTCTAAAAAGTAATTCTGGATGGCTCAAACATCTTTGCCGAGACTTGCCGAAGGTGTTTCAGCTCACAACGTCTAATTACCGAGTCCCAGCCAAAGCTAATCCGGGCCGCCAAATCCTATGTGTTGCCGAGACCGAGTCTCTTAGCCGAGGTCCAAGCCGCAACGATACAAGGTTGAAATGTCGTAGCAAAGCTTCAAGAACTCTGCCATGTCCGAAGCTTTAACTATGTACAGAAATATTATAATATAATGAAATTAATTTACAGTAATTACTTTTAAAATTTACGACATGATCTCCCATTAACTAAAATTTACTACATGATCTCCTTCATACTCATTATGCAAAAAAGTGCAATCAGAGCTGGATTAGCAATATAACTTTATGTGCTTGTTGCTAAATAATAAAACGTAAACATCTTTCAGTAGCTCGATCAATCCTAACATTTATTAATTTTATAACTTCATACTTTTGAAATGAATTAAATTAATTACTAATACTAAATTCATAATCTACAAAAACCAAACCAGCTTGATTGGGCGAAGGAAAATATGGAACTTCTAGAATTAAGATTCAGAGTAGATGTTTTCAATAATATAGTACGACCAAAGTTAAGGTATGAAAAACCAAAATTCTAGGCTGAAGCTATGTACTTGGCAACATGTTGAGAAAGTCCAAGAAAACAAACAAAAAGTAAAACTAAAGCAATTAGGCGAAAACAGAGGGAAGCTATGAAAAACCAATCGACATTCATTTTAAAAAACTCCCAAACCGGATTTGTATACTTGAGATAATTCCAATCAAAAGAAATCATAGTTTGGAGAATAAAACAATAAAGAGAACTCTAAACCGGCAGCCGCCCACACGCGGACACACAGCTGCCAAACTTAGTACAAACTTAGACAAAAACTAATAAAGAGTATTTTGTACAGATGGCAAGCTGAAAAAAAGGCAAAAGAGCAGAAACGATGTGTCAGCATTCAAGCACATGTAGAGCCGCAAGATTCTGCGGACGATTGCCCGATTTCCTATGCATTAGCGTCTGCCACATGAGCATCAGGAACCTTTTCAGTGTCAGCAACAGAAGACATAGAAGTCCTGGCAGCATCCAGAACCTGAGTCTCAGCTTTCTCTTCCTCATCATCATCATCTGATGCCAAAGCTTCCTTTGCGGCTAGCCGAGTAAGTAAAGCAAGCTCATTAGGATGAGGACGCTGCATGTTTGGGTGGGGAGGTCCATAGACCATTCCTCAGCCAAATCCCAGTTGATATTTGGTTCAGCATGAATCGCAAGGCGGCGAGCAACTTTGAACCCGTTTTCATAACCCTCGTTGTGTTGTTCCTAGGTGTAAATCTGGGTCTTCAGCAGCTTCCTCGCACTTTCCAAGTCAGCCCTGGTCTCAGCAGTAGCATCCCTCTCAATTTGAAGTTGGCTTTGAATCTCTGATAAATTCAGGTCTTTAGCTGAGATTGAGTTCTTCAGACGTTTGATCTCAGCCTCAAGTTCAGACTGCTTCAGCTCATTTTTTTCCGTGATGAGGGAAAGTTGGCTTTGAGCTTCTATCAAACTTAGTTCTTTAGCTGAGACTAAGTCCTTCAGACGATTGATCTCAGCCTCAAGTTCAGACTGTTTCTGCTCAGCTTCTTTCCTGATGAGGGAATTTTTTTCATTCAGATCCTTGGCCAGTTGCTCTCGGGCAGCTGCTTCTTGCTGCAACTTCTCCTGAATCCGAACCTTTAAGGTAGGAATGTCCTCAGCTCCATAAGTGCGAATCAACTCCTCACCTTGCTCAATCTCAGATTCGTTGTCGCATCTTCAGCACGTTTTTTCTCAAGCTCAGCCAAATGGACTCGATGCTCTGCTGTTTCAGCTTTTTTTTTTTTCAGCTCTTCGATCAAACCAGCAGTAATCACATGGTTCTGAATGGCCTACACATTGGGAGTACAAGAGTCAGCCGAAACAAAAACAAAAAGGGAAATTTTGTTCTCTGAATAAAGACAGCCGAAGTTATGGACTTGGGAAAACTTATTAAAAAAGCAGTCGGAGCAAATTACCTGCATCAGCAGTTTAAAATTCTCAGCAACGGGGTCTGGTACTTTCAGGGTCCGGACGCTCCAGCAGTAGCCCGAGTTGACCAGATTCTGGCTTTTTCCAACTTCGAGAGTCCAGACAAATCCCCAAAAAACTCAACAGCCGAATTCCGGCTTTCCATCAAATTGTCCCTCACAGCATCGGGGACAATCACAAGTGGGACAGACTCAAACCCCATCTCATTAGACCGAAAAGTCTTAAATGAGTCTGCAGCAGATGCAGTTGGCACATCTACCTGTCGAGGCTCGTTGACACACTAATCGCGTCTTTAAAATTTTCTGGCCTCACTTCTAGAAGCAACACATCGTCGTCCCCAATGTTTGTGATGAAGGCATCAGCCTGCCTTTGAATTTCTTCGTCAAAAGGGGTTGTCGAATGTTGAGACAGATGAGGCATCGGAGAAGGAGGTTTCTACTGGACCTCTTCATCTGGGTTCCGAGCTGAAGAAGGATTTGAAATTTTCTCCTTGGACACTTTCCCTGGACCATCGTCTCGAGGCATCGGAGAAGGAGGTTTCTGCTGGACCTCTTCATCTGGGTTCCGAGCAGAAGAAAGATATGGAGTTTTCTCCATGGACACTTCCCCTGGACCATCGTTTCGCCGAGACCTTTTCGGCGATGGAGAAGTATCTTCTAAGGGAAATTGGCCTAGGTTGACAACGACCCTAGGCTTTCTCTTCCTAGCCATCCCTTCGACTTTGTTGTCTGAAGAAGAGATATCCCATGAAGACTCTTTTTGTCGTGCCTCTACTTTTGCTTCGTCACTCTGCGACAAAAGATTCAGAGGGTGTAGAAGTACGTATCAACATAATCCAAAAAAAAAAACAAAAATAATGTATAGATAGGAAGACTACCAAAGTTCTATAGTTTTATAGTTTTTTAACTTCTCACAAGAGAAAGGCATACCAAGCAAGTCATAAGAGAAAGGCTACCAAAATTCTATAGTTGTTTAAGTTCTCACAGGCTGAGCAGTAAGCAAACAATATGCACCCGAAAGACTATACTTAGCAAAGTTCTTTCAAATTAGGAAAGATATATGCGACATGCATAGCGAAGCCGAAACAACATGCTTATAAATTGGGAAACGTACGTGCTGAAGTTTCATACCTAGTTAGGAAGATTACTAAAATTACGCAAATCAAGCAAGTCATAAGAGAGTGGAGAATTACGTATTAGCATTATCCAAAAAAAAAAAAAAAACAATGTATAGATAGGAAGACTACCAAAGTTCTATAGTTGTTTAAGTTCTCACAAGAGAAACGCATATCAAGCAAGTCATAAGAGAAAGGCTACCAAAATTCTATAGTTGTTTAAGTTCTCACAGGTTAAGCAGTCAGCAAACAACATGCACCCAAAATACTATACTTAGCAAAGTTCTTTCAACTTAGGAAAGATACATGCAACATGCATAGCAAAGCCGAAACAACATGCTTATAACTTTGGAAACGTACGTGCTGAAGTTTTATACTTAGATAGGAAGACTACTATAATTACGCAAATCAAGCAAGTCATAAGAGAAAGGCTACCAAAGTTTTATAGCTGTTTAAGTTCTCACAGACTGAGCAGTCAGCAAACAACATGCATCCGAAATACTATACTTAGCAAAGTTCTTTCAAATTAGGAAAAATACATGCAACATGCATGGCATAGCCGAAACATCATGCTTACAAATTGGGAAACATATGTACTGAAGTTTCATACTTAGAAGAAATTTGAAGCAAAACAGAGCAAAGGATAAGCTTGTGCTCACCGAAGTTTTCACCAAGTCGTCCTCTTCAAAACTGGCATCGTCCTCGGCCTCAGAGTTAGACTCAGAAATACCGGCTTCAACAGTAGCAGCAGTGGCTAGAATTTGCTTTTCAGGACCCAAAAGAAAAAATGGGTCACGTTTCAAGTACCAAGGCTTCTACTTGGAGTATTCAATTGAACTGACTATGTCTAGCTGAGACACGCGCAGCGTAAGGGCTCTATCGGAAGGAGGAGTGATTTGAGGATTTCTCTTGGTCACTTTTCTTTCGGTGTTGATGCCCAGATGTCTGTAGTTCAAGCCGCAGTTCGTCTAATACAGCACTGAAAATCCAAAATGAAAGAAGTCAAAAAAAAAAAAATAACAAAACAAACAACAAAAATTTCAACAAATACACAAAAAAACAAGAACGAGCCTTCGGCCCCAACCGAGATTCTTACCATCTTGGTATTTTCGGCTGAGGCCGACGGCAGCTAATATCTTCTCTTGGAAGATATAGTGATAGCAAGGGAGCCAAGTGGCCGGAATGTATTTTTCTCGCCCCCGTCTTCCCGTAGCCACTTTTGCAAAGAGTTTTAGCAGCTCATTATCTTCGATCGAAAATTCATCAGGACCGATAGCAGACATTTTTGGATCAGGCATCCTCAAATGTCTCGGCCCTCTAAAATAGTTAACATGCTCTTCTTCAGACGGAGCCCTCACCCAAATCCATTGACCCCTCTAATCTTTATCCGAGGTATCATTCGGCCAAGTGGTCAAAGTAGTTCGTTTTGCTTCAATGCGCCACCATCCAGGGCCATGAGGTTCGGAAGACTGTCTGTTCGACACCAAATTATGTAATTGCCGAAATACGTGTATGCTAGGGTCAAACCCATAAAAAAGGGCAACCCATAAAAATGTCATTACCCGCCGGATGCTGAACGGGGTTATTAGCTGGCACAACGCAATGTTGTATCCATTCAACACTTTCGTCACGAAGTGATGAAGAGGAAATCTCAGCCCTAACTGTATTTGCCTGATGTAAACTCCAACATACCTAGGCGGCGGTCTGTGGATTCTATCTTCTAAAACTAGCATTCGGCACCAGTACCCATCCTGTTCATAAATCCCGTAAAAATTTCGATTTGCTCGACAAAGCGATGGCGGGCATTCTGTACAATCCACCATTTGTACGGAGCAGTAGTCGCAAGTCCCGAATTTTCAGTAGGGTTGTACCATTCTTTAGCACCTTCTAGCAGACACCGAGGCCCATGCACAGCACCACTTGCAAATGAAGTAGGCTCTTCCCACTCCCTGAACGTCACAGAGGCAAATGGTCTAGCTGATGCCAATGGTACAACCGATATCGGAGAATCGCTTGTAGGTTCCCTTTCCTCCGTACTGGGAACTATAGCAGTGTGGCTAAGAGGTGGCATCCGACCAAGCGGCTGTTTACGCCGATGACCTGGAGAAAGAACTTGTGGCCTCTCAGCTTCTTCTCCTTCAGCAGTAATGGGCCTTTTGCCCAAATCCTGGTCTCTAACCATATTTTCGAAGGAAAATCGAACCAAAATGGAAATTACAAAAATTTAAACAAATCCGGAAGAATTTCATCGGTAATTACCTATACCTAGCTCGAAATTCGTCGGTCTTGTACGTTGGAGTCTCGGATTCAAAAGTAAACCTTGGATTAACAGGAATTTGGGATGGAAATTCAATTTTGGGAAGGAAATTTGCGATTTCTAGGGTTGTGTTTGCGAAAAAGTGATTAGTGAATGGCGGAGGAAGTGTTTAACTATGGGCTTCTAAATTTCGGAACTTTAATAGTTAACAAACTGCCATGATTCCCACTAAACTATTATTAAACACATTTTCCTAAAAATAACTACCCACTAAACCTCTCAACTCCTTTATTACTCTCATTAATGACGGTAGTAACCGTTGAAATTACCCAAATTCCATCAATTTCAAAGTGCAATCATTTGTGGTATTTGGTAATCAGGCAAATTATATTTTGGTTGTTAATATTAAAGAACAATGAATCGGAAGAAAAATGTCTAACAGAGTACAAAAAACATACGACACAGAGTTTGTTTGTAGTTGTTTTGTTCAGATGCTTTTAACACGGCATTAGGATCAAAAGTCTTTGGTTTCAAATGTCTTTAACCAGGCTTAATTATATTGAACAAAATACGTTTTAAAAGAAAAGGTATCAGAAGAAAAGTGATTGACAAAGTGCAAGCAACATAGGCTAAATCAAATATAGGGTAAACCAAATTTGCCAAATTAAATATGTGGCCTCATGCATAGAAACGACATTGGGATCAAATGTCATTGACACGACATTGGGAAACATTGTGCATATTTAGACATTGGAATCAGATGTCATTGACAAGGCACTGTGATTAAAGGTCTTTGGTGTAAAATGTCTTTTACCATGCCTATTTAGGTTAAACCTAAAACGTTTTGAAGGGAAAGGTGTCGGAAGAAAAGTTCTTGACAAAATGCAAAAAACACAGGCTTAATCAAATATAGACTAAACCAAATTTGCCAAAGTAAATATGTGGCCTTATGCCTAGACACGGCACTGGTTTGCCCAACATTGGAATTAAAGGTCATTGGTTTCAAATGTCCTTTACCACGCCTAATTATATTGAACTAAAATGCTTTGAAGGGAAAAGTGACACAATAAAAGTGCTTAACAAAGTGCAAGAAACATATGATACTGAGTTGGTTGGTAAACATTGTGCATATATAGTCATTAGGATCAAATGCCATTGATACGACATTGGGATTAAAGATCTTTAATTTCAAATGTCTTTTACCATGACAAATTATGTTAAACCCAAAGCGCTTCAAAGGGAAAGTTGTCGGAAGGAAATTGCTTCACAAAGCGTAAGAAAAAAGTTATACGAAGTTGGTTAGCAAACATTATACACATTTTAAAAAAATTTCGTAAGTGTACGTGACTTCACATATTTAGAAAAGCGCTTGACAAGTGCAAGAAACATATACTAAATCAAATATAGGCTAAATTAAAATCGCCAAAGTAAATATGATACTGAGTTCAATGGCAAACATTGTGCATGTATAGACATTGGGATCAAATGTCGTTGATACGACATTGGAATTAAAGGTCTTTGATTTCAAATTTCTTTTACCATGCCAAATTACGTTAAACCTAAAACGTTTTGAAGGGAAAAGTGTCGGAAGAAAAGTGTTCGATAGAGTGCAAGAAACATATGATACAGAGTTGGTTGGCAAACATTGTGCACACTTTGGTATTCTTTTGTTAGTGTAGGTGCCATGCCAAATTAGGTTAAACCCAAAACGTTTTTAAGGGAAAGGTGTTGGAAAAAAAGTGCTTGACAGAGTGCAAGAAACATATGATACAGAGTTGGTTGGCAAACATTACGCACATATTGGTATTCGGTTGTTAGTGTAGGTGACTTCTCATATTTAGAGAAGTGCTTAACAAAGTGCAAAAAACATAGACTAAACCAAATATAGGCTAAACCTATTTCGCCAAAATAAATATTTGGCCTTATGCCTAAACACGGCATTGGGATCAAATGTCATTGACATGGCATTGGGATTTCAAATTTTTGGTTTCAAATAACTTTTACCATGCCCAATTATGTTGAACCTAAAAAATTTTTAAATCATAATGTATATCAATTATAATATATTATTGCTAAATAAATTTGAAATTATTAAAAGGTATGCTCTCAAACTTCAAAGCAATAATGTTTTAAATATAATACAACTTTGTTGTGATGATCAAAAGCATATGCAATAATACAATGTATAGTGTAATCTCTTGTTATAATTGTACATTATTTATATAAGGTATTAGAACAAAAAACATTGTATCAATAACACTAAACAACAACTTAAATGTTTAATGCTAAATTATTTGCGAATACTTCAAAATATCAAAAGATACTACATTTCTAACTGAGTTTATGTGATACCCTTAAGGTGGTTTCATAGTATACACAACAACATTTTCAGCTTTTAGCCCGAGATAAAGCCACATACAGTTGACCATGTGAAAAACACGGCCGAGGAAGATATATCAAAACTTGATTCAACGTCTGCCCTTGTGATTTATTAATCGTCAGGGAAAAACATAATTTAATTGGAAATTATTTCCTTTCAAAATTAAATGGATACCTGCTATTTGCTGGAGGGCGTAAAGTTGCTCGATGCACAAAAACAGTTTTACCTTTGTATTGTCCAACAGAAATTTCACAGACAATAATGTTGGGCATAAAAGTCTTACAATTAATCTCGTTCCATTACAGAGCCCTTCAGAAGGCATTATATTGCATAACAAAAGCACTGGACAATCCTTTTTAAGGACAAGCTCATGGGAACTCATCCCCCCTGGGCAAAGTTTATTAAACTCCATCGGATAGATACTGCATGTATCATTGAGCATTACATCAAAACTTTTATAAACCACTTTTTCTCCTGGAAACTGGTTAATCAAAACTGAATTCACCATATCCACATCGTCATTCATCGGAGTTAAAATTGCCATATCTATAAAGATATCTGATGTACTTGTTGCTTTCTCAACTTCTGGAAATGTTGCTTTTATAATCTCCAAAATGGGATCCTTTTCCATATCCCAATGTCGAATCATTCCATCAGGCAGTTGTACATAACCACACTCATTTGTTTGTTATTCACCGTTGCCAAGAGATAACAAAAACGAACAGAATGCAAGATCTTCACGAGCTCGCTGATTTTCTGTTAATTTAAATCTTTTCAGAGATGGCCAGATATATGAAGCGATAATGCTTGATTCAACAGCTTGTCTTAAGGTCTTTTGAGGTACAATTGGTAGAACCTGTCTAAAATCTCCGCCAAAAATGATAAGCTTACCACCAAAAAGTGTTGTATTTTCACAGATATCTTGTAACAGCAAATCAAGGGCCTGTAAATTCGCCTTGTTGGTCATAGAAGCCTCATCCCAGATAATCAAAGTTGTCTCTTTTATTAAATGTGCTAAACTACTTTGTTTTGGCACATCACATGTAAAACAACTCTTATGATCAACTGGTATTTTAAATCTTGAATAAGCTGTTCTGCCTGAAGGGAGATTTGATGCTGCTATTCCAGATAATGCAGTTGGCAACACAATTTTATTCATTATTCGAATTTCTACATATAAACAATTGTATAAAAATATCTTGCCCGTGCCACCTGGTCCATCAATAAAAAAAATCACCTCCTTTTCCCTCATTGACGTGTTTCATTATGTAATCAAATTCTTTCAATTGAGCTGGATTCAAACGTTCTTTTGAATTTATGAATTCTTCAAGAATAGCTGTATTTAAAGCATCTGCTATATCTCTCGTTTTTCTAAACTCATCACTGACATTATAACTTAGATGATCTAGCCCAAAAGTTTTTAGTGATTTACCAATTGATTCAAGATGTTGTTCTAACAAACTGACAGTCAGCTGTTTTATTTTTTCGGTACAATCCTTGAATTGATACCTAAAATCTTCTGACAACGATGTGTAATATTTTTCCCATAAAGCAGATGGATCGCTCGGTTGAAAAAATATCAGAACTGTTGCAAATAGTCGTCTAAAAGCACCTGGTAACTGTACCTCTGCAGCTTCAGCCAGGCAAATAGATGCAGCATCATCGTCTTCTAAAAGACCAAGTCGTTTAGCAGTTTCTTGAAATGTAGCACAGACATAATTATCAACCGTACATAAGTCTGAAAAAGATGTTGAATTTCGTATATTAAGCAGTAAAAGTCATAGAAAATAACGTTCACCTTCAGCAGGTAAGACAAACGATATCCTCCCAACAACAGTTAGTGTATTTTTCCTGCCTTTCCATTCCTTTGTACTTGCATCCCATCTGTAGTGCTCTGGAAATTCACCATATAAAAGGTTAATGCCACCATTAATTGTAAAATTCATTGCAAAGTATTCTGTCAATGGTGTACGTGAACGCTTAGGATCTCTCACTACCCGTTTGAGATTTTCATGTGGTCTTACAGCAATGGATTGCATATACGGAAGATGTATAGGCAACGGCATAACAGGAGGATAGATTTCATACAAATCAAACCCAAATATTCGCCATACTCCTTCACATGGGGATACCCACCTAACAATTTAAAATCACTCAGTTCCAATGAAATATTAGAAATGATACAAAACAAAATCTAATAATGCAAACTAAATAATCAATACCAACCTGCCAGATTCAAATTGTTCAATTTCATCAACTTTATTATCATTTGTGGCAGATATCTTGAATGATATTCGATCGTGCCCTTTGTAAACGTATTTGTACAAATATTTTACTGCTTTGATAGTTGAGCATACCTCAACATTAATATGACAGTCAAACATGAGTAGTAAATATGGATTGTAAGGTACTACCCATTGGTTATCTAGCTCGGCTCATCTGATTTTCACCTTTTCACCTATTTGTCTTCTCCTATATATAGGATATCCATCTTTGTTGTTTGCTGTTTCAAAATTGTAGTCTTTTGGATATCCATTTTTACAGACTAACTTTCTCCCATCCATTTTCATGCAAGGACATTTTGGATTCAGCTTGCCGCAAGGCCCGTGCATCATATGAGTTAAGACAACTTTACGAAGATGAGGATTATCAAACAACGAGATTTCAGCACAAACAAATTTATCATACTCTTTTGGGCCTCTTATTTTGAAGTCACGTTTCAGTATTATTAAAAAATGTGCATGTGGTAATGCCCTCTTTTGGAACTCAACAACATAGATCATTACTGCCACTTCACCAAAGAGTTTTTCTTTCTTAATCTTTTTTATAACGCCAATAATTTAGCACGGAATATCCGAGCCACTATATCTGGCCTATCTTGTGCTTTCTCTCCAGGTTGTAGTTAACACTGTATTTTCGGCCAATTTGCATTGCATGTCATGGTAATAAACAAATCCGGCTTGCCATACCTCTGAACTAATGCCATTGCATTTAGATATCGACGTTTAAGATCTCTAGGACACCCAAGGAACGATGGAGGCAAAACAACAAGATGTCCAATCTTCGAAGCATCTGTCTCTCCACCTAACACACTATCAAGAATACCTTGATAAAGATCAGCTCTAATTATATCTTGATTGTTTCGTAGATAATCGAGCCTTAAATTCTCTATCTTGACATACATGTCAACAACAAACTGCTGAAAACATCTTCCACCTCTTAGGAGCATATTTTTGGGCCTAATTTGTAATTTGTAGGCATAGTATTCTCTTGGAGAAATATATTTATCAGCTCTTGTTATGTGTTTAACAGCACCTACATTTTGCAGAAGAAAAAAGAAACTACTAAAAATGTATATCACAAATAAATGTTTTAAAATAAAATATAATATACGTATATAACAAACACTTACGTGATTCTTCTTCATCCAAAAAATTTTGCACGGTATGAACTACGCAAGAAGTTATAGGATCTGGAACTTGATTTGTATGCTTTTTCCCAGCACAAACCTGTTTCTTAAGATTTTGAGTCCATCCACATTCACCATGGGGGAATAACAGTGGATATTGTAGTAGATCATAGCACCCATAATAGTGACAAATACAATGAGTTTGAGGTTTGCCGAAAGCGTTTAAGTAGTCAGTACCGTCTAAAAAGTAGTTTTGTACGGCTCAAACACCATTGCCGAGGTTTGCTGAAATTGTTTCAGCTCATAACCTCTGTTTGCCAAGGCCCAGCCGAAGCTAGTTCGAGCCGCCGAAACAATGGTGTTGCCGAGACATAGACTCTTAGCCGAGGTCCAAGCTGCAACGATTCAAGGTTGAAAGGCCGGAACAAAGCTTCAAGCTAATGCCATGGCCGAAGCTTCAACTATATACAGAAATATTATAATATAATAAAATTAATTCACAATAATTACTTTTAAAATTTACTACATGATCTCCCTCATACTTTAGAGATACCATTTTACCTTTTGCATTAACTAAAATTAGATGATAAAACCTTGTCAATTACCGAGATTTGCCGAAAGCGTTTTAGTAGTCAGCACTATCTAAAAAGTAGTTTTGTACGACTCAAACACCATTGCTGAGGTTTGCTGAAATTGTTTTAGCTCACAACCTCTGATTGCCGAGGCCCAGCCAAAGCTAGTTCGAGCTGCCGAATCCAAGGTGAAATATTTCAACTTAATTGGAGTTCAAGTCATTTAATCCCAATACCCAGTTTTTTTTGTTTATTTTTCTTTTTTTTTTTTTGGTTGTAAATTACTGAACCCAAAAAAATCATATACTGTATAAGTGGGAGCACCTTCAAAAGGTAATACAAAGCCGCCATCAAATGATTTGATACCGTAAATTGATAAACACAAACCTGTTTTCGCAATCAACTGAACCACCCTTTTAAAATTTAGAATTATTATTAAAAAAGAGGGGAAATTTGATTACTCAAATTAAATTAAACCCAGAAAACAAAAAAGAAGAAAGATGATTACACCTTGTCAATTGCATAGGTTTGCCGAAGGTGTCTTAGTAGTCAGTACTGGCTAAAAAGTAGCTTTGGTTGACGCAAACACCATTGCCGAGATTTGCCGAAGGTGTTTTAGCACACTACCTCTGATTGCCGAGGCTCAGCCACAGCTTTTAAGAGCTGTCGGATCCAAGGTGTTGCCGAGACCGAGGTCCAAGCCTCAACGGTTCAAGGCACAGTCACTGAATAGTACGTGCATAACAGAAACTCGACCCCCCATAGTAGTTCGGATATTATGGCCGAAGCTTCAACTGTATACAAAAATATTATAATATAATAATATTAATTCATAATAATTACTTTTAAAATTTACTATATGATCTACCCCATACTTTGGAGATACCATTTTACCTTTTCCATTAACTAAAATTAGATGATGAAACCTTGTCATTTGCTGAGGTTTGTCGAAAGCGTTTAAGTAGTCAGTACCGTCTAAAAAGTAATTCTGGATGGCTCAAACATCTTTGCCGAGACTTGCCGAAGGTGTTTCAGCTCACAACGTCTAATTACCGAGTCCCAGCCAAAGCTAATCCGGGACGCCAAATCCTATGTGTTGCCGAGACCGAGTCTCTTAGCCGAGGTCCAAGCCGCAACGATACAAGGTTGAAATGTCGTAGCAAAGCTTCAAGAACTCTGCCATGTCCGAAGCTTTAACTATGTACAGAAATATTATAATATAATGAAATTAATTTACAGTAATTACTTTTAAAATTTACGACATGATCTCCCATTAACTAAAATTTACTACATGATCTCCTTCATACTCATTATGCAAAAAAGTGCAATCAGAGCTGGATTAGCAATATAACTTTATGTGCTTGTTGCTAAATAATAAAACGTAAACATCTTTCAGTAGCTCGATCAATCCTAACATTTATTAATTTTATAACTTCATACTTTTGAAATGAATTAAATTAATTACTAATACTAAATTCATAATCTACAAAAACCAAACCAGCTTGATTGGGCGAAGGAAAATATGGAACTTCTAGAATTAAGATTCAGAGTAGATGTTTTCAATAGTATAGTACGACCAAAGTTAAGGTATGAAAAACCAAAATTCTAGGCTGAAGCTATGTACTTGGCAACATGTTGAGAAAGTCCAAGAAAACAAACAAAAAGTAAAACTAAAGCAATTAGGCGAAAACAGAGGGAAGCTATGAAAAACCAATCGACATTCATTTTAAAAAACTCCCAAACCGGATTTGTATACTTGAGATAATTCCAATCAAAAGAAATCATAGTTTGGAGAATAAAACAATAAAGAGAACTCTAAACCGGCAGCCGCCCACACGCGGACACACAGCTGCCAAACTTAGTACAAACTTAGACAAAAACTAATAAAGAGTATTTTGTACAGATGGCAAGCTGAAAAAAAGGCAAAAGAGCAGAAACGATGTGTCAGCATTCAAGCACATGTAGAGCCGCAAGATTCTGCGGACGATTGCCCGATTTCCTATGCATTAGCGTCTGCCACATGAGCATCAGGAACCTTTTCAGTGTCAGCAACAGAAGACATAGAAGTCCTGGCAGCATCCAGAACCTGAGTCTCAGCTTTCTCTTCCTCATCATCATCATCTGAGGCCAAAGCTTCCTTTGCGGCTAGCCGAGTAAGTAAAGCAAGCTCATTAGGATGAGGACGCTGCATGTTTGGGTGGGGAGGTCCATAGACCATTCCTCAGCCAAATCCCAGTTGATATTTGGTTCAGCATGAATCGCAAGGCGGCGAGCAACTTTGAACCCGTTTTCATAACCCTCGTTGTGTTGTTCCTAGGTGTAAATCTGGGTCTTCAGCAGCTTCCTCGCACTTTCCAAGTCAGCCCTGGTCTCAGCAGTAGCATCCCTCTCAATTTGAAGTTGGCTTTGAATCTCTGATAAATTCAGGTCTTTAGCTGAGATTGAGTTCTTCAGACGTTTGATCTCAGCCTCAAGTTCAGACTACTTCAGCTCATTTTTTTCCGTGATGAGGGAAAGTTGGCTTTGAGCTTCTATCAAACTTAGTTCTTTAGCTGAGACTAAGTCCTTCAGACGATTGATCTCAGCCTCAAGTTCAGACTGTTTCTGCTCAGCTTCTTTCCTCATGAGGGAATTTTTTTCATTCAGATCCTTGGCCAGTTGCTCTCGGGCAGCTGCTTCTTGCTGCAACTTCTCCTGAATCCGAACCTTTAAGGTAGGAATGTCCTCAGCTCCATAAGTGCGAATCAACTCCTCACCTTGCTCAATCTCAGATTCGTTGTCGCATCTTCAGCACGTTTTTTCTCAAGCTCAGCCAAATGGACTCGATGCTCTGCTGTTTCAGCTTTTTTTTTTTCAGCTCTTCGATCAAACCAGCAGTAATCACATGGTTCTGAATGGCCTACACATTGGGAGTACAAGAGTCAGCTGAAACAAAAACAAAAAGGGAAATTTTGTTCTCTGAATAAAGACAGCCGAACTTATGGACTTGGGAAACCTTATTAAAAAAGCAGTCGGAGCAAATTACCTGCATCAACAGTTTAAAATTCTCAGCAACGGGGTCTGGTACTTTCAGGGTCCGGACGCTCCAGCAGTAGCCCGATTTGACCAGATTCTGGCTTTTTCCAACTTCGAGAGTCCAGACAAATCCCCAAAAAACTCAACAGCCGAATTCCGGCTTTCCATCAAATTGTCCCTCACAGCATCGGGGACAATCACAAGTGGGACAGACTCAAACCCCATCTCATTAGACCGAAAAGTCTTAAATGAGTCTGCAGCAGAAGCAGTTGGCACATCTACCTGTCGAGGCTCGTTGACACACTAATCGCGTCTTTAAAATTTTCTGGCCTCACTTCTAGAAGCAACACATCGTCGTCCCCAATGTTTGTGATGAAGGCATCAGCCTGCCTTTGAATTTCTTCGTCAAAAGGGGTTGTCGAATGTTGAGACAGATGAGGCATCGGAGAAGGAGGTTTCTACTGGACCTCTTCATCTGGGTTCCGAGCTGAAGAAGGATTTGGAATTTTCTCCTTGGACACTTTCCCTGGACCATCGTCTCGAGGCATCGGAGAAGGAGGTTTCTGCTGGACCTCTTCATCTGGGTTCCGAGCAGAAGAAAGATATGGAGTTTTCTCCATGGACACTTCCCCTGGACCATCGTTTCGCCGAGACCTTTTCGGCGATGGAGAAGTATCTTCTAAGGGAAATTGGCCTAGGTTGACAACGACCCTAGGCTTTCTCTTCCTAGCCATCCCTTCGACTTTGTTGTCTGAAGAAGAGATATCCCATGAAGACTCTTTTTGTCGTGCCTCTACTTTTGCTTCGTCACTCTGCGACAAAAGATTCAGAGGGTGTAGAAGTACGTATCAACATAATCCAAAAAAAAAACAAAAATAATGTATAGATAGGAAGACTACCAAAGTTCTATAGTTTTATAGTTTTTTAACTTCTCACAAGAGAAAGGCATACCAAGCAAGTCATAAGAGAAAGGCTACCAAAATTCTATAGTTGTTTAAGTTCTCACAGGCTGAGCAGTAAGCAAACAATATGCACCCGAAAGACTATACTTAGCAAAGTTCTTTCAAATTAGGAAAGATATATGCGACATGCATAGCGAAGCCGAAACAACATGCTTATAAATTGGGAAACGTACGTGCTGAAGTTTCATACCTAGTTAGGAAGATTACTAAAATTACGCAAATCAAGCAAGTCATAAGAGAGTGGAGAATTACGTATTAGCATTATCCAAAAAAAAAAAAAAACAATGTATAGATAGGAAGACTACCAAAGTTCTATAGTTGTTTAAGTTCTCACAAGAGAAACGCATATCAAGCAAGTCATAAGAGAAAGGCTACCAAAATTCTATAGTTGTTTAAGTTCTCACAGGTTGAGCAGTCAGCAAACAACATGCACCCAAAATACTATACTTAGCAAAGTTCTTTCAACTTAGGAAAGATACATGCAACATGCATAGCAAAGCCGAAACAACATGCTTATAACTTTGGAAACGTACGTGCTGAAGTTTTATACTTAGATAGGAAGACTACTATAATTACGCAAATCAAGCAAGTCATAAGAGAAAGGCTACCAAAGTTTTATAGCTGTTTAAGTTCTCACAGACTGAGCAGTCAGCAAACAACATGCATCCGAAATACTATACTTAGCAAAGTTCTCTCAAATTAGGAAAAAAAAATGCAACATGCATGGCATAGCCGAAACATCATGCTTACAAATTGGGAAACATATGTACTGAAGTTTCATACTTAGAAGAAATTTGAAGCAAAACAGAGCAAAGGATAAGCTTGTGCTCACCGAAGTTTTCACCAAGTCGTCCTCTTCAAAACTGGCATCGTCCTCGGCCTCAGAGTTAGACTCAGAAATACCGGCTTCAACAGTAGCAGCAGTGGCTAGAATTTGCTTTTCAGGACCCAAAAGAAAAAATGGGTCACGTTTCAAGTACCAAGGCTTCTACTTGGAGTATTCAATTGAACTGACTATGTCTAGCTGAGACACGCGCAGCGTAAGGGCTCTATCGGAAGGAGGAGTGATTTGAGGATTTCTCTTGGTCACTTTTCTTTCGGTGTTGATGCCCAGATGTCTGTAGTTCAAGCCGCAGTTCGTCTAATACAGCACTGAAAATCCAAAATGAAAGAAGTCAAAAAAAAAAAAATAACAAAACAAACAACAACAATTTCAACAAATACATAAAAAAACAAGAACGAGCCTTCGGCCCCAACCGAGATTCTTACCATCTTGGTATTTTCGGCTGAGGCCGACGGCAGCTAATATCTTCTCTTGGAAGATATAGTGATAGAAAGGGAGCCAAGTGGCCGGAATGTATTTTTCTCGCCCCCGTCTTCCCGTAGCCACTTTTGCAAAGAGTTTTAGCAGCTCATTATCTTCGATCGAAAATTCATCAGGACCGATAGCAGACATTTTTGGATCAGGCATCCTCAAATGTCTCGGCCCTCTAAAATAGTTAACATGCTCTTCTTCAGACGGAGCCCTCACCCAAATCCATTGACCCCTCTAATCTTTATCCGAGGTATCATTCGGCCAAGTGGTCAAAGTAGTTCGTTTTGCTTCAATGCGCCACCATCCAGGGCCATGAGGTTCGGAAGACTGTCTGTTCGACACCAAATTATGTAATTGCCGAAATACGTGTATGCTAGGGTCAAACCCATAAAAAAGGGCAACCCATAAAATGTCATTACCCGCCGGATGCTGAACGGGGTTATTAGCTGGCACAACGCAATGTTGTATCCATTCAACACTTTCGTCACGAAGTGATGAAGAGGAAATCTCAGCCCTAACTGTATTTGCCTGATGTAAACTCCAACATACCTAGGCGGCGGTCTGTGGATTCTATCTTCTAAAACTGGCATTCGGCACCAGTACCCATCCTGTTCATAAATCCCGTAAAAATTTCGATTTGCTCGACAAAGCGATGGCGGGCATTCTGTACAATCCACCATTTGTACGGAGCAGTAGTCGCAAGTCCCGAATTTTCAGTAGGGTTGTACCATTCTTTAGCACCTTCTAGCAGACAGCGAGGCCCATGCACAGCACCACTTGCAAATGAAGTAGGCTCTTCCCACTCCCTGAACGTCACAGAGGCAAATGGTCTAGCTGATGCCAATGGTACAACCGATATCGGAGAATCGCTTGTAGGTTCCCTTTCCTCCGTACTGGGAACTGTAGCAGTGTGGCTAAGAGGTGGCATCCGACCAAGCGGCTGTTTACGCCGATGACCTGGAGAAAGAACTTGTGGCCTCTCAGCTTCTTCTCCTTCAGCAGTAATGGGCCTTTTGCCCAAATCCCGGTCTCTAACCATATTTTCGAAGGAAAATCGAACCAAAATGGAAATTACAAAAATTTAAACAAATCCGGAAGAATTTCATCGGTAATTACCTATACCTAGCTCGAAATTCGCCGGTCTTGTACGTTGGAGTCTCGGATTCTGAAGTAAACCTTGGATTAACAGGAATTTGGGATGGAAATTCAATTTTGGGAAGGAAATTTGCGATTTCTAGGGTTGTGTTTGCGAAAAAGTGATTAGTGAATGGCGGAGGAAGTGTTTAACTATGGGCTTCTAAATTTCGGAACTTTAATACTTAACAAACTGCCATGATTCCCACTAAACTATTATTAAACACATTTTCCTAAAAATAACTACCCACTAAACCTCTCAACTCCTTTATTACTCTCATTAATGACGGTAGTAACCGTTGAAATTACCCAAATTCCATCAATTTCAAAGTGCAATCATTTGTGGTATTTGGTAATCAGGCAAATTATATTTTGGTTGTTAATATTAAAGAACAATGAATCGGAAGAAAAATGTCTAACAGAGTACAAAAAACATACGACACAGAGTTTGTTTGTAGTTGTTTTGTTCAGATGCTTTTAACACGGCATTAGGATCAAAAGTCTTTGGTTTCAAATGTCTTTAACCAGGCTTAATTATATTGAACAAAATACGTTTTAAAAGAAAAGGTATCAGAAGAAAAGTGATTGACAAAGTGCAAGCAACATAGGCTAAATCAAATATAGGGTAAACCAAATTTGCCAAATTAAATATGTGGCCTCATGCATAGAAACGACATTGGGATCAAATGTCATTGACACGACATTGGGAAACATTGTGCATATTTAGACATTGGAATCAGATGTCATTGACAAGGCACTGTGATTAAAGGTCTTTGGTGTAAAATGTCTTTTACCATGCCTATTTAGGTTAAACCTAAAACGTTTTGAAGGGAAAGGTGTCGGAAGAAAAGTTCTTGACAAAATGCAAAAAACACAGGCTTAATCAAATATAGACTAAACCAAATTTGCCAAAGTAAATATGTGGCCTTATGCCTAGACACGGCACTGGTTTGCCCAACATTGGAATTAAAGGTCATTGGTTTCAAATGTCCTTTACCACGCCTAATTATATTGAACTAAAATGCTTTGAAGGGAAAAGTGACACAATAAAAGTGCTTAACAAAGTGCAAGAAACATATGATACTGAGTTGGTTGGTAAACATTGTGCATATATAGTCATTAGGATCAAATGCCATTGATACGACATTGGGATTAAAGATCTTTAATTTCAAATGTCTTTTACCATGACAAATTATGTTAAACCCAAAGCGCTTCAAAGGGAAAGTTGTCGGAAGGAAATTGCTTCACAAAGCGTAAGAAAAAAGTTATACGAAGTTGGTTAGCAAACATTATACACATTTTAAAAAAATTTCGTAAGTGTACGTGACTTCACATATTTAGAAAAGCGCTTGACAAGTGCAAGAAACATATACTAAATCAAATATAGGCTAAATTAAAATCGCCAAAGTAAATATGATACTGAGTTCAATGGCAAACATTGTGCATGTATAGACATTGGGATCAAATGTCGTTGATACGACATTGGAATTAAAGGTCTTTGATTTCAAATTTCTTTTACCATGCCAAATTACGTTAAACCTAAAACGTTTTGAAGGGAAAAGTGTCGGAAGAAAAGTGTTCGATAGAGTGCAAGAAACATATGATACAGAGTTGGTTGGCAAACATTGTGCACACTTTGGTATTCTTTTGTTAGTGTAGGTGCCATGCCAAATTAGGTTAAACCCAAAACGTTTTTAAGGGAAAGGTGTTGGAAAAAAAGTGCTTGACAGAGTGCAAGAAACATATGATACAGAGTTGGTTGGCAAACATTACGCACATATTGGTATTCGGTTGTTAGTGTAGGTGACTTCTCATATTTAGAGAAGTGCTTAACAAAGTGCAAAAAACATAGACTAAACCAAATATAGGCTAAACCTATTTCGCCAAAATAAATATTTGGCCTTATGCCTAAACACGGCATTGGGATCAAATGTCATTGACATGGCATTGGGATTTCAAATTTTTGGTTTCAAATAACTTTTACCATGCCCAATTATGTTGAACCTAAAAAATTTTTAAATCATAATGTATATCAATTATAATATATTATTGCTAAATAAATTTGAAATTATTAAAAGGTATGCTCTCAAACTTCAAAGCAATAATGTTTTAAATATAATACAACTTTGTTGTGATGATCAAAAGCATATGCAATAATACAATGTATAGTGTAATCTCTTGTTATAATTGTACATTATTTATATAAGGTATTAGAACAAAAAACATTGTATCAATAACACTAAACAACAACTTAAATGTTTAATGCTAAATTATTTGCGAATACTTCAAAATATCAAAAGATACTACATTTCTAACTGAGTTTATGTGATACCCTTAAGGTGGTTTCATAGTATACACAACAACATTTTCAGCTTTTAGCCCGAGATAAAGCCACATACAGTTGACCATGTGAAAAACACGGCCGAGGAAGATATATCAAAACTTGATTCAACGTCTGCCCTTGTGATTTATTAATCGTCAGGGAAAAACATAATTTAATTGGAAATTATTTCCTTTCAAAATTAAATGGATACCTGCTATTTGCTGGAGGGCGTAAAGTTGCTCGATGCACAAAAACAGTTTTACCTTTGTATTGTCCAACAGAAATTTCACAGACAATAATGTTGGGCATAAAAGTCTTACAATTAATCTCGTTCCATTACAGAGCCCTTCAGAAGGCATTATATTGCATAACAAAAGCACTGGACAATCCTTTTTAAGGACAAGCTCATGGGAACTCATCCCCCCTGGGCAAAGTTTATTAAACTCCATCGGATAGATACTGCATGTATCATTGAGCATTACATCAAAACTTTTATAAACCACTTTTTCTCCTGGAAACTGGTTAATCAAAACTGAATTCACCATATCCACATCGTCATTCATCGGAGTTAAAATTGCCATATCTATAAAGATATCTGATGTACTTGTTGCTTTCTCAACTTCTGGAAATGTTGCTTTTATAATCTCCAAAATGGGATCCTTTTCCATATCCCAATGTCGAATCATTCCATCAGGCAGTTGTACATAACCACACTCATTTGTTTGTTATTCACCGTTGCCAAGAGATAACAAAAACGAACAGAATGCAAGATCTTCACGAGCTCGCTGATTTTCTGTTAATTTAAATCTTTTCAGAGATGGCCAGATATATGAAGCGATAATGCTTGATTCAACAGCTTGTCTTAAGGTCTTTTGAGGTACAATTGGTAGAACCTGTCTAAAATCTCCGCCAAAAATGATAAGCTTACCACCAAAAAGTGTTGTATTTTCACAGATATCTTGTAACAGCAAATCAAGGGCCTGTAAATTCGCCTTGTTGGTCATAGAAGCCTCATCCCAGATAATCAAAGTTGTCTCTTTTATTAAATGTGCTAAACTACTTTGTTTTGGCACATCACATGTAAAACAACTCTTATGATCAACTGGTATTTTAAATCTTGAATAAGCTGTTCTGCCTGAAGGGAGATTTGATGCTGCTATTCCAGATAATGCAGTTGGCAACACAATTTTATTCATTATTCGAATTTCTACATATAAACAATTGTATAAAAATATCTTGCCCGTGCCACCTGGTCCATCAATAAAAAAAATCACCTCCTTTTCCCTCATTGACGTGTTTCATTATGTAATCAAATTCTTTCAATTGAGCTGGATTCAAACGTTCTTTTGAATTTATGAATTCTTCAAGAATAGCTGTATTTAAAGCATCTGCTATATCTCTCGTTTTTCTAAACTCATCACTGACATTATAACTTAGATGATCTAGCCCAAAAGTTTTTAGTGATTTACCAATTGATTCAAGATGTTGTTCTAACAAACTGACAGTCAGCTGTTTTATTTTTTCGGTACAATCCTTGAATTGATACCTAAAATCTTCTGACAACGATGTGTAATATTTTTCCCATAAAGCAGATGGATCGCTCGGTTGAAAAAATATCAGAACTGTTGCAAATAGTCGTCTAAAAGCACCTGGTAACTGTACCTCTGCAGCTTCAGCCAGGCAAATAGATGCAGCATCATCGTCTTCTAAAAGACCAAGTCGTTTAGCAGTTTCTTGAAATGTAGCACAGACATAATTATCAACCGTACATAAGTCTGAAAAAGATGTTGAATTTCGTATATTAAGCAGTAAAAGTCATAGAAAATAACGTTCACCTTCAGCAGGTAAGACAAACGATATCCTCCCAACAACAGTTAGTGTATTTTTCCTGCCTTTCCATTCCTTTGTACTTGCATCCCATCTGTAGTGCTCTGGAAATTCACCATATAAAAGGTTAATGCCACCATTAATTGTAAAATTCATTGCAAAGTATTCTGTCAATGGTGTACGTGAACGCTTAGGATCTCTCACTACCCGTTTGAGATTTTCATGTGGTCTTACAGCAATGGATTGCATATACGGAAGATGTATAGGCAACGGCATAACAGGAGGATAGATTTCATACAAATCAAACCCAAATATTCGCCATACTCCTTCACATGGGGATACCCACCTAACAATTTAAAATCACTCAGTTCCAATGAAATATTAGAAATGATACGAAACAAAATCTAATAATGCAAACTAAATAATCAATACCAACCTGCCAGATTCAAATTGTTCAATTTCATCAACTTTATTATCATTTGTGGCAGATATCTTGAATGATATTCGATCGTGCCCTTTGTAAACGTATTTGTACAAATATTTTACTGCTTTGATAGTTGAGCATACCTCAACATTAATATGACAGTCAAACATGAGTAGTAAATATGGATTGTAAGGTACTACCCATTGGTTATCTAGCTCGGCTCATCTGATTTTCACCTTTTCACCTATTTGTCTTCTCCTATATATAGGATATCCATCTTTGTTGTTTGCTGTTTCAAAATTGTAGTCTTTTGGATATCCATTTTTACAGACTAACTTTCTCCCATCCATTTTCATGCAAGGACATTTTGGATTCAGCTTGCCGCAAGGCCCGTGCATCATATGAGTTAAGACAACTTTACGAAGATGAGGATTATCAAACAACGAGATTTCAGCACAAACAAATTTATCATACTCTTTTGGGCCTCTTATTTTGAAGTCACGTTTCAGTATTATTAAAAAATGTGCATGTGGTAATGCCCTCTTTTGGAACTCAACAACATAGATCATTACTGCCACTTCACCAAAGAGTTTTTCTTTCTTAATCTTTTTTATAACGCCAATAATTTAGCACGGAATATCCGAGCCACTATATCTGGCCTATCTTGTGCTTTCTCTCCAGGTTGTAGTTAACACTGTATTTTCGGCCAATTTGCATTGCATGTCATGGTAATAAACAAATCCGGCTTGCCATACCTCTGAACTAATTCCATTGCATTTAGATATCGACGTTTAAGATCTCTAGGACACCCAAGGAACGATGGAGGCAAAACAACAAGATGTCCAATCTTCGAAGCATCTGTCTCTCCACCTAACACACTATCAAGAATACCTTGATAAAGATCAGCTCTAATTATATCTTGATTGTTTCGTAGATAATCGAGCCTTAAATTCTCTATCTTGACATACATGTCAACAACAAACTGCTGAAAACATCTTCCACCTCTTAGGAGCATATTTTTGGGCCTAATTTGTAATTTGTAGGCATAGTATTCTCTTGGAGAAATATATTTATCAGCTCTTGTTATGTGTTTAACAACACCTACATTTTGCAGAAGAAAAAAGAAACTACTAAAAATGTATATCACAAATAAATGTTTTAAAATAAAATATAATATACGTATATAACAAACACTTACGTGATTCTTCTTCATCCAAAAAATTTTGCACGGTATGAACTACGCAAGAAGTTATAGGATCTGGAACTTGATTTGTATGCTTTTTCCCAGCACAAACCTGTTTCTTAAGATTTTGAGTCCATCCACATTCACCATGGGGGAATAACAGTGGATATTGTAGTAGATCATAGCACCCATAATAGTGACAAATACAATGAGTTTGAGCAGAATTTCCATACACAAGAATATGTGGAGTGCTTATTTGACTTGAAGACGCACCATCTGACCACACTACAACAACTTCATCTGAGACAGGTGCATTGTAAACCCGTTGATCCAAAACAGTACTTTGAGATAAGACTATCTGCGTGTTTTCATCAATCTCTATTTCCCTCAACGATCTGAATAATCTTACATAAGGATTGATCTCAGTAATCTTCATTAATATACGAATAATATCTTCCCGTACTTCAGGAAAACAATTTACTCGATTCTGGACTTTGTGCTGGCCATCATAGAAATAAAGCTGCACATATTCTGTACAGGTTTTTTTTAGCAGCTGAAGTTTGTGCAAAAAACTACTTACGTTTACTTTTACGCTGCTCATATATTTGTGAAGAACTCCCCACATTATCTAATAATTCATAACAATTTATATTAACAACAACATACTGAAACAATGAATGTGTTATACATAATATCAGACATGAAATGCACAAAGATAATTAATAATAAGAGGTGTTTCGGGGTTTTCTGATGTCCTGCGGGAGAGTTACAATTCCGAGACTGGAACCGGACGCCAGTACCTGCAAAACAAACGGATGCTCCGGATGATTGGAGATCCGCCTCAGACGGTCAAGTTAGTACTTGATTAAGGAGTAATTAATGCGGAAATTAAAGGAGGATTAAGGGAGGTATTTATAACCTTGGGAAACGTGCCAACCCTAGGTTTAGGTTAACCTTGGGCTGATTGGGCTTCCCTCGAAAGTTGGGCCTGGGTGGCCGGTTTCTCCATTAGGCATGGATTATGCCATGTGTCATGACATAATAGGTCCAGGGTGGACGAATAAGCGTGTGCCACGTGGCAAGCCCTGACAGTTCCAACTGGGGGACACTTGGCAGGACCTGATTAGCCCACGTGGCGCATTCCGATTGGTGGGAGCAAAATCCCCTAATCATTTGCCCCTCACAGGTGGCACGTGACTGGTCACGTGTTACCTGTGACAGGTGTCGCCCTGTAACAGGCGACGGCCTGCTACAGGTGTCACTCGGCGAAAGGCCGAGAGATTCTCCCGCGAAAATTTTGAATTCTGGAGGTGACCCTTCGCCTTCTCACTTCGCCTATATAAGGGAGTGTTGACTTCGGTCATTTTCACACTTGAGAACTTTGTGAGAGAACATTCGGACCCCTGAACTTGCTCTGACATTTTGGACCCTTTCTGCCTACCGCCTGCTCTGACAAGCCGACTGCAAAGGATTTTCAGAACTCCATCAACGTCACTCGTTCAGGTAACCGTCGGTTCTCTTACTTTTAATTTTCTCTTTATTTTATTCTTTTTTGAAATGACACCACGGAAGCACACGACACGACCTAGATTAGTGATCAGCCGGTCACCGGGGACGGCTAAATCTAGGACTAGGAGTGCCGCCTGCCCTTTTCCGGACCCATCTTTGCCCTTTATACAAAGTCCGACTGTCTTTGTGTCTATGCAGAACATGATGGCCAGAACAAAAAGAACTGCTAAGATTTCGAACTCAGACGGCTCCTCCCACAGGGTGCCGATTAGTGAAACATCTGACGAGGCGCCAGATGTGGTAGTGAACCAAAGCGGCTTGAAAGCCGGCAGTTCTGAGGGAGGAGTCAAAGTGACCCCTTCCAATTTTACAGTTGACAAGTCTACATTCTCTCCTGCTCCTTTTAAAGGAGAGGAGGCGGGCCCCTCTGGGAGAGGGGAGGAGTCGTCTTCTTCGGACTCGTCAGAGGACGAATCCGAATCTAGCTCTTCTGGTCATGCTTCTCTGGACACAGAAGAGAAAAACAGTCGCCTACAAGAGGCGAGGCTTTCTCACGCAGTTGAGAAGGGGGACAATTGGGCGGAGCCATCCGCCTCTTACCGAGAGCAAAATACCCCCTACTACTGCACTGTCCCACGGGGCCGGATAACGGCCATGCAAGAGAAAGTGGGGAGCTTTATTGCGAACCACACAATGGGCCCCGGCTTTTTAGTGTTCGTGCCGGATCCAGAAGACACAGTCGTCTGGCCGGCTGGTACTAGTTATGATGGCGCCTGCTTTGGCTGCTACGAGGCGGCCATCAAGGCTGGGCTGCGCTTCCCGCTACATCCGGCTGTTCAGCGGATCTTGGATGGGTATGAGTTGGGGTTATGGCAGTTAGCCCCGAACTCCTAGGTCAACGTACTCGGCTATGTGGTCGGGTGCGAACTGCACGGGGTGGAGCCAAACTTCGAGGCTTTCGCCCACATTAACTACCTCAGCCGGACCCCTAAGGCAGGCGGTACCGGCTGGTATCAATTGACGAGCCACAGGGGCTACCTCATGACAAGAGGTAAAGCAAACAAATGGAAGGACTGGCGGAGCACCTTCCTTATCATTGAGAGTTCAGACACAGAGCTGAACAAACGCTTCAACAGGTGGAACAGGAATCCGCCCTTTCTTGCAGGCGGCCGCATCATGCCGCCTGTTCCCCCCAAGGCTAAGAAAGAGATCCTAGATAAAGGACTCTTCAAAGTAGAGTCGAGGGTGAACTCTACTTCAGGGGTACGAGAGCAAGTACCCCTGCACTGCGTCCCGAGCTTCAAATGGCTCTACGACGAGTACTTTTTGGCCGCCTGTGGCCTCAGCAGTCGGTGCTCAAGAGGTAGCCGGCCTGTCGAATACTCTGTTTTTCATGCGTCATTGTTATGACTTTTATTTAACTTTACTATTTGTTTTTGCAGCGGACGCCATGAGCAAAATTACCGCCTCCAAGATTGCGGCGGCCATGTTGCGGGCCTCCATCATGCAACAGTCTTCAACCGACTCCCCCAACAAGGGGGCACCCTTGGTGAGCTTCGAAACTTTCACTCTCTTTTTGGAGTTGGGTTTATGCATATACTGACCGAGTGTTTGTTTTTGTGTTGTTTTTTTTTTTTTTAGACGGGCGCTCCAAGAGCTTCTTCTTCCCAACATCCGGACTCCAAGACCCGGAGGACGACTGTTGCGAGCTCTCCTGGTTCTGCCAGGAAACATGCGGCAGCTGAGAAACAGCCAGCCACTCCTTCTAAAACTCCAATTGGGCCGTCTAGAAGTATGAAGCTGTCTTTGTGAATTTAGACTTGTTCCTTTCTTTACTAGGTCTAACTCGTTTGTTTATGGTTGATGCAGCCGGCCCTCAGGAGCCTGACTTGGTCGAGGTGGCCAAGTCTATGATCAAGGTCGTTCCTCCAGCTGAAAGGGAGGCGGTCAGGGGTGTCGGCACCCTTGACCTAGACGGGATTGCAGGGGTCCTTGCTGAGGTATACTTAGCATATTTTTGGTTATTTGAATTCCAGGACGCCTGTTTTTGTTTGGAAATTGACGCCTGTTCCCTTTTTACTTAGGCCCTGCTCCGAGTGAACGGCCTCCGCAAGCCGTTTGACAGGAAGAACAAAGAGGTAAAGGCTGCAAAAGCTATGGCCGCCTCTGACTGTGATAAGGCAATGTTTCAAATTGCCCAAAATGAAGTTCTGACAATTGACATTCTTTATTATCAGGCGCAGGCTACTTCTCCCATCCGGGCTCAGTTAGAGGCGGCCCAGAAGAAAAATAGCGAGCTGGAGGCGACCATCAACAATCTCAAGGCCGAGCTGAGACCTCTTCGCCAAAAAATGTCCTCATACGACACCTTGGAGAAATCCTTGGCGCACGTAAAGGAACGCTTGGTGACCCAGGAGAAGAGTCTTACTCAGGAGCTCTCGGAAAAGGCCGAGCAAGAAAAGAAAGAGCTGGTCCGGGAGATGATGGAAGACTCTGCTCAAATCCAGCGCATGACCTGGGGCCGCCTCTTCCCCAATGCCGACTATTCCTCCTGGGAAAAAACGTACCGCCAGTGTTCTGATAGATATAATCAAGAGATCCTGGCGGCTGCTGAGGACGAGGCGTTGGAGGAGGAGGAGCCGGTAGTGGCGCTTGTGCCGCTTGGGGGTAATGCATCGAAGAAGGATGCAGCTGAAGCCGAGTCCAGCAAAAAAAGTGCTGACGAGGCGGCAGCTGCTAATATTGAAGATATGCCCCCTTCTTAAGCGTTATGTCTTCTTTTCACGGCCTGCGTGCCGTTTGTTTCTATTTACCCGGCCAGGGGGCCGGGGTTCTGAATATTTGGCTGGTCCTTAATGATCGGCTTCTTTTTATGCCAAAATATTTCATTTTTGTTTTGCTTCAAATTTGTTTAAGTATCGAATATTCTGATATCCAATTGCACACTATACCGACTGTTTTGCATGGCCGATAGTTGCGGACAGGTACGAGATATTTAGTCACGCCATCTATGCCCCTGGACGACTGGTTGTCTGTTTCCAGGCTAAGCGATCAGTTGGCCACTTTAAAGAATGGATTTCCTTCAACCAAGTAGGAAGGTGGTTTCCTACCTGCCTTATTTGTTTCTTTGTTTTTTAAGCTAGAGACTCTAGTCGGTCCAGGCCGACTGTTCCCCGCCACTTTTAATCTAGTGTGAACAGGCGCTGTATGAACACTTTTTTAGCTTCATACTAAATTTTTTTTTTGAGTGACTAAGTTAACATAATTGTTACCTAGTCGCCAAGTGACTGAGTAGTAGAGGTATCAAGCGGTGGGTACCGGTTGTTCCCCTTTATTCGCCAATGTTTGTTGGCTATTAACTCATAAGATACCAACTATTCTTATCCCAAGTAGTTCAGTCGGTTGGTTGACACGGGTGGTTACTGCGAACACTTGTTTGACCTGATTAGTCAGTTAAGTGAGAGGTATCCTTGCCTGGGAAACGGCTACGTGGTTGTCTTGGTTAGACAGTCGTATAGGTGCCGTGTAATGATTTTATAGAACAATGTTCCACCCAAAAGGGAGCTGCTCTCTGCGACGAATTTCATCCGGATGGATGCCGTCGGACGCCTGCTATAATGTTGGGACAGGTCGAATTGAATTTATATTTGGATCGGTTGTCTTGGCGCCTGGTCTGATCATTTTAGCCATGAGCCTTTGATAGTTCTTGGTGAACTGTGTTCTGGGAGAGTAACCGGTTGTGTGGAACAAGCGGCATGCCCCTCTTAAGTAAAAATTAAAAATGGAGAGTAGCCGACTGTTTGTTAGTAGGCATGCCCCTCTTAGGTAAAAATTAAACATGGAGAGTAGCCGACTGTTTGTCAGTAGGCATGCCCCTCTTAGGTAAAAATGAAAATTAAACATGGAGAGTAGCCGACTGTTTGTCAGTTGGCATGCCCCTCTTAGTACAGAATTGAATGAAACATCAAACTTTTATTAAGTAGCCCTCGACTATTTACATCATTCAAAAGAAATATTTCTTAAGATTATCTACATTCCAGGTTCGAGGCAACGGTTGGCCGTCTGGTGTTTCCAGACGGTAGGTACCGTCCCTGACCTCTTCATAGATTCGGTAGGGTCCCTCCCAGTTGGGAGTTAGTTTGCCAGACTTATTAGCCCTACCAACTGCTTCCATTTTTCTAAGTACAAAGTCCCCCACTTTGAGTGGACGCCTGTGTACTTTTTTGTTGTATGATCTAGTCATTCTCAGGCGGTAAATTTCATGGCGCAAGACAGCATTGCCGCTCCTTTCTGGGAGTGAGTCTAATGCCAGGCGCATGGCTTCCTAGTTTGCCTCTTCGTCATATAGCATTACTCGAAGAGTCGGCTCGTAGTGTTCTATTGGAAGAACAGCTTTCGCACCATAAGTTAGGAGGAATGGAGTTTCTCCAGTCGCCCCTTTTTCAGTCGTCCTAACGGCCCAGAGGACATGTGGCAATTCATCCGCCCATAGGCCGCCTGCTCGTTCAATTTTTTTCTTGAGACCGTCTGAGATGATTTTATTAAAAGCTTCTACCTGGCCGTTTGCTTGTGGACGGCCGACTGATGCAAAGTGGTGTGCAATTCCTTGGTCACCTTGAGAACAGGCGTCTCAAATTGGGGACCATTATCAAAGACCATAGACATGGGAAACCCGAACCGAGTGATGACATTTTTCCAGATGAATGAAATTACATCCTTCGTCTTGATTCCCTTTACAGCCTCCGCCTCCACCCATTTAGTGAAGTAGTCGACTGCAACAAGTATGTACCTCCTTCCGCCTGTAGCAGGCGTATAGGGACCCAGAATATCCATGCCTCACTTAGCAAACGGTAGTGGGCTATGAATGGTAGTGAGGTCAGTAGCCGGACGGTGAATTAGTTTTCCAAACCTTTGGCACTTGTCACATTTTTTCACCATCTCCATTGCATCTGCTTCTAAAGTAGGCCAAAAGTAGCCCTGCCGCCTTGCCCATTGAGCAAGCGTCCTACCGCCTATATGGGAAGCACAGTAACCAGAGTGAAGATCGTCTAGTATCTCTCGCCCCTTTTCTGGAGTAACACAGTTTAAGTAGGGTTGAAGGTACCCTCTTTTGTGAAGTTCTCCCTTTATCATTTCAAAACTGGCTGCCAGTTTTTTCAGCGCTGCCGCCTGGTGATGATCATCCGGCAGGGTACCGTCTGTCAGATATGCCCTGATTGGATCCATCCAGGTTGAGCTTCTGTCTAGGATTCCAATAGGGTCTTCCTCGATGCTTCTCTTCTCCATTACTTCCCAAAAAACAGTTCGAGGAGTATCACAAGAGGCGGACGATGCTAATTTTGAAAGTGCATCCGCCTGGTTGTTCTCTGATCTCGGCACTTGAGTCAGATGAAAATCTTCAAGGGAACCGACTGCCTGTCGTACCGCCTGTAAATACTTGATCATGGCCGGATGGGTTGCTTCGTATTCGCCATTATACTGACTCACTATCAATTGTGAATCGGAAAAGGCGTTTATCTTTCGTGCCCCTGCCGCCTTGCACATGCGGATTCCGGCTAGTAAAGCTTCATATTCTGCCTCATTGTTTGAGGCCTGAAAACGGAAGCGTAGAGCATATTCGTACCTGTCGCCTTCTGGCGACTGACATATGACGCCTGCTCCACAACCATTTGACGTAGAGCTTCCATCCACATATACCTTTCAGAATTGGTCTGGATCTCGAGAATCAGGGGGACGAGTCATCTCAACAATAAAGTCAGCAAAGGCTTGCCCCTTCACTGCCTTTCTAGGCTCGAAAGTAACTTCGAGGCTCTGTATTTCTATGGCCCATTTGATCATCTGACCTGACGACTCCATGGTGGTTAGTGGCCGCTTGATAGGTTGATCTGTATACACGACGACTGCATGTGCCAAAAAGTAGGGCTTCAATTTTTTAACAGCCATGAAGAGTGCATGACCAAATTTCTCCACTAAGGGATACCTCAACTCGGCATTTTTCAATACATGACTGACAAAGTAGACCGGGAGCTGACAGCCGTCTCTTTCAGCAAGAAGAACAGCGCTTAACGCATGATCAGAGACGGCCAGGTACATGTAGAGTACTTCTTTGGGCAAAGGGCTGACCAGCCTTGGCAAGGAATGCAAGTGATCTTTCAATTTCTGGAAGGCCGCCTCAGCATCCGGCCCCCATTCAAACCTTGCCTTCTTCTTAATGGCCTGGAAGAAGTATAAGCATTTGTCGCCTGATCGACTTAGAAATCTTCCCAAGGCCGCCAGACAACCTGTTAACTTCTGAACCTCTCGGACGGTACGAGGCGACTGCATGTCGATAACCGCCTGCACCTTCTCAGGGTTCGCCTCTATTCCTCTCTGATTGATAAGGAATCCGAGAAATTTCCCAGACTCAACTCCAAATACACATTTCTTGGGATTGAGCATGACATGGTGCCGCCTGAGTGTGGCGAAAGTTTCTCGGAGTTTCGACAGATGATCTGTCTGAAGCTTAGACTTGACAATCATATCATCAATGTATGCCTCGACATTTCTCCCGATTTGATCAAAGAACACAGTGTTTATCATTTGCTGGAAGGTGGCCGGGGCATTCTTAAGACCGAACGACATAACCGTGTAACAGTATAACCCTTGATCAGTGATGAAGGCCGTCTTCTCCTGATCTTTCTTCCATAAAGGAATTTGATGGAAACCAGAGTAGGCGTCCATAAAGCTCATTAAAGCATGGCCGACTGTTGAGTCGACGAGGTTATCAATTTTAGGCAGAGGGTAACTGTCTTTGGGGGCACGCCTTGTTTAAGTCTGTGTAATCTACACACATTCGCCAGGTGCCATTCGGCTTTTTAACAAGCACCACATTTGCAACCCAGTCTGGGAAGTAACATTGCCGAATGAACCCTGCATCAAGTAGTTTTTTTACTTCGGCGGCTGCCGCCTGACTTCTTTCTTCGCCATGGTTCCGCTTTTTCTGCCTTACCGGCTTCTTTTTCGGATCCACAGCCAGTTTATGTACCGCCAGGTCAGGACTAATGCCTGGCATTTCGTTGACTTCGAATGCAAAGATGTCCTTGTATTCTTTCAATAGTTTGTGCAAATCGTCACCCAGGACTTTCAGAGCAGTCGTCCCAACTTTGGCTGTTCGGTCAGGACGTGAATCGTCTAAGATCAGGTCTGTATGCTCACCAGCCGGCTGAGGGCGGAATTCGTCTGAGCGCTCCTCTGCCAATGATTGCTATTTTCTGTCTTTTCTTGCGGCCCCTGTCTGGGCTGCCTTTCTCTTCTTGCCGCCTGCTTCTTGAACAGGCGTACTCTCCTTGACATTGTCAAGGTCTGTTTTTCCACCACTTGACCCAGCGGTCATAACAGTGGGCTTGATATCCGAGAGATAGCACTCTCGGGCCATCCTCTGATCTCCCCTTAGGGACCCGACTGTTCCATTATCCCTCTCAAACTTGAGCAACATAAGAGATGGGATTATAACAGCCTTGGAATTATTCAGGGTTGGTCGTCCCAGAATCATGTTGTAGGCCGAGAGTTCTTCTACTACCAGGAACCGGACTACCATATGTCGTCCTTCCCCTTTTTCACCCAGGCGGATGGGTAAATCCACTCGTCCCACTGGGTGGACGACTCCTCCTCCAAACCCTACTAAAGGGTGGGATGCCGGATGTATGCAATCAGTCTAATATTTTAATTTTGACAGACATTTGCTACTGATAAGATCTGAGGAGCTTCCAGTATCTATAAGGATTCGGCCAACTCTTTGGTTGGCCACTTTACACTCAATAACGATAGGGTCGTCATGCGGCCCCCTTACCCCTCCTAGATCTTCTTCAGTGATGACAATCTCAGGAAATGAATATTTGCAGGGCCGTTCTTGGTGAACGGAATTTACATCTAGCCGCCTGATATTGTCTTTGTTGCCCCTAATAGTGGGACCGCCTCCTGTGAAGCCGCCTGCAATGGTGTAGACGACTGCATCATCTGTATCAGAGTTGTCGGCCTGTTGACTCTTTTTGGCCGACTGCTTTTTCGAGGAAGTGTTCCCCGTGGATTTCTTGACATAAGAGTCAAGATCGCCTTGCTCAGCCAGGCGGTCCAGATACCGCATGAGACTGATGCATTCGTTGGTGTGATGACCAACATCTTCATGATAATCACAAAATTTTTCTTGGTTCCGGTTGCTTGCAGAACCCTTCATGGGGAGCGGCTTCTCAATTGAAATCCGTCCCTTGATTTCCTTTAGGATAGCTTGGCTATCCTTGTTAAACGCATACTTTGGGGAGTATGGTTTGAATTCTTTTTTCTTCTTCTGGGCCGGCTGTTTAGAGGAATCAGCCGCCCAGACCTCTTTTCTTTTCTTCTCATCTTTGTTCGACAACTGTTTCTGTCGCCCTTCTTTTTTGTCGAACCTTTTCCCGTCCGACTGTTTTGTACTACAAAGATCAGTCGCCTGTATATAGGCTTCTGCTTCAATCAAGGCCTCTTGAAGAGTCGCCACCCTCTTTCGGACCAAATCAAATTTGAATGTCGATCCGTCTTTGAGGCCTCTGAAAAAGTCAGTATAGGCTACCTCATCCGGTAACCCTTGAATCTGTATTCTCATCAGGTTAAACCGCCTGATTTAAGAACGAAGCCCCTCCTTCTCGCCCTGCTGAATCGTTCCTAAATCAAGGGTCGTCTTCTTCGCAGGTATGTTCATGGCAAAGTTGGAGGTGAATAAGTAAGCAAGCGTCCTGAAGTTATTCACACAACCAGTCGGCAGGTTGCCGAACCATTGTTGTGCGATTCCTTTGAGAGTCGCTGGGAAACACTTGCACCAAGTGGGATCATCCAACCTTTGAAGGTACATCAGGTTGGTGAATGCCATCAAATAGTCTTCTGGGTTAGTAGTGCCGTCATAGGCGCCTACTAATACATTTTTCACTTTGGCCGGCTGAGCGGCTTCAGCAATTTCCTTGGAGAAGGCCGACGGCTGTTCCCCAAGTCTAAGCAACCGTAGCTGCCAGTCCATAGGTTGGACATTCTTTGCTGCATGCCCACCAAACAGAGGTGGCTGCAAAAAATATTGTTGTTGCGGTACAAATGGTAAGTTTGGTACCGCCTGGTCACTATGAAAGCCGGACTGACGGGAGGTACCGCCTGACTGACTCTCATGATGCGACTGTGTATGCCTCATCGAGGTATTGCGCAGACTGTCTTGGAAGTTTGAAGTAGAGGCCGACTCTGACAATCGGTCATTCTTCTTCTGTTCTAGCAATAACCGAGCATCTGTGTATGTTTTCTTCGACCCGTCCGCCTGAATATGACGAACAGGTTTCCTCTTTCCTAGAGTAGGAAAGCGGTACTTTGTGAAATCAAGGGCAGGCGGCTCCCACTTCCTAGAGTTAGGATGAGGGGTCGCCTCTCGCCCTTGAAGTGGCTTCCTCTTCCCTGAAGTGGAAGGTTTCTTAGCCGACTGCTCCTTGGCCAGAGCAGGCTTCTTGTTAAGCAACTCTTGAATCTCTCCCTTGAAGCCCCTCATGAAGGTCATGAGTTCGTTTCTTGTAATGGGAGCAGACCCATCAACCGACTGCTGCTGAATAGGCGGTGCGCCGGCTGGATCACTGGGTCCCGTCTGAAGCTGTGTGAGCTTCAACTTCAAATTCATTCTCAGTATCGTGGTCCGACTTAACTTGAGGATCGTCTAGGGGACGCCTCTCTTCAGGAGTCGGTACAGACGTGGATGCCATCTCAGAAGTACTCTCACCACAGACGGCGCCAAAATGTTTCGGGGTTTTCTGATGTCCTGCGGGAGAGTTACAATTCCGAGACTGGAACCGGACGCCTGTACCTGCAAAACAAACGGATGCTCCGGATGATTGGAGATCCGCCTCCGACGGTCAAGTTAGTACTTGATTAAGGAGTAATTAATGCGGAAATTAAAGTGGTTGGGTCTCTCTAGGTGAGAGTGTTTAATGTGCGTAATCCCCCTTAATGAGGATTAAGGGAGGTATTTATAACCTTGGGAAACGTGCCAACCCTAGGTTTAGGTTAACCTTGGGCTGATTGGGCTTCCCTCGGAAGTTGGGCCTGGGTGGCCGGTTTCTCCATTAGGCATGGAGTATGCCACGTGTCATGACATAATAGGTCCAGGGTGGACGAATAAGCGTGTGCCACGTGGCAAGCCCTGACAGTTCCAATTGGGGGACACTTGGCAGGACCTGATTGGCCCACGTGGCGCATTCCGATTGGTGGGAGAAAAATCCCCTAATCAAGAGGTACATAAAAATGCACAAAGATACTGAATGATAAAATATTGTAAAAAAACAATTTTTTGGAAAAGTATTAAATTACCGCCATTGGAAATATCACTATCTTCTTCTTCACAAATTTCCTTCTTCTAATCTGTTTATACTCTTAACATAATTGTTCCCATTCAAAACCACATCTTACAAAAGATTTAGCCATTTAATATTTGTAATTTTTTTTTTAAAAAACCATTTATATTACGCCACTCATTTTATTAAGATTTTGAAACCATTATACAGATGAAAGTAGACTTTGAAATTTGTACAAATTGGGCGTCAATAAGTCACGAAACATGTAAATAATTGTATTGCAATATATTAGACATCATTACCTGTAGTACCACGCTTCCTACGCTTTTTGGAATTGTATCTATAATAAAAAAAAAATTACATATACATAACATATAATCTATCACATAAAGCAGATAAACATAGAGAATTACGGTGCTTTACATTCTCAGACACCTCCAAAAGATTAACAGATGACGACCCATCTACCTGCCGAGACTCTTCGTCATGTTCTTCGGCGTAATTGACACCTTTCGGATGCTCTTCCATAATAAATAGAACGTTTTCCTCAACATGCGTGATTAACACACCAGCTTGCGTTTGGCTTTTTCCGGCCACATGTTCTGCCGAAAGTCGAATAGTATTATGCTGTACCTCTTCCACTTGGTTACGAACATCAGAAGGATTTTGAATGTTCTCACTACCTAATTCGCTTATACTCTCGGCTAACCAAGGCTCTTTCGGCATTGAAGAAGGCCCCTATAACGGAAGTTGACCCAGGTTGACAACAGCCCTAGTCTTTCTTTTCTTGGACCTTTTCTGTCTGTCGATTTGAACAGCGGTTGGTCTTGCCTAATGGATCTGCCAACACTCTTCGTCTCGCTGTTCAGCGTCCTTGAAAGATATCGGCCGCTCTTCCATATCTAACGCAACGGTATCCTCAACGTGTGTGATTGGAACATCAACATGCAGTTGAACTTTTTCGGCAGCAAGATTTACCAAATGCCAAAAATTACTCTGCTGAATCTCCCCCCGTAGGTTCCGAATGGCTGAAGGAACTGGAATTTTCTCCCAGCCCACTTCGCTTGTAATTTCGTCTCGTCGAAGTCCTATCGTCAATAAGGAATTCTCCCTTAAGGAAGGTTGACCCAAGTCGACAACAACCCTAGTCTTTTTATGCCTGGCCTGTTTCTGTCTTTTGATTTGTTCAGCTGGTTGACTTGCCGAATGACCATGACAAAACTCTTTATCACACTCCTCAGCGTCTTTAGAAGATTTCGGCCACTCTTCCATAACCAACACAACGTTATCCTCAGCGTGCATGGTAGAAGCATCAATAAGCGTTTGAATTCCTTCGGCAACAGCCTCTGCCGAATAATGAGAAGTCTTTTGCTGAAACTCTTCCCCTTGGTCCCGAATAGCAGAAGGAACTGGAACTTTCTCCCTATTTAATGCATGTATTTGTTCGATTCGACGAGGTCCTTTTGGCAATGAAGAAGATTCTCCTAACGGTAGTTGACCTAGGTTGACAACAGCCCTAGTCCTCCTTTTTCCTGGCCTTTTTTTGTGGTTGGATTTGTTCATCGATTGGACCTTCCGAATGAACATGCCATAATTCTTTCGGCTCATACGCACTTTCGGTTGGACGAGACCTTTTTGGCGACGACGAGGACTCAACTAAGGGGAATTAACCCGGGTTGACAACAACCCTGCTCTTCCTTTTCCTATGTCTCTGGATTTGTTCTACGACAACTGTAGTCGAATGTCGAAGAGGAAGAAGAGAAGAAGAAAAAGTCTTTTGTTGATTCTGGATACGAACAGTAGAAGGAACTGTATTTATCTCCGTCGCCACTTGACCTGGTTCTTCGTCTCGGCATTGCCTTTTCGGCGACGAAGGTGTCTCCCCTAAGGGAAATTGACCCGGGTTGACAACAGCTCTGGAATTTCTTTTCCTGACCATTTGTACGTCGTTTCGTCCAAAGAAGATTGACCAGATTAAGAATTTTTGTGATTTATCCGTAATAATGCTTCATCACCATTGCGCCCAAAAAAAATAGAGTGGAGAAGTATGTATCAGCATGATCCAAGCAAAAATCAAAAACAATTATAGACCTAAAGAAAAGCTACTTAAATTACGCATAGCAAGCAAATCATAAGAGAAAGGCTTCAAAAGAGATACAGTTGTTTAAGTTCTCACAGGTTGAGCAGACAAAAGTATTTTACTGGAAATAATTTGAAATGAGTCTAATTATTTTTAAATGAACACGTAATTTACCTACGAAATTACAATATATTAAATTTAATTAGAAACACCCTACAACAAAGTGTTGTAATATTATCTTAAAATAATTCTGGAAAAGAGGAGACTAAACCAAAACACTATAACAAAGAAAAGCAAAATATCTATTCATAACAAACTACAAAACTGTCAAAACAAAAGTATTTAATTAATATCATACTTATCATTCAACAATCATTTAAAATTTTGGGATAAAACACCTAATTAGATATTCAATTCCATAGTTTTTTTACAAAACTTGTACCGTAAGTAACTTCATCCTTAAATCTAACTAACATTTTTAAAATCTACAAAGACCATTACACAAACACAATTGCAGAACATCGATGTCAAAAATAACATTCATTATAACTACATACTACTTATCCAAAACAATTATCTACAGCTACATTCTACGTTTCCGAAACAATTCACTATCACCTATAAACTGGCTTCTTGTTATATTTCATCAACACCAATTCAAGTTTCTCCCTCTCTTTCTTCTTATTTTCTCTTAATCTTCTAAATTGTGAACAACCTTCGATTGTGACCCGGTCCAACCAATTTAATAATCTAACAAAGTTCTCCACCATAATAGGTGCTTCATCAATTGCATCCTTGACACCATTTTCTGCATTCTTCAACACCAAATCAACCTCAGCCTTTTTCTGTAAAATATCTTTCTCCATTGCCAAAACACCTAATTTAAGCACCTCCAAGATACGTTTATGCACTCGACAAAAGCTTTTATATTCCGCAATTGCTATCTCAAGTTCATCTGCTTTCTCCATCTCTATATATTATAAACAACTAAATACACAAAGGTTCCTACAATGTACAACAAAATAAAAGTTAAATCATTATTAAAACGGAAACTCATCCACATACTAAAATAGTAAAAGGTTTTTGTTGGAAATTCGGAAATACCCAAAAAAAACCTGTTTAAATATATGTACAGATTTATACAAATGTACATTTCACATTAAAGCACAACTTTTCCCTTTAAAACATTTAGCATAACCCACCAAATCTTCTTTTAAACATAATTAAAACCAAATCATATTAAAACAACAACAACCTCGTTTTAAACCTTTTGAAGTACACACTCAATTTTAAAAATCAATAAACCAATCAGTAACACAACTTTAATTATAAATTAATCTATTATATTCTAATACCTTCCCCAAAATTTACTATCACCTTTCCCTCTTTATGAATATGTAATTTTTAGAAACATTCACCTAAAAAGACCAATAATTCGTGCACCTCTAATTTTAACAGAACTGGCCAGCCTACAATACAAGCACAATCTGTAATGTTATTACCTAATCAAAAACCAAAGAAATCTGAATATCTAAAACCCAATACATAGTAATGGTACCTCAATCTTATTTATCCTTTCATCTGCTACCAGAACATCAATCTACCCAATACCTTGATACAATTAATACCTATATTCAAGTCAGTAGTACACACGTACTCAGAACACCAACAACAATATTATATATATACCAAAATATCCATACAATAATAACAGAATCTCAATCAAATTAATAGGTTCATCAATAAACAAAGGAATATGAACATCTAAAACCCAAAGCATTATGTCACCCATATTATATAGAGTTGTACCACAATCTTACTTTATATTAATCACTCAAAGAACATTTGACCAACTTATTATCTGATCTGACAAAGACAAAACCTTCAACAGGCAATTACCTGATTTGACAACCCAAAAATAGAAAATCACTACCACCTCCAACAAAACATCAACGTCCAACTGCATGCAACAAAGAACATGATTATCATAACCAATTTTAAACAGTACAACATAAACAAAACAAGGTTTTTTTTTTTCAAAACCCTCTTCACGAAGTTCACAAATACCCAATCAGTAACGCCTCCACCAAATGGACTTTGTACAACTGCAAGCAACAGAGAACATCATTATCAGAACCGATTTACACCAGAACAAAATGATTGAAACCTCCAATTCCACAAAATCAAATTAATTTAAAACCAAATTCCACACAGAAACAAAGACAAAGTGGAATACATAAATGAAATTAAAAAACAAACCAAACAAAGAGAAAACTCATAAAAAAAATCACAACATTCAACCCAAAATTCAACAAAACCCAACAAAATAAACAAATCTAACTCCAATGGCGAACAAACAAACATAATGGAAACGCAAAGATCATAATTATCAGAACCAACTACATGCAACAAAGAACATCATTATCAGAACCAACTTACAGCAGACCAAAATCATTAAATCCTCCAATTTCACAAAATCAGATTAAATTGAAACCCGAAAGTCAACAAAAGATAACAAAGAAAATCACAACACTCAACCCGAAATTCAACAAATCCCAACAAAATAAACAAATCTAACTCAAATGGCGAACAAACAAACATAATGGAAACGCAAGGATCAGAAATAGAAAGAAGAGGGAAAATTCGTTCAACAGCATGCAACAAAGAACATCATAATTGGAACCGATTTACAACAGAACGGAATCATTGAAACCTCCAATTCCAAAAAAACAGATTAAATTGAAACTAAAATGAAATTCTAAAAGAAACCGAACAAAGAGGAAACTCAAAACCTGAAATTCTGCAAAACCCACCATACTAAACAAATCTAACTGTAATGGCAAACAGAGGGGAAAAACGGAAACACAAAAATGTAATAGAGAGAGAGAGAGAGAATGGAAAGAACCTAAGAAAATGTAGATCAAAAATGGAATGGAAATCTACTTAAATTAAGTGACTAAGAAAGAAAAAAAAGGGTTTAAGTTCGGCAAAGCGCCGAAGAACAAAGGAAAAGGTAGAACCGGAAATAACTCAAAACACCGAGGGTATAGCCGTCACTACACTGTTCTACTATTCATATTGAGAGGAGCGGTGAACTTCTCTCTTTTAAAGAGTTGTAGATTTACAAAACTACTATGTACTTATTTAATTTCCTGTAAGTATAATGGTTCCCTACTCTCATGGCTAGTTTTTGTTAGTTGTTGCGGAATTAGTCATAGGAAGAGCTGGACTTATACAATAAACTCTCCAAAACAATTACAGTTATTGTCAAAAAAAAAAAAAAAAAAAATACAATTACAGTTCAACCAACTTCAACTCATTATAAAATTTAAATAATATATTTTTTTTATGGCAAGATGAAGGACCCTTACATTTTGAAGAATCTCTTATTGACATATATACTATAGTACGTAGTAATTATTATTACGTATTATACACACATTTAATTAGTAGTATAATCTAAACTCAAATTTTATGATTAAAAAAAAATCATATTACATACATATACTTGCATGGTCGGACTTGAGAGAATGTTTCACCGGTTTCGCACCCGCAAAATAATTTATTAGTGGAGATAAATTAATTTTACTCCAAAGCATATACAAGTAGTAATTAATTAATAAAACTAGAAATAATTTTTAAGTTGTTACATGTTTTTGAAATATAATGGCTACCCAACTATTGTAGTTGGGTAAGTTGTTACTTGTTAAGTTGTTATAGACCACTTCTCTCATATTAGTTTAATTAAGAATTAAGATGGTAGGACAAGTGGCAATGATCATTGACTATAATTAAGAAATAAGGTCAACTTTTTTTTTTTTTTTTTTTTGAATAAAGAAATAAGGTCAACTAATCACTTGTACATTTTCAATGGCAATTTGAGGAGCAAGATTAATACTCCTTAATGTATATATAAGCTTTGACAATCCTTTGTACTTTGCTCAATCCTCTCATTCTTCTCTTCTATGATACGAAGTACATTTTAATTTTTATTAGTCTATAATAATCTTATTATCATGAATAATTTTTGTTGATGAATAATAAATTATTACTCTGATCCGTATTATTGTTGTTATTTTTATAAATTACGAAGTATATAGAGAAAACATTTCTTTATTATATATTTACTCTAGCTATATATATTCTTCTTCTATTTTAAGTGGTGGTTGGGTTGCACTTCAATTGATATTCGTAGCAGGGCCGGGTAGGGAGTTAAATTGCTTCATAGGGATATGGTTGAATTGGTTGAGCATAAAAAGTTGAACTCTCCATAAACAAGTGTAACTTATAACTACATATAAAGCAACTTTATTACTTCATATATTTTAGCTTTCAACTTTTCTGTGGGAATTATATATACTTGTCATCATATGTATTGTTTGTTCTCTTATTTGGGTAGAATTTTATCTAAGTTATCCTGGGCTTGGTTGAGCAGGAATTGGTGGTGTAGATGAAGGTTGCAAATTAATGCGATAGATTGAAAAGATGTTAAAGCCCTCCCAAAACGATGATTTTGAGTTCTTTGGCCCTCTCTACCTCGACAACGTAAATTGGTAATTACTTCATTTATTTAACACTCTTTGGCATGTGCAATGTATGGGTTGTAAATAATAAAATAATGTGTTTTTCCTTTTTTGTTATATGCTACTCTTTTCGTCCCTTATTTATATGCCTATTTCTCTTTATTATGTGAGTAATAAATAATAGAAATAGGCATATAAATAAGGGACGGAGTGAGTATTCTTATTCAACAAAAAATAGTTAAAAAATTAAGGGAGAGGAGATGTGAACATTGATTATATTACTGAAAAATATTCAATAATAGAATATTTGATCATTAATTTAAAACTACGATCTGTTTTAAAAGAAATCAATAATTTAAAACTACGATCTGTTATAAAAGAAATCAATAATTTTATCTGCAAACTTGAAGAATAATCGATCTTAGTGAAATTTAAAACTGCGATATGTTATATATCTTTTAATCTATATACAATACTCCGTTTTAATTATTGTTAAAATGATATTCCTTTGGATATCGGTCTCATTTTACTGGTTTAATCTGACCAAATAATTGCGGCATACAAAAAATTAGGATAAGTAAAATGAGACAAATGGATTATGAAATACTTAGTAAGGAGTAACAAATTTTATTGATTCAAATAAACGATAGTAGTATATATAGAGAGGTAATAATTATTTATGTGGCTGTTCAATCTATACAGTATCTCCATCATTAAATATAAAAAAACAACACTAATTCATACACAGTACTAAAATTCTAAGATAAATCAAATGAAATATAAACACTTGTATATCTTCCATAAAGAAAATTTATTGTAGGGGAATACCAGAACATAGAGGATCGGTTGCAGCTAGTTTGGTTCAAGGAGTGTACGTTGCGGAATTTGATCGCCAACAAAAGAGAGAAGGTTACAATGTTTTAGCACCAATATGGTGGGAAATTTTTCATTTCAAATCCATCCAGACCCTTGTAGATAAAACTGATTCCTCCATTTTTGGGGCCATTTTTGAGTACAAGCATGCAATCCCAAATCGCTTAAATGACTCAACCCAAGATATACCCCCAAGATATGTGATTGCTTCACGGGGAACAATCATCAAGCCGAAATCCAGGTTACAAGATTGTTATTTGGATGCGAAGATCATCCTACACGAGTTGAAATGTAGCTCTCGGTCCGAAATTGCGTTACACGTAGTAGAGGACTTACTAAGCTAAGAGACCCTAAAGATGTTTGGTTAACCGGGCATTCCTTAGGCGCGGCTGTGACATTACAAGCGGGAAAAGACATGGCTAAAAGAGGATGTTACGTCGAAACTTATCTATTTAATCCTCCATACGCCTCCGCTCCAATTGAGATGCTTCATAGTCGAAAATTGAAGAATGGTGCACGTATTACACATAGTGTAGTAACAGCCGGTCTTTCTTATGCACTAAAGAAAACAAAAAATACTAATAATACACATGAAGAATGTGAGCCGTTTACTACTACACTTCGGTCTTGGATCCCGTACTTGTTTGTGAACCCACACGACCCGATTTGTTGCGAATATATTGGCTACTTTGAGCATCGAGAGAAGATGGAACGATGGGGCGCGGGTGGAATTGAAAGGATTACAACAAAAAATTCAGTTGTGAATTTGTTGAAGAATGCATTAGGGAAAGATGGTGACGCTTTACATCTAATTCCATCTGCTTTTGTTACTATGAATATGAAGAATATGAAAAAAGGTCTAACATTAGCTCATGGCCTTTGTCAATGGTGGGAACAACATTCATGTTGGCAGTCTAAGCTTTACCAATATAATTAGTGTAACATTTTCACTAAGGGTCCACGATTATAGGCGCACACATGTAGTATACCTCTAATATTTTTTCCGAGCTTAGTTTACATGTTTTGACTTTTACATTGTTTATGTACTACGATTTGATTGTCTTGAACTTGTATACATGTTTTCATCAAATTTATGTACTCCTCTAATTCTTTCGTCAAAATTTGTCAAATTATTTATCAAACATGATATTTTCTCAAATACTACAAATCATACGAGGATCTCGATTATTTTCCATTGAAACAAAGTAATCATTTTCCAATCAAGAACAGAGAAGAACGATTGATCGATTTCGTTTAATTTGTTCACTTTGTACAATGATATGCACCGACTATGAATCAATTGAATCATTTGGCAATTTAGCAATATCAAAATTTGCTTCAAGTATATTGTTGAGTCTTTGAGAAGTACTTGAAAAAGTATGTTTTTGACAATTAATAATTACACGAGTACTTGAACAAATGTAGATTTTAATAGTTACTTGAATGATAAAGCTAAGATGATAGCACGCAAAGCATTCATACAATTTTTTTTTTATTAATTTATTTATTTATTTTTATTTTTATTTTTATTTTTTTTTTGGTTCAAGAAAATCAAAACAGGGTATTGGATAACTCAAGAAAATTATCAAGATTACTCAATAAACTTTAATTATACATTTACACTTTGACATTAACCCGACTATTTACAGAAATGGTAGTTAATCGAACAATTTAGACAAAATTACATAGATTACTCAACGAAGTTTGTAAGAAATTGAACTCTACGAAATCAAGAAGAGATGATGAAATATAGGATTGCATTGTTTGTTTCCATTACTATATAAGAATCTCCGATTCACATTTGAATCCACAAATTAATAATTGTGAATCCAGAAAAACATACATCTATTTACCAGCTAAATCAATCTATTTAATGAAACAACCTACATTTATCCATAAATCTAATAAATGATGGTATTAAAAACACTCCTAAATGTCCAAATATACTAATTCAACTGTTGTATTATTCAATCATCATACTAAATCAACATGTCACACTAACTAACTCAACTACAACACTAACTGACTCAGCTGCCATACTAACTAACTCAAGCACTCAACAGCAATACTTAACTGTAAATGTTGATCAGACTTCTACCCAGAAAAACAGAACCCCTGAAGAAAAAAGATCTTTTTCATGCTCTTCCAACTCTTCCTCAACGTCGTCTTCTCAACCGCCTTCACCTTCTCCATCGTCGCCGATTTCTTGACCTTCTTCACCATTGTTGTTGTTGTTGTTGATCGAGTTGAGTCGACAACGTCTCTGCTCCTCCATCCACATTACTTTGCAGAACATCGAACAGTACAATTTAGGTTCCTTGATTTTAAACTTACAATATAAACATACCTCATCTTTAATACTCTTTTCATTATCAAATTCCACAGATTCTGGCCTTGGAATTATTAATGGTTTAATGATATACCAATATTCAATGGTACCATTTTTATTGACGCGAATTCGAATAGGTTGTATCCCATGAACGTCAAAAACTTGTTCCCCTAATTCCTCAATATCTTTATGTTTGTAACAATAACAACCGTCTGTTGTTTCCTGCACTGCTCGAATTACTTTATCGCCTATGCTTTTATGAAGATCCGCGTCATCTTCCGTCAGCGAATAGCCGCCACAATCAGTGCAGAAATAAGCTTTAGCTTCTTTGCCTAATGACTTTGATGTGTCGAATTTCGCATTAATGAAGGGATGTAACGACGCTAGATTATTCATTCTAACTTCCATGTTTAGTTTTTCACTTTTTGGAGTATTTTTGTCTTGATTTTCTAAGGAAAAATGATGGAGGGTTTAATTTGTGGTGATGTATATGAAGCGGTGAATTGTGTTCTTGGAGTTAAAGTAATATATAGGACATTTCTAACAAATGTGTAAGCTAATTACCCTGAAATAACTCTGTAGATGTTCGAAACTTGTATAATGATATCAATATCAATTTATATTTTTTTATTTATTTAAATGATATGAGTATTATATTTAATTAATAACTTTTTAAAAATATTTCATAATTTATAGTACGACTAATAAACATTGAGCCTAATAAAAAAAATTTAATTCAATACCACTAATATGCAATCGTGCAAATGTTTGAGGTATACTTATATATATCTTTTCTAATACTTGTATGTATTATATATTGACCACGTATAAATCTTTCCTAATACGGAGTACAAAAAAACTGGAGTCATGAAGGGTGCGTGGAATTTTGAGGGTGGTGGCTAATCATTTTAGCAATCACTTTAAATTGAATCCCAATTATTAGTTGAGTATATCAAGAGATATGCCAATTGAATAAGACCCTAGTGTATACCCCTTATTAGGATGCAGCTTATGCTGCCCTTATAGGTTACACCGTGGCTGTGTTGCACTATTGCTCTTAGTTCTCTAGAGCTGTCAAATCCCGACATAACACCACTATCCGACCTAAACTTTTACTTACTCGTAACATACTTAATTTTGAGATCATTGTAAGTCGAGTGAGTTATAAATCATAGTTCTACTCATACATTAATTTGTGCTCATGATTAGTAGGCTTTCCCTAGGTGCAACTCCAAGGTGTACTCATTATAGGACTGAGTCTTGATTAAGCTAAACTCGAATATCATATCAAAGTAGCTAGATTATTGAACCTTAATAAAAATTTATGTACGAGTTGATTAGTTGGTAGGAGATATGGAGATAGGTTGATCAATCATATGAATGGCCTCGTGATAATAGTGCATGCTATGACAAATTGATATTGTATATTATAGTTTTAAGCTTTTTCTACTAATACACCTGCTCTCCATGTATATTATGGTTTCATAGATTAGTGATTGTTAAAATGCTATATGCACCTAGCAGCATGCACCAATTGGCCATATCTAGTTTTGTTTAATTGTTTTGAAAATGCAGTGACTTGTTTGAGTCTTAGAGAGTTCCACAAAAAAGTACGTACGTTTTTGACAATTAAGTGTCATCTCCGTTTCATTTTAATAGTTAAATTAACATATGGAGATTTTAATAGTCACCTCAACATATATGCTACTTGTTGCCGAAACATAAAACAGTGTATTGAAATCAAATGACCAAACCCAGATTTTCCAATTGATGAATTACCCAAATAATTACTCAAGAAAGTTTAATAATCTTTTTGCCAAAATTATCAAGATTACTCATAAAAGTAAATTATAATTCAACACTAACACGACTTTTACAATGAAATGAATCGATTTGAACAATTACACAGACTCAAGAAAATTGAAAGAAATAAACCTGACTTTGATTGATGCAGTATTGCAATAACAATAACACCATATCGTACATGATTAATAATTGACTAAATTGAGCATCACGAAATCTACTAAAGATGATAAAAATTATATTATTTCATTGATTTTATCAATTGTAGACCAACATTTAACTACTAAATCAGTCTTAATACAGACATAAACCACCCCACATTTATTCATTATAAACCTAATTAAAGATGATACTAAAATAACACTCCTAAACTTGTAACAAAGATATGATCAAATATACTAATTCTACTGTATCAAGATTCAACCATCACACTAATTAACTAACTCACTCAATTGTAAGATTCAACTGTCATACTAACTAACTCAACAGCAAAATTCAACTGTCATACTAACTAATAACTCAGCTGCACATGCTGATCTGATGACTCAAAACCCAGAAAACAGAACTCCTCAACAAGACAGCTAGTTCAAGCCTGTCGTCTTCTTGACCGCCTTGTCCTTCGTCTTCTTGGCCTTCTTTATCACTGAATGTTCAGAACCTCCACCAATTTGTATCGTCTTCCTCTTGTTCTTCGCCTCGTGTCCACGACTTCCCTTCTTCTTCATCCAATGTAGTTTGCAGGACATCGAACAGTATAATGCAGGCTTCTAACGCGACTCAACAATTAATCAAGCAAGATGGATGAATTTACAAGAAAGTTGAACAAATTGAAATTTATGAAATCACTAAAAGATGATGATTACTACAAAATATACCATTATTATTGCATTGTCTCTGATTCACATACATTTGAATCTAGAAAAGAACATACATCTATTTTCCTACTAAATCAGTCCAATTACTGACAGAAACCACCCACATTTATTCATAAACCTAATCAAAGATGATACTAAAACTAACAATACGCCTAAACTTATAGCAAAGATCATCAAATTTACTAATTCAACTGTAACATTCAATCTTCATACTAACTCAACTGACTTACTAACAGAATAACCAACTCAACTGACTTCCTACCAGACTAACTAACTCAACTGAGTTATTAACAGACTAACATCTTCATGCTGATCAGTTCATTGTGCTGGTTCCTGGAGCTCTTCCTGAACGTCGTCTTCTCGACCGCCTTCTCCTTTCTCCTCCACCGCCACATTCTTGGCCTTCTCCTTCTCCTCCGACCCGCCGCCACTTGCTTGGCCTTCTCCTCCTCCCACGTCGCCACTTTCTCGGCCTTCTCCTTCTCCTCCGGCGCCACTTTCTTGGCCTTCTGCAGCATTCTTCTTGGCCTTCTTCTTCATCACTGATTGATCAGAACCTCCACCGAGTTCTATCTCCTTTCTCTTGTTCTTGGCCTCGAGCCTGAGACTTTCCTCCTTCTCCTTCTCCTGCGCCATCCAGAGTACTTTGCAGGTAACCGAACAGTACAATGCAGGTTTCTTGATGTTAAGTCTACAAACTTTGCAATACGTATAATCTGCTATATTACAATGATATTCTGTTGGTTCAATTAAACACACATCAAAAGATTTATAGCGATGAACTTGTATCTCAGAATCATCAAAAACCTCCTTCCCTAAAACCTCCATATCTGGCTTTTTGTAACACAAACCGCCCTTATCCGTATGCATCACTACTCGAATCCATTTATGCTTCTTATGACATTTATTTACAATACCTCTCCTCGATGATACGCCACCACACGTGAAGCAGAAATAAGCTTTATCTTCCATGTAATTCGAACCCGTAAGGGAGAATTTTGCATTGATGAAGGCAAGAAGGTTATTCATACTAGCTTTGTTCTGTTTTCTGCTTTTTTCTTCACTTTTTTTTTTTTTTTTTTTTTTTTTTTTTTTTTTTTTTTTTTTTTTTTTTGGTTTCTTGGTTTTCTAAGGAAATGATCAAGGTTTTAATTTTTGGTTATGCAAATGAAGAAGCTAATTGTTTTCTAGGAATTAAGCTGTTTTTATAGAGAGCATTTCTAAGATTTGATCGCTTAAAATGTGTAAGCTTAATTCCCCTGATAAAGTTCTGTTTTTATAGTTGCTGAAATATTGTATTCTCTCCTTCCTTTTTGTTTTCACCTTTTTAAATGGTGTTAATTTCTTTGTTCACCAATTAATAAAAATATTCTCCGTAAAATATTTTATCAATTAAAAATTTTTGCAATAATTTGCATAACAAAAATAAGTGTTTTAAAAAGTATTCCACAATATTTTATTTAATAACATTATGTTGCACTAGGCATTAAAATAATCGCAACATTAGGTATTGCATGTTCAAATTTTACAAAAAATTATAGGATAAGACGGTAAGGATGATATGGCAATTTTTAATAATATAAACAAATTGTACTTAGAAAAAAGAGATAATAAAAAAAAATTAGCATAACTGAGATTGACTAGAAAGAAAAATAATAAAAAGAGACAACAAAAAAATTAGCGTAAATCATACATTTTCGAACAAGCCCAAGCTCAATTTGTTCGAGCACCATTGATAACGCTGCCTCCAACACCGTAAATATATTGGTACCCGGCCTAGCCAAGGCAGTTTTACTTTGCTTATTTTGGGATTTAATTAGGCTTCGTGGGTCAAGTCTAAGAAATCCCCAAGTTAATTTTCAAGATCTCTAATTTCCAACAATATGTCAAATTGATTGTTTCATACAACAATTACTTAGCAATTCAACACATAATCAACATCAATTAAACTATTAATCAAAATTGTCTTTCATTATATAGCATCAAACGAAGTAAATAAACTGTATGTTCTTCAATTACTTTCTTTTTCGCTTCATCATTATTCGAATTATACATTTAAGATTGAAAGACCGATGTGGAAAATTTGGAGAATTATGGGTGATTTTGGAGTTTAATTGAGAAGAATAACCGTTTAAAATGAAAGGGAGGGAAAAAAATCGAGACCAAGGGTTAAAAAAAACAAGGAAACTAACCTTTATGTGGGCCTCCAGGCCGGAAAAATCACCAGAAGTCGATAAAGGGTGGTGATATCTAACTTTTTATATTCTTAATTTTAGGGGTGATTGGTATTTTATAATGAAAAAAGAGTAGGTTAGTTCTAAATTTCTAATTTATATAGTGTGTTCTGGGGGATGGTTATTTACACAATTTTCATTAATTAATTACACCACTTTATTTAATTAATTGAATTACCTAAATATCTCAGGAAACTGAGAAAGCTTGATATTTGGGCAAAAATAATACTGAGATTACTCGATAAATTTAAACAACGTGTATAATTCAACACTAATTGCCTTTCAAAGAAATTATAATTGCATAATCATTTTTATAACATTTCACCACAATCCTCCAAAAATACAATACTCAAATCCTATATATATGCATTTATTTTTATTTTTTTTTAACAAAATAAACCTACCAAAGTACCAATAACTAATTGTCCACTAATTTCCTAATTTTCCAAAAACAAATTCTAGGGGCGACTCAAATAACTACTACTGTACCACCATTTCACTTTTTTTTTTTTTTTTTTTTTTTGGTGCAAATAACATACTCCGTTCTAGTGGATTAAATTACTCAGATTACTTAAAAAAGTTGAAATCACTATAAGATAGATTCTACGAAATACTATATTTTTATTGCATTGGATTACATAGGAATCTCTAATCAACACTTGAATCCACGAATTATGAACTGTGAATCCAAAAAGAAAAAAATACATATATATAGCTACTACTGTAAATCTGTCCAAATAATGATACAAACCACTCCACATTTATTCATAAACCTAATTAAAGATGTTACTAATAACATTGTAATTTATTTTTTTGAAAGAATAACACTTAAAATTTAAACTTGTAACAAAGATGATCAAATATACTAATTTCTACTGTACTATTCAATCGTTATTGACATTATACATACTATCTAAACTGCCATACTAACTTACTCAGGTGCAACGTGTTGGGAATATGATGTTTTAACCATGAAAAAAAGAAATTTGGGCAAAAATACAATACTCAATTGTAGATCTCATATAAGCTGTGACGTGTTTTACGGCTGTCCTAGAAGCGTATTTCGCCACCACCAGTACGAGGCTCTCAGTGACGAATGCTCCCCAAGGGTAACACATCTACCTTCCAACTCCGTACCTAAATTGGAAGGTTGGAATTATTTCAAGAACTGCTCAGATCTCAATGGGAATGGCTTTGTGTTTATTGTGTTTAGGGTTTCACAATACTTTGTGAATTTTTTTATCTAATATAATGAATAGGCACTATGGGTATTTATAGGTTATGAACGCGGGATTAAAACTGCTGAAAAACACTACCCATACTTTGGCCCGACTCAAGCCCGCCCGACCAGACATGTGGGGTAAGAAATAACATCGAGTATATTACATTGACAATGATCTTACTCTTCACCACCCTACCTCCCAGGGCGACACCGCCCTATAAGGCGACAAGGGTAAGAAATCCACGCCAAACATAGTTCATCAAAACGATCGATTCGTTCGATTTATATTACTCCCAACACAACGAAGACTTACTTAATTTATGAAATGAGTACAAGTTGATGAAAACGACGAAATATATTATAATTGCATTGTTTTTATTACTACATATGAGTCTCTGGTTCACATACATTTGAATCTAGAAAACAAAACATACAAATTATTTAACAACTAAATCAGTCTTATTACTGGCATAAACCACCCACATTAATTCATAAACCTAATTAAAGATTGTACTAAAACAACCCTCCTAAACTTGTAACAAAAATCATCAAACATACTAATTCAACTGTAACATTCAATCTTCATACTAACTCAACTGACTTACTAACAGATTAACTAACTCAACTGACTTCCTAACAGACTAACTAACTCAACTGAATTATTAACAGACTAATATTCAATCTTGATGCTAATCAGATGATTTTTAGCCAGATAAAACAGAAACCCCCAAGAGGCAAGATCTTGTTCAGACTTCTCTAACTTTTCTAAAACGTCAGTCATTTCGACCGCCTTCTTCTTTCTCCTCCGCCGCCACTTTCTTGACCTTCTCCTTCTCCTCGGCTGCCACTTTGTTCATCACCTTCACCGTGTTCTATCTCCTTCCTCTTTTTATTGGCCTCGGGCCCGAGACTTTCCTCCTTTTCCTTCACAAACCAGTGTACTTTGCAGGAAATCGAACAATACAATGCAGCTTTCTTGATGTTAATTCCACAATTTAAACAACCCTTACTTTTTCTTGGTTTTTTACATGATTTTGGTTTAATGAAACACACATCCTCCTTACCAAAATAGCGACAAACTTGTATCCCAGAATCGTCAAAAAACCTCCTTCACTATTCTGCATTTCTTTCTTTTTGTAACACAAATCGCCCCTATATTTAATTGCTCGAATTACTTTGTGACCTTTGTGATATGTTTTTACATCATCTTTCATGAATGAATCACCGCCACACGTAAAGCAGAAATAAGCTTTATCTTCGATGTATGCCTTTCCCGCCTTAAGGGGTAATTCTGCATTGATGAAGGCAACAAGTTTATTCATACTCCCTTGTTCTGTTTTCTGCCCTTTTTTTTCCTTCACTTTTTTGAGCTTTTATGGTTTTTTGGCTTTCTAAGGAAATGATGAAGGTTTTAATTTTTGGTTACGCAAATGAAAAGCAAAATTGTTTTCTTGGAATTAAGGCTGTATTTATAGAGAATTACTAACATTTGATCGCTTAAAATGTGTAAGACAAACTCTCTGAGAAAGTTATGTTTTCGCCTTTTTAAATGGTGTTAATTTCTTTGTTCACGAATTAGTAAAAATATTAAATTATTTATAATTTAATACATTAAAATAATAATTAATACATCTAATCATCAATTAAATTTCATTTTACTAATTTGCATAAAAAAATGTAGTAGAATTGATAACATATCGCATTATTATTATTGACCAAGGCCTAAGAACTAGTTCTTTTATTGTTCTTTTCTCTGTTTTTTTTCATATTCTTCTAACTAGTTCATTGTTCATCATTAAAAAAATTACTACCAAACTAGATTGCAATTGCTGAGCACCTAGCATGCTCCATTTGTCCATATCTAATCACATATATCTAGTTTTGTTTTGAAAATGTAGTAAGTTGTTATGAGTCTATATTGTAGGAATATGTTCCCTGCCTCAAGCGAGTTTTAGTTTTAATCGAACTAAATTCTTAGTTTTTTTTTTTTAGTAGTAGTTACTTGAAAATACTTTTGTTCCTTAGCACGTAAACTAAAACTGGGTATTGAAATCAAATGATAAATCACTTTCTCCAATTGAATTACCAGCAAAACTATTTAATCTTTTGGGTAAAATTATTAAAATTAATCAAGAAACTTAAACTGTATGATAATTTTTTAACGCGACTCTTTCGATGAAATGCTAAATGAAGCAATATGGATGAAAATAAACAGAGTTCTCAAGATAGTTGATCAAGTTGAACAAATTGAACTTTATGAAAACACTAAAGAATGTTATTATTGCATTTTACTACTCCCTCTATCCCTTATTTTTTGCCCCATTTGACTTTTCACAGTGTCCAAGACACGTCTCCAAACGCATATATCTCCATTTCTATACACGTAAAAATTATTAAAATTTGATATTAATAAACTATACAATGAGACAATTCTAACAAGATCCCGCATGAATATATTATCACTTATAGATCAACGAGAATTCATGGTTAGTTTTAAAAGTTTGACCCATATTTTTGCAATGGGGCAAAAATTAAGGGACGGAGAGAGTACATAATAGTCTCTGATTTACAAACATTTGAATCTAGAAAAAACATACATGTATTTACTTCACTACTAAATCAGTCCTATTACTAGAATAAACCACCCCACATTTATTCATAAACCTAATTGAAGATGGTACTAACACAACACTTGTAAACTTGTAACAAAGATGATCAAATATACTAATTCAACTGTATCAAGATTCAACCGTCACTCTAATTAACTAACTCAATTGTAATATTCAACTGCATGTGATACGAACTGATCACTCAACGCTAATCTGATGAGTTAAAAGTCGTCTCCTCGACCACCTTCTTTACCGTAATATACTAACTCAATTGTAATTCCACAGAGCTAGTTCAAGCTTGTCGTCTTCTTGACCGCCTTCTCCCTTCTCCTCCGCCACCACATTCTTGGCCTTCTCCTTCTCCTCCGATCCACCGTCACTTCCTTGGCCTACTGCAGCATTTTTCTTGGCCTTCTTCGTAATGTTCAGAACCTCCACTGAGTTGTATCTCATTCCTCTTGTTCTTCGCTTCGGGCCTGAGACGTTCCTCCTCCTCCTTCACCATCCGCAGTACTTTGCAGGAAATCGAACAGTACAATGCAGTCAATTCCACAATTTAGACAACCCTTACTTTTTCTTGGTCTTTTACATGCTTTTGGTTTAATGAAACACACATCCTCATCACCTACATAGCGAAATACCTATATCCCATAATCGTCAAAAACCTCCTTCACTATATTCTGCATTTCTTTCTTTTTGTAACACAAACCCCCGCGATTACTATAGTTATATGCTCGAATCACTTTGTGATAATTTTTTACATCATCTTTCATCAATGAATCACCGCCACACATAAAGCAGAAATAAGCTTTATCTTCGACGTATGCCTTTCCCGCATTAAGGTTGAATTCTGCGTTGATGAAGGCAACAAGTTTATTCATAATAACTTCTTCTGTTTTCTGGTTTTTTACTTCACTTTTTTGAGTTTTTTTGGTTTCTTGGTTTTCTAAGGAAATGATGGAGATTTTAATTTTTGGTTATGCAAATGAAGAGGCTAATTGTTTTCTTGGAATTAAAGCTGTTTATATAGAGAGCATTTCTAAAATGTGTAAGATAAATTCCCCTGTTCTTAATTTTTTGACGGTTTCTTTCTTTTTTTTTTTTTTCGGTTCTTAATTTGTTTTTTTGCATCCTTCTTAATTTATTGACGGTTTTTTTGTTTTTTTTTTCGGTTTCTTCGTTTTCTAAGGAAATGATCCAGGTTTTAATTTTTGGTTATGCAAATGAAGAGGGAAATTGTTTTCTTGGAATTAAAGTTGTATATATAGAGCATTTCCCTGAAATGTTATCGGTTTAAAAGTAGTGTAAGATGTTAAGTTGGAAGTTGGAATAATAATTTTTTACTCCTTTTTTTAATTAAATACTTTAAATATATATAATCATCAATTGGTAATTTTTTAAATATTAGCTAGGGCGGCTAACATAATCTAAAGTTCATTGGAATTGGCTTATTATGTTAGGCTTCATGAATTGATAGGCGTGTCGCGTATCTTACAAAAATAACCTAACAAGACCACTATTATGTAGATAAGCAAGTAAGGATCGAATCCCAAGAGACTATGGTTTGACTAATTAACAGACTCAAATAAATAATAAGCAAGTAACCAAAGTAATAGTGAGAATTAATAACTAAATAACTAATTAAAATGATTAATGCTAAGTAATATGACAAATCAAATGCTAAAAACATCCAAGATCAAGCATCACCACGAATACGATTAATGCAATAGTTGTTCTACCCGTAACATATAGTACAATCAACAAGAGGAAAAGTAATCCCTAGAAAATACCAAAGGTCTCTCCCGAGTTATCAATGACTTCTTTAATCACAATCAAGCCTACTTCCGTGGAATCATGTAAATTAAAGACTTTGAGTACATTACTCTAACTTCCTAATCATCCATTCAACTACTCCCGTGATGAACTTCAAACCCTTAATTGATTTATTCAAACTCATTAAAACCCAACTCCCGTTGTAATTAAAACAATGGATAATAACAATACTAATTATTTATAATCTAGTAAAGCAAAATAAATTAATCATATCAATTGCAATTATCATTAGAGAATTTAAAGAATTAAATCATGCATTAACCATATCCAGGTTCCGCTAGATCTTGGACACATTGTCATGAAATCAAGAATGATATTCAATAAAGAAAACATGATTAAAAATAATAAAATAAGAGAATTGAGAGAAGAAATCAATACTTGGAGAATAATAGCTCTAAAAGATTAGGAGAATAAAGAAAACACAATTGATAAGTGTATAATATAGCATGTTTTTAGTTCCTAATATTAGTTTAATAATTGTCTTTTATTTATTATTTTAGAAATTTAACTAACTTTTATTATTTTAGTCGTATATTTATATTTAATTAATTTTATTTATAAATATGACTTAATACGTTTATTTTGTTAATTAGGAATTGGAGACCTAATTTTGGCTTGCATAATCTTGCTAGTTGCTACACATGAGATGATGAAGTAAGGAGAAATAAAAGAAAGAAAAAAAAAAGGGGGCTGAAGATAAGAAACATCAGTAAAAGAATTGTTACCCTATTTCATTTTCAACATCATGTATGTCGTGAAAACCAAAGCCCCGAAAACAGCCATAATCCAACATTTTATCTTCAACAACCTCTCCGAATTTCAAGCAAGATACAAGAAGATGAAGTTCTATCCTATTCTACAATTTTATCCCTTCAAATCCGGAAAACCTATATTGTTTTCAATTATAAAAATCCCAATTACCCTTCCCAAAAACACACAAGTTTTACCACAAAAATTATACAGGAAGTTCACGAGGCTTAGTAGAGCACGAATCGGTCCAGGGTTGATCGATTGGGTAGAATTGGAAGGAGAAGGAACGAATTTGACGACGAGTTCGAGCAGCGGATGTTTGATTCTTTGCTCAGTTCATAAGTTCTCCTTAATTTACTTTTAATCTTTTAATTTTGTGATTAATTTGTTTTCTTCTACTTGGTGAATTGGATTTAATTTGATCTTTAATTTCCTGATTTATGTTTTGTCGTTTAAGCGCTGAAAATACTCGTATTTCAATATTCCACTAATAGAAATAGGCCGCTTTTCGGCGGACATAAATTCCGTTAAAAAAATTTGTTTTCCGATGGAATTTGGGTCTGTCAGAAAATTCCGTCGGAAAAGGTAAGTTACGACGGAAAATCCCTCGGAAATATTCTGACGGAATTTTTTTCCCTCGGAATTTACTGCTTCCGACGGAATATTCCCTCGGAGATTATTTTTCGACGGAATATTCCGTCGAAAGGTGCAAATTCCGAGGGGAAAAAATCCGTCGGAACATATACATTTCCGAGAGAATTAATTCCGTCGGAAATTTCCGACGAATTTTTACCATTTCCTACAGCATTTCGATTTAAAAAAAAATAAAAAAATATCCTAACCCTAACTACCCCCTTTACACTCCGCCTCTCTTTCCCCTCTCTTTCCTCATTTCTCTGTACTCTCTTCTTCTCTTTCTCTCTCCTCTCTTCTTTCCTCTTCTCTTTCTTTCTCCTCTCTTCCTCTCTGTTTTCTTCTATTTTTTCCTCTTATCCTCTTTTGTTTTCTTCTCTTTGTCACCTCTTCTATCTCTCCGTCCTCTATTTTTCAAGGCAATTAACACCAACAACGGCTACATACCATCAACGACAACAACAACCACAACCAACATCCACCGTCGTGAGCCAAGCCTTCAACCACCGTCGCGAGCCTCCTTTCTCAAGTGTAGATCTAGTTAATATTGTATGTAATTGTAATGTTAGTTTATATAATTTATTAGACAATTGTATATAATTTAATTTCGTGGGTTAATTATCGTTTTTTCTAATTTTTTTAATGAAATTCTGATTAATTAGTAGATCTACTGGTTTTGATTTCTTGTGTGGTATGTTTTGGTTATGTTGTGTTAATTTTCCTATTTTTGGGGTTAATTTTCGGGTTTTTTTTAGGGCTTTTCGTTTTTCTGGGGTTGATTCCTTTTTTTGGGGTTTTTTTGTGTTAATTTCGGTTTTTTGGGTTCATTTGTGGTGGTGTCAGTGGTGGTGTGGTGGTGTTGGTGGGGGTGGTGGGTGGGGTTTTATTTTTTTTTTCTATTAAAGCTTCCGACGGAAATTTCCGTCGGAAGGTAGTAGATTCCGACCGAATTTTCCGTCGGAAAAGGTATATTCCGACGGAAAATTCAATCGGAAGCTTGGGTTGTTGCGACGGAATTTTCTGTCGGAACCTTGCGACGGACTTCCCAATCAAGTCAAACTTGACTCCTACAGAACATAATCTGTCGGAAAGGTCCATTCCGACGGAATTTCCAACGAATTATCGCGAAATTCCTACAAAGTGGAATGCGACGCTGCTTTCCGACGGAATTCCATCGGAAAGGGGCATTTCCGACGGAATTTCAGGGTTTTCCGACGGATTTTTTTCCGTCGTTGATTGGCTGTTTTCTGGTAGTGTTCAAGTTTGATATTTAATTGATCCACATGATTCTTTCCTTGTTTTTATATGAACGTTTAATTCATTTATACTTGTAATAGTACATGATTGCTAGTATAAAGTAATTAGACTATGCTAAATTATTACTTGATGCGGCGTTAATTGATAATCTAGAGTGAATGACTCCATATTACTAGTTTGAGCGGCTTAATCGTAGTTTTATTGAGTTTGTGGGTTGGTCTAATAAATCAAGTTTATTGGGGTAGAAAGTGTATTAGCAAGATTCTAATTTCTAGTGAGCTATATATGTCAAATTGACCACGGCGGTAATTTGACTACCTAAGTATTAAGTTGAATATTGAAGGAAACTATATGAAAGGAAGTTGGGAAATAAGTTATGTCGTTTTAATCTATGATCGAATTGGTATCAGATTGGTGGTTTACTTGTCGTCTATTGTAAATAATATATTAGTATTTTTTTTCTATCTTAGTTACTCGTTCGATTTAACCCCCCAATCTCATGTACATAGTGTGAATAATACTCTATTATGTATATCGTTTATCTTTTTTTAGTTAGACTTTAAGTTTTAAGAGTTGATTAATCTCCTCGTGGGATCGACCCTTGCTTACCCTTTTACTAGTTATTAATATTTTTGAAGGTTAAGTTAGGAAAATAAATATTTAATTTTATACGATAAACAACACGTATCAAATTTTGGCGCCGTTACCGGGGAGTTTTTTATCTTTAAAATTCATGGTTGGACTTGATTAAGTATACTAGTTAATCTGTGAATATAGTTGTATAATTATTTTGAAGTCTCATATATAGATGATGCAAGTTTTGTTAATTGTCTATTATTAACTAATACTACCCGTAGAGTTATCTTAATACTAGAACATAGGTGAATAGGCTAGAATCAGCTGACTTAGAGTGCTATCTTATTTAGTACGGTTACTTGTATAATACCATTTCTCACAAAAAATGTCAGGAATTTATATATGCCTATAAAGTTTAGTTCTGTGTGAATAAGTTTCTAGTTAATTTGTGATGATTATGTTTTGCTTGATTACCTAATTCTGTTCTTTTATTTTATGATGGTTTACCCTTTTGCTGATTTCAAGCAGTAATTAGCATGGTTTACTATTTTATCTGTTCTTTCTGAAGTTTCTGATCTGAGCTGCTGCTTAATTCGTTTGGTTTTAATGGTATTACCTGCTTGTGGTCTGAAATTTTAAGTTTTATTGTTTGGTTTTGTTTAATTGTGGTAGTTTGAGTCTAATGATGAAATCACAAGTGACAAGAGCACTGAGTCTTCGGTAGGACTTGCTACTGTTAAACTCTATTTAATATGATGTGGTAAATTGGTAAAACTAATACTTTGACACTTTTCTAGAATATATTAAATAATTACCACATATGTTTAGCTTGTGCTTTAGTTGAATTTTATTGCTTGTTACACAACCAGATTTTTGCAGGCAATAAACTAGTCTACGCTATTAAAACTAGACTTTGTGGCTCTAACAATATTTCAAGAATCTCAATATTTCTGATTGATTCTTCCTTTCTTTACAGCTTTATTTATTTATTTAACCCAATCTATATTTTTGTTTGTATAAGCTGTGATGCCTATATTTTAGTAAGAGTATATTACGCTTCAGGTTTGCTTATCTAATTTAATTCACTCAAGAGTTGCTAGTAATTTGCACAAATAGATTATAATTTTGAATGAATTAAATTTATCAAGGAATATCTATTTTTGATCGACTAATAAGTTTTATTTTACTGGTAAAAACTGAGATTTAGGAAGATTGGAATATATATAACCGGTTTGTTTATGAATAATCTAGCTGATATGTTATTCTCAATTCTAGCTTAAATCATTGGAATAAAAATGTTCTTCCAGTGAGTCATAGTTAATCTTTGCTTGCTTTTAGGCTTATGTTTTTGCAAGTATTACTCTTGTTTTAGGAAACTGATAACAGAACTTTTAAGTCTGATATGTATGTTAGCTATAACCCGTTTTAAATTAAAAGTTTTTGGCATAAGCAATTTAATCTATTGTGCCACTGTGTGTAATGATAATCTGAAGACATGAATTGCATTAGCTAGCATTAAGTGAACATTCTGACAGCATAATACAGATAACTACCTGGCTGATTTTGTATTTGTCTTAGCAACTAATATTTCTTCCAGTAATGTTTTTTTTTTTAAAAAAACTTCTGCTGTAATATTTCAAGTCTTTCTCATAAGTTATGTTTTTCTTTATAGGTGTATGAACGTGTATGATCCAGAAGCAAGCAGCGCATAAAAGCGTACGTGGGCTTCCTAAACGAGGCTGAACCAGAGAAGCTGCTTCACATTTTTAGTGTTGAACCAACACTTGAAATAGAAGATTTATTACCGATTGAATACAAGAGCATGGCAGAACGAACATTGAAGGAACTAGGAGCCCCGAGAACAGGAGAAGATCCTCTTTGCATTGTCTTTCCAGAGCTAGAGAATCCTCTAAAGCTGAATTCAGGTTTCCTTAATCTTCTCCCTAAATTCTATATAGACACTTAAAAGAATTTAAGGTTGTATGCTCTTCCATGCATCCTGAAGGCGTAGAACAAGAACATATTAGATTGCATGCTTTTCCTTTTTCTTTGCAAGATCCTGCTAAAGAGTGGCTATATGAGCAACTTTCACCTAGTTCTATTAATTCTTGGGCAGAAATTGAAAAACGTTTTCTTGAAAGATTCTTTCCTGCGAGTCGTATTGGTTCTATTAGAAAGGAAATTTGTGGAATTAGACAAAATAATAACGAGTCTTTATATGAGTACTGGCAACGTTTTAACAGACTTTGTTCATCTTGTCCACAACACCAAATAAGTGAGCAAATGCTAATTCAATATCTTTATGAGGGTTTGTTACCTAATGAGAGAGGTATGATAGATGCATCTAGCGGGGGAGCGTTAGTAGATAAAACACCAGCTGAAGCTAGGAAGTTAATTTCTAATATGGCTCAAAATACTCAACAATTTGGCACTAGAAATGATGTTAACAGAGTTAATGATGTGGATTTAAGTGGTGTCCAAAATCAATTACAAGAAAATGCTCAACAAATTGCTACTCTAACCACCTTAGTGTCTAAAATTGTCCCTGGTAATGAGTCTACAGCTAGAGTATGTGGTGTTTGTTCTGGTTTTTCTCATGCTACTGATGAATGTCCTACTTTACAGAGTGAAGATATCAATGCTTTAAATAATTTTCCTAGTCAATCTCAGACGAAATGTGACCCTTTTCCTAATACTTATAATGAAGGTTGGCGTGATCACCCTAATCTTAGGTATGGAAATAGACCGCAATTATTGCAAAATAATCAATCTAGACAGTTTGGTCAGCAAAACCCCTCTCCCCAATCTCAAGGTCCGTCATTAGAGAGTATGGTAGAACAGTTGGCGACTCAAATAGGACAAGTGCATAATCAAAACACTAAGTATCAAAGTACAAAAGATTCTGATCTTCAACAACTTGACACGTAATTAGGCCACGTATGCACTTCCTTAAGTAACTTAGAGAATAATTTGACAAGAAAACTCCCAGCCCAACCTTTTCCAAACCCAAAAGCAAACGCTGTGTTTAATTAGAGTAGAATCACTATTGATGAGTCCTTAGAAAGTGAGAATAGAAGTAGTTTGAGTCTTAAAGTGGTGCAAGGAAATAGAATTCCTTTACTAAGTGCTTTGAAAATGGTTCCTAAACATAAGTTATTGTTAGATGCTTTTCTTAATAAGACTAGTAAGCACTAGTAGAAAATACGAAATAGGCACCCCCCTTTAGCACCGGTTCTTGAAAACCGGTGCCAACTATGAATTTATGAAGAAAAAAAAAACCGGTGCCAACTTCTTTAATTAGCACCGGTTCAAACCGGTGCCAACTCAAAAAAAAAAATTATGAAATCAGAGGAGTTAGCACCGGTTCCACTTGAACCGGTGCCAACCTTTGTTCTTAGCACCGGTTTGAACCGGTGCCAAATAAAAAAAAAAAACTGGTTTTCAATGTTATTCTTCTTCAATACTTTCATTTCATTCAATTCAATTCTGCTTTCATATTCTGAAATTCCCACGACGCGCGCATTCCCTCTTCCCATACGCTTACTCCATTGAAGCTTCCATTGAAGCTTTTGCCTCCGCACGCACGCAACATTCCTTTCTAGGCTTCGTTCTTCTCTTCAGTTCGCCATATCCACCTCCCTCCATTAAAGCAGCTTCGACCTAAGGTAAGTAATAACGCCTCTCCTCCATTCACTTAGCTTCTCCATGTATTGCATTAAAACCATTGTTGGGTTTTTTGAGGAATTGGTCTTTAGTTTGATAATTGTAAGTTTCTTGTAATTGCTAGGGTTTGTCAATTGCTACTTAATTACTCCATTAAACACGCAAGGCTCCCCCTCTATTAAACGCACAAGGCTGCCCCTCCACAAATGTAAGTCCTTATTAGTTGTTGTTGCTGTTTGGTTGGTTTTTTAATTTAGCTTAGTAGCGTACCTAGGGGTGTTGTGGTTCTTGGAATGCTTTCTATGTGTAGTTAACTAGTTATCATTTCCGAACTTTGGTATTATGTAAGCGGTAAGTATTTTGAATCAATTTGTATACTAAAAGAAAGCGCATATATTGCAATGGTTGATAAGTTTGCACTTTGTACAGTCCTACTTATAAGAATATGAATAAAGAGAAAGAATCCTAAAGTGGTGCTCACTGAGTTCAATGTTGTATATTTGCTCTACAATTCTATAAGAGTATATATAGGGAGTCACAAATGACACTGATTAAAAGAGGATTCAATCCTAGGTCTTTGCTACCCCCCTCCTTGCCCTTGAGACTTCACTAGGCTGCAACATGTTCGTTTAAAAACATTTTATCTATTTAAAATTACTAGCAATGCTCCTTTCAACTTTCAATCTATTTAATTTGCTGTTTGGTGCTTTTTAATTATGAGTTGCTTCTCACTATATATGGATTTCAGGGTAAGAAATGGGTGTCAAGGGCTTCTAGGGTAAGATCATCAGTTTGGAGAGTGGGCGGAAAGCATCCTAGTATCTTACTTTGACTGTCTTTGTTCTTGTTCACTAGTATCATTCTTATCTTTTTCCTTAATCTGGTTTTCTGTTTGTGTTCTATATAGGCTATAATGAAAAAGAATCAGAGGAATTTTTGGGCGAAGCATTGACCTTGGCATTGACCTTCTAGTGGAGAGTGTTGAGACTTTATAGGTACTCAGGTATAGATATAACTTTATGTGCTATATATAAGTTCTTGTTTGCACACTTTTGTGGAGATGGTGTATGATATAACTTTAGTGCAACTTCTATCATGATGTGTGATTAATCCATTATTTTTTAATTGATTGCATGTATCATCATATGCCTAGATACCCGTTCAAGGCTTTCTCATTAGGAGAAAGTCTTGAATAGTCCCCGGTTGGGACTGTTCTTGAACGTTTACTCTCACTTAGGTGGTGAATGTATGTCCTTTTTTCGATTTTAAGGAACATCTTGGCTTACCATTTCCTTGATCACCATGTTCTCTGGGTACATATGTGGGTAAGTAATTACCTACGTCGTGTACTTGGAGAAGTGGGGGGAAATGCTGCCGGATTTTCCTTAAATTTGGAAAGTCGACATACATTCACTAGTGAGAGTAAACGTTTAAGGATGGGTTAGGTTGGAGTGATAAGGACCCTTCAGAAGCATATATGCATTTTTGTATCTATATGAATGTTTTATGCATGGTGTGTGTTTGAATTTGATTTATATATATAATAGATGTAGCAATTATATATTATTCGTAATATGTTGCCATGTTTAGAGACAATTTACTTAATGGAGAAGGATCGTGGCTGGATGTATGGTAGACGTGATACATTGGAATTCTTTGATGGGGTTCAAGAGTTTTGCGAGAGGGCTTCATCTTATCAGCGCAGAATGGGTTTCGAGTGCCTCTATTGTCCTTGTGTTGATTGTAATAATGTGAAGGTGGTCAATAGTGTTGATATCATTAGAGATCATGTAGTTTGTCGTGGGTTTAGGCTTAAATACCATGTGTGGATTTGGCACGGTGAAGAAGGAGAGTACAGTGGGGATGTTATTGGGAATGATGTCCATGATGATAGAAGCAATGACATTCATGTGGACGAGGAATACAAGAATGATGAACATATTGTTGATAATGGTGCTGAGGATGGATTTGAGGATGATCATGTGGATGAGTTCGAGGATGAAGGGGTGGATGAGATGATGCATGGTTTTGAAGGTGACGTGTTTGAGTCATTATTGGAGGCTTCTAAAAAGCCTTTGTATCCTGGGTGCAAAAAATACTCCAAACTATCAGCCGTGCTAACACTGTTTAACATTAAGTCAAAGCATGGGTGGACGGACAGTAGTTTTACTTCTTTGTTGACCGCGTTAAGTGAGATGTTGCCTGACGGGAATGAAATTCCTAAGTCTTACTATTATGCAAAGAAGCTAATGTGTCCATTTGGTTTGGAGTATAAGAAGATACATGCATGTCCTAATGATTATATTCTTTAACGAAATGAATATGAACAATTGGAGGAGTGTCCAAGATGTAAGAAGTCGCGCTACAAGCGCATGAGTTGCAATGTTGGTACAAAGGGACCTTCTGCTAAGGTGTTGTGGTATCTTCCCATTATTCCAAGGTTTAAGCGTCTATTCTCAACACCAACAGACGCTAAAAACTTGAGGTGGCATGTAGAGGGAAGAAAGACAAACATAATGCTGAAGCATCCAGCCGACTCCCCGCAATGGAAGAACCTTGATATGAAGTTTGGAGAATTTGGTGATGAAGTCAGAAATTTAAGGCTTGGTTTGTGCACGGACGGGATGAATCCATTTAGCACTCTTAGTACTCAGCACAGCACATGGCCGGTACTATTAGTGATCTACAATTTGCCTCCTTGGTTGTGCATGAAACGAAAATACGTAATGCTTTCACTTTTGATATCGGGGCCAAGGCAACCTGGAAACGACATAGATGTTTATCTTGCGCCCCTTGTTGATGATTTGAGAAAGATGTGGGACGAAGGGGTTTCTGTTTTCGATGCTCATAAGAATGAGATGTTCACATTGCGTGCAGCTCTTATGTGGACCGTTAATGATTTTCCTGCGTATGGCAACTTGTCTAGGTATAAGAATAAAGGGAAAAAAACATGCCCCATTTGTATTGATGATACGCCAAGCAGGCGCCTTGATCATTCTCACAAAGAGGTGTCTTGCGGACCCGAAGGTTGCTCAGGCGCGATCACCCGTACCGTAGGCAGAAAAAGGCTTTCCATGGGACAGCGGAAGAGGGGACTGCTCCTAGGCCGTTGACTGGTGAGGAGGTTTACGCTCGAGTAAAGGGTGTACGAACAGTCTTTGGGAAATCAGAAAAAGCGGCGGAATCAACTGCTCTCTTTAAAAAAGAATCAATCTTTTAGTTGCTCTCGCACTGGAAAGAATATAACGTTAGGCAATGTCTTGATGTAATGCATATAGAGAAGAATGTGTGTGATGCTCTAGTGGGAACGCTAATGAATATTCAAAGCAAGACAAAGGACGGAAAGGGTGAACGGGACAATTTGAAAAAGATGGGGTTGCGTCCAGAATTGTGGGTTCAGCAAAGGGTTAGCAAGGGAAAGGAACAGGAAGAGGAAAATGAACTGAGTTCGAAAAAAGGAAAGGGGAAGAGCAAGGGAAAGGGAAAGACCACGGATGCGTCGAAAAAGAAAAATGAGGGAAAAGCCAAGGAGGGCAAGGCCTATTTACCTCCGGCTTGCTACACATTGCCAAGGGTAGAAAAACGAATGTTTTGTGCATGTCTGTATGGCATTAAGGTTCCATCAGGGTACGCATCTAACATGAAAAGATTTGTATCCTTAAATGGAGAATTGAAGCTGACAAGTATGAAATCCCATGATTATCATGTTCTAATGCAAGTTTTCCTACCAATTGCAATACGTGGTATTTTACCAAAGCACGTGAGGGAAGCTATTACAAGCCTCTGTTCGTTTTTCAATACAATATGCAGCAAAGTGCTTGATCCTTGTACACTTGATTCTTTACAGGCAGATGTGGTTGTGACTTTATGCAAATTTGAGATGTACTTCCCACCCTCATTTTTCGACATAATGGTGCATTTGATTCTTCATTTGGTGCGTGAGATTAAGTTGTGCGGTCCAGTGTTCATGCGGTGGTACTATCCTTTTGAAAGACATATGGGTACATTGCAAGATAAAGTCAGGAATCGGGCTCACCCGGAAGGAAGTATGATTCAAGGGACCGTGGCTGAGGAGGTCGGTAATTTTGTGGCCGACTATATAGTCGTTGCTAAACCTATTGGTATTCCTACTTCTCGACACGAAGGGAGACTTGATGGTTATGGCACAATCGGTTTGAAACGAATGTCACCTGATCGAGATAAGTTCTTACAAGTACACCTATATGTGTTGCACCATGTTGCAGATGTTCACCTATATTTAGACGAGCACATGGCTAGTTTGCGTGATGAATTTCCATCAAAAGGTGAACGGGCACTGATGTAGTTGCATAATAAGAAGTTTGTGAGTTGGTTTCGTGATCGAGTGATGGGTGGAAAGTATGAGAGTGTCACAGATACAGTAAGGTGGCTTGCTTGTGGTCCTAGAGATGATGTTCGCTCATTTGAGGGATATGACATAAATGGGTACACATTTTGGACTGAGCGTCAGGATTTGAAATCATCCTCGACCCAAAACAGTGGTGTAACGCTTGTGGAATCATCAAGGGAGTTTGCAAGTGCTAAGGATAAATCACCCGTTGATGCAGAGTTGTCATACTACGGTCGAATTCAAGAAATATGGGAGCTTGATTATTGTGGCTTCACGATTGCTCTTTTCCGGTGTAAGTGGGTTGATAATATCAGGCGTAACGTCAAACATGATGACTTTACTCTTGTAGATCTTGGCCACCTGAATGATAGTGCTGAACCATTCATCCTTGCATCTCAAGCCAAGCAAGTGTTTTACGTAAGTGACCCAGCCGACTCAAAATGGTCTATTGTGCTAGCCGGCAAAAGAAGAATCTTTGGCGTTGGAGATGTCGAGGATGAGGAAGAATATGATGCGTTTGATGACTCGACACCTTTCACTATTCCTAGACCTGTTGTACCAAATGAGATAGACGACCAAGCCAATTACATGCGATCAGACCACGACGAAGGAATATTAGACTGAGGTACTATTTTTTGTTAGTTTGAAATTGTAGGCGTCGAAAGTATTATTAAATCACATTTTTAGGTGAAAATGAATGAAATTGTTAACTTACTTGCCCATTTTTCTTATTTTCTTTTAAATGAATGAAGTAACTTAGTTCCCCATTTTCTATGTTAATTTGTATTATAATTCAGCAATTTATATCTGATTATAAGTTTACCTTACAAATTTATTTATATTACAACTAATAATGTGTTATGTTTGTAATGACAGGTTTTACATCTCATGGCGGATGATCACTACCGTATTGGAGTGGAGGATGTAGAGGATGATGATGATGATTCATCTGGGGATGGGGACGAGTTGTATGATGTGAACAAGGAGCCTGATTTGGATTGTATGCTTGATGAGTTTGAAATTGCAGTTGAACAAGCGCCTCCTATCGAAAATGCAATGTCTAAGTCGTTTGATGATAATCCTAGTGAGGGGGGGTAAAGGAACCAGCGAACAAAAAGCTGAGGGGTCCGACGACAAGTTTCAAGAAACCTGTCGGTCCAATGGTCCTAGAGTATGACAGGGTAGGCCAACCTACAGGCAAATGGCGTCGTCAGTATGTTGTTCAAGTTGGGATTTGTGCGCGCAAAATTCCCATTACTCTTCATTTGAGCGAAGTACCTACAGGCTTGATTGACACGTTTTGGAATGATACTAGGGCAAGTGTTTTGTTTGCACATTTACAAATTCCTTCAATTTATTGTTATTAAATGGGCAAACTAATAATGATTGTTATTTGTGCTTGCGGAGTCTATTTAACATTCCAAACGAGTACGCCAAGCGAAGGGTGTTTGAATCCTTACTTGCGGCAAGATTCAGAGGCTTCAAGACCACCTTAGTTCGTCGGTTTATCACAAAGAAACTTGTGAGAAAACCAAAGAACAAGAAAGGAGGTGGCAATGATGATGTAGTCATCGATGAAGAGAAAATCCCATGGCAAATATGGCCTAGCGTATCGAAGGATGATTGGGAAGCTTTCGTTCTTCAAAATAGACAAAACGAAGCAATTGTAAGTTTAAGTAACTCTGATGACAATTGTAGAATATATTTACTCTTTTGGTATTAATGAAACTAACATGTCTATTTATGTAGGAAATGAGGGAGCAGTATTCCAAGAATGCATTGTAGAAGCAATACTACCATCGTATGGGGTGTATGACGTTTGATCAATGGAGGGAGACGTGGGTGAGTGAGGGAGTATACCCCACAACGCTTCTAGGGTCCTCCAAAGTGCCCTCTGACTCCACGACCAGTACTTTGATGAGTCGTGCTGGTGATTTCTTTTGTTCTCTGCATTCGCGTGACAAGAAAACCGGAAAATGGTCCAATAAGGCTCCGAAAACCAAAGAAATGGCAGATAAACTTGTAAGCAACTATGAACTAGATAACTACATGAATCTTTTGCATATATATCACTTTACATAAACACTAACTTCATGTTGCCTTTTTGTTTTTGCTACAGCTTGAGTACACTGAAGAGCTTGTTGAAGGTAAGATCGTCCCAACAGTGGAGAAGGACCCTTTCACCTTGGCTTTGGGAAAGCCCTACTATCCAGGACGCGTATTGGGTGCGAGGGGGAGTTTACTAGGATGGGAGAAGGTGATGGGTCCGGAATATACCAAATTAGGAAGATCCCGAGCAAGTATGAATTCACCGGTTAACTTGGATGCCAAGGTGGCATCAATTAAAGAACAAGTGCGCAATGAGATGCGAGAAGTGTTCAATTCTTGGGCGAAGCAAATGAACTTGTCGGGCTTGCCTTTCTCCTCGAGTCGACTCATGTAGTCACCCACAAAGGCAAGGAGAAGATGAGTTACACGAGGCGGACTCGAGGAAGCTTGATAATCCAACACCTCATGAGTTTCCAGTTCTACAGGTGATTTTATTACTTCTTCGTCTGGATGGTACTATTAGTGCTTTGTTGTTATGATGTATAGTTGTTGTTGTGCTATTGTTATTGTTGTTGCTGTGTCGATATATAGTGTTGTTGTGCTGCTGTTTTTTCTGTGTTGCTGTTGTGTTGAGGTGCTATGTTGTTGTGTTGCTGTGTAGTTGTTTATGTTGCTGTTTATGGTGCCGTGTTGCTGTTCTATTGCCGTGTTGCTATTTGTGTTGCTGGGTTGTTGTGTAGCTGCTCCTGCTGCTTTTCCTGTTGCAATTGCAATTTTCAATGTTGTTGTTGTTCCTATTGCTATTAGGAGGGGCTGAACCTGTTCATGTTGCTGTTCGGAGAGGCAGAGCACTCAGCTACGTACAGCAACAGCAGCCTGAGCATGCATGCACCAGGCAGTCAGTAGGCACATGGCTGAGCATGCATGCACCAGGCAGTCAGCATGCTCATCAGCAGGCAGTCAGCAACACAGCAGCTCCAGGCAGTCAGCAACACAGCAGCAGGCAGTCAACAACACAGCAGCAGCTCAGCAGACCAGAACAGCAGGCAGTCAGCAACACAGCAGCAGCTCAGTAGATCAGTCAGCAGGCATAGCAGCAGGTCAGTCAGCACAGCAGGCAGTCAGCATATCACAGCAGGCAGTTAGCAGATCAGGCAGTCAGCAACAAAGTAGATCAGAACATCAATCAGCTCACTAGCAGGCGCTGTGTTGCTGTTGCGACGAATTTTCTTGATGTTGCGATGATTTTATTTGATGCAGGTTTTTTCTCGGTGTTGCTGTTTTTTGGCTGTTGTGTTGCCTCCCTTGTATTGTTGTTATCCACTAATTTTTTTAGCTTAATTTACTATTTTTTTTAAACTTTTATTTTTTGTTGTACTTTGGTTTTTGTTTAACTTCTTTAAAAACAAAAAAACGAAAACAAAAAATGTAGGACAAATGAGCCTCAAGCGTGATGAAACTAGTTTTAGATTTTAACAACTTGTGATCTTTTTTGTTCTTACATGTTATCTTCCAAATTGGTGTAGGAAGAGACCCGTTGTGCACTTCTACACCCAGGCGAATCAGACAGCGGAGCTTTGAATGTGGTTGCATATGGTAGTGCACAGCCGGCCGAACATGGTACGGTCCATTTGCGACCACTTAAGCCCGATCATTATTCGGTCGGGATCAATTCTGTAGTTGCTGGGTTCGAGGACATTCTAATACCTGTGCCCGTAGAGAAGGATGAGTTCACTACCCTTTGGGCAACAAAAGGTAGTTTTGTGCAATGGCCATGTGCTTGGATACGGTTTTCAAAGTAGGTAATCTCGGTTTTTGGGTTCACGCTTTATTCAATACTCATTATCTTCCCAATTGTAGGATGCAATTGTTTTCTAAGCATTTGTGTGAATTTTTTTTATTAGATGTCAGGGAAAAGCCAAACTCCAAAGAAGAGGGTGGAGGGGCCAAAGAAGAGGATTGAACAGCAGTTGGAGAGTGGAAAAGCGTCGAGGAAGAGTTCTTCGCGAGGTTCAGCGATGCAAGCTACTCCACTAGTTGCGGACACAGTGCTTCAATCGCTCTCTAAGGAGTTAACTTATCTGCACAACCGTGTTTGTATGTTGCCTAGTGACGAACCCATTCAAATTCTGCTACCCAAACACATGTTCCACTATGATGAGGATGCAATTGCATGGCTCAACAAAGAAGATGTGACGGAATTTCTAAATGGTGAAATGCTTAACATTTCCCTCATTCAAACATGCATCAGGTAATTCAACTAGTACTCAAATTATGTTATTCAGATTAGTGGTGATTGTCGTTTAGTTTTCCATTAATATTCTATATTCTCATGCATGCAGAGCACTCTAGGAGCACTTATCTGAGATTGATTCTCCGTGTCAAATTGGGTGGATATGCCCTGAGCAGATCTCCACTACTAGAATCTTAGGCAACCATGCTGACGTGTTGTACTATGTTGAACGGAGTATCAAGGAATCAATGCGTGCTGGAGACAAGTTTATATTCGCCCTATATTATGAGGAGTACGTCTGATTATGTCAAATTCATTTGTTTCCGCAGTTTATATGTTGTACATGGCTAATTATTGATTTGTTTGTCTCTTGTGAATTTATGTACGTAGTATGCATTGGACCCTACTGGTGATTTGTGTTTCTAGTAACACAATCTTCCTTTTTGACTCTGCTTGGTTACCTCTTCCAAGAAAACGCCTCGTCAAGTCCATATTGCAAAAGTAAGTTTAGCTTCAATTCCTATTGTTGATTATCATTACCTAACTCATTTATTAGTCATACTAATTTAATTTGAACTTACTCTTCTATATAGTGTTATGAAGAAGACAAATTCTCGAGCTCCTCGAGGTCCTACATGGAAATCACCGCAGGTAATGCCACTTTATATTGTGATTTTCGTAATAAACAATGCCTAAGATGTTGCTAATTTTCTATGCATGTTTGATTCATATCATGTACTTTGTTCCTTATGCTAGTGCGCACAACAAGATAACGGAGTTGATTGTGGCCTATACGTGATGACATTCATGTTTGACATAGTGAGTCAATGTACAGACACACTACAGCTTGAAGAGATATGCCATTGACTATATCTTGTAATTTCAACCCTTAGCCACCTATAAATAAGTGATAATGACATGTTGTGACTATTTTTGAGCTCACTTGACCAAAAATGTAGGAAATAGGCATCATAGTAGTCAAATAGGCCTTACTCGGGCCATTTTGGTTGAAAATGCGTTCTAAAACTCTTATATTGCTATTTTCTTGTAATTTTAAGGATTAGCCAACTATAAATAAGTGATAATGACATGTTATGAGTAAGTATGAGTTCATTTGATAAGAAACGTAGGAAATAGGCATCATAGTAGTCAAATAGGCCTTACTCGGGCCATTTTGATTGAAAATGCGTTCTAAAACTCTTACATTGCTATTTTCTTGTAATTTCAACCCTTAACCACCTATAAATAAGTGATAATGACATGTTTTGCAAGGGACAAACGGGACGTCCGTTCACGAGCGAAGAACTCAATGAAATTCGAGACATGTTGCCATCCTTCATCACATTTAATTTGTAAATTTCATTTCGCTTTGAACTTGTGTACTACATTACTGATTAATATTGTTTGTAATTATGACACTTTTTTCTAATTAGTATTATATTTTGGGATTATTATCAATATTTAGGTATTGTAATTATTTCAATTATTATTATTAATATTATAATAATAATAATTACTATTATTAATATTATTATAATAATAATAATTATTATTATTAATATAATAATAATAATAATAATTATTATTAATATAATAATAATAATAATTATTATTATTATTAATTATTGTTATTATAATGCAGGATGTACATGAGTAACATTAGGATTAATATTATTATAAATCATGGCCGAAAAAAAAAAATAAACGCAGGCATTGGCACAGGTTCATGCTTAAAACTGGTGCCAATTACATTTAATATAATAAAAAAAAAAATTGGCGCCCTTCAAGTTGGCACCGGTTAACCGGTAACCGGTGCCAAATGCTTTAGTTGGCACCGGTTTAAAACCGGTGCCAACACTACAAGAAATAGCTGATTTCCATAGGAAATTCCGTCGGAATTAAGCTTTCCGGCGGAATTCCGTCGGAGATAGTCTGTCGTAACAGCCTTTGTCGGAAATTCGACCTTTTCCGACGGAAATTCCGTCGGAAGGCGTTATTCCGACGGATTTTCCGACGGAACTAATTCTGTCGGCACTGTTTTTGACTTTATTTGAAATTTCGTCGCAAATTTCCAACAAAAGTTTCCGTCGGAATGGGATAAGGTTCCGACGAAATATTCCGTCGGAAGAGGAATATTCCGTCGGAAGAGGAATATTCCGACGGGAAATTCCGTCGGAAAAGTCAGTAAAAAAATAAAAAAAAACCGGCCCCCCACCCCACCTGCCCAGACCACCCACCCCCCCACCCACACCACCCACCACCCACCCAAAACCCTTACCTACCTAGACCACCCACCCCAGACCACACCCACCCAAACCCTCACCTACCCAGACCACCCCAGACCACACCCACCCACCCACACCCACCCAAACCCTCACCTACCCAGACCACCCACCGTAGACCACACCCACCCCAGACACCACCCAGACTACCCCATACCACCCCAGACCATCGTATCGATCTCAAAAAACCGAAAAAAAAACCAAAAAATCGAAACTTCAAAAATAAAAAAAAATAAAATACGAAATCAAAACCATAAAATCGAAACAAAAACCACAAAATCAAAATAAACGATTTATATATTACATAGTCCGAAAATCCGAAAAATTACAAACTAACATTACAAAATTTAAAAATTTATATTACAATTTCATCATAAAAATTAATTATAATCATAAATTTGTGAAATTTAAACCTAGATCTACAAACTAACCCATATTTAATCTATATATACGACCTTCTATGGTGCTTGACGGCGGACGACGCAACGACTTGTGGTTGAAGGAGGTGTTGAGCGGCGGTGGTTGTTGCGGCTGTGCTTGTTGTTGTGATTGTTGATAGAAAGAAGGAGAAAGAGGAGAAGGAGAAAGGAAAGGGAAAGGAATGAAAAGAACGAGAAGAGAGGAGATGGAGAAGGAAAGAGAAACGTAAGAGAAGAAGGAGAAGAGAGGAGAAAGAAGGAGAAGAGAGGAAAGAGAAGAGGAAGAGTGGCGGAGAGGAGAGAGAAATGAGGGAACCGTGTTTTGATTAGGGTTTTTTTGGGTTGGTTTTTTTTTTATTATTTAATTATATTCCGACGGAATATTCCGTTGGAAATCTCCAACGGATTTTATTTCCGCCAGAAATTTATTTTTCCGACGGATTTTATTTCCACCGAAACAATACATTTCCGGCGGAATATTCCGTCGGAAATCCCATAAATTCCGACGGATTTTTATTTCGTAGGAAATCCGTCGTAAATTTCCGGCGGAATTGTATTCCGTCGGAATTTACTGGATTTCCGACGAAAAAAAATGTCCGTCAAAAATGGTCCGTCGGAATTCGGCTGTTTTCTTGTAGTGCAAATTTTTGGGGCTTTGGCATCCCTCAAATCCCCAACGGTTCAAAACCGGTGCCTTAGGGGGGGGGGTTGAACCGGTGCCAAATTACCTTTTTCGTCTAGTGAAGGAATCTGAATTTTGTGCACCCCCTCCTATATGCGATGATCCTGGTTTGTTTTCTATTCACTGCAAAATTGGAAAGGCTGGTTTTCATGAGTGTGTGTTAGATTTAGGATCTTCAGTCAATATTTACCGTCCTCTATGTATGATCAGATTGAATTAGGACCCTGGAAGAGCACAAATGAAATTCTTTACATGGCTAACTAAAATAGTGTTTCGCCTAATGGTTGCTTGGAAAATGTTTTGATTCAAGTTAAGCACCTGTTTTTCCTTGTTGATTTTTATGTTATTAACGTGGAGAGTATTTCTAAAATTTTGTTGGGACGACCATTCTTAAAGACTTCAAAGGCATTAATTGATGTAGCTAATGGTAGTGTCACATTAGGAAATAATGGTCAAACTGTTAACATTAATGTTTTTTATGAACAAGGTTCACTTGAAGAAATGGGTGCTACTAACCATGTTTCTTATCATCTTCCACAGATGGGAGCTGAAAATGTAGAGATGTTATTAAATGAGATGGTCAACAATGTAGGGCATGAGAAATTGTTTTTCGATGCCCTAAATGAGTTGTGTTTTTAAGGAATATGAGGAAGTATGTCGAGCCAACGACATAAACCAAGGGCGCTACTGGGGAGGCAACCCAAGGATATTATGCTCTTTTCCTTGTTCATTTCTTTTGATTTCAGTTATTATTATTATTATTATTATTATTATTATTATTATTATTATTATTATTATTATTATTATTATTATTATTTTCTCTCTTTCTTTCTTTTTGTGTTTCCTTTCTTTTTTGCAATTTTATTTGTTTCATTGTTTCATTGTTGGGGCACCATGAGATAAACTTACTGGATTTATTTTGTGCATTCTTGCAGCAACATCACTATGGTCGGTTAAACTCACAAGTACACTGCATTATACCTTTAACTCCAGAACTTCAGTCATGAGAATTGAGGAGGATAAAAAAGTCAGCAATCAGAAAAGAACTCTGAGTGTAACTGTGTACAAGTAGAGGAATGAAGAGTTCCGCACACTGAAAAGCTGAGTGCTACGCAATGTGCAGCAACATCACAAACATTCTGAAATCTCATAATCTACTAAATCAGCTAAGTTTCTTCTTCTTTTTCTTCATTTCTTTTTCATTGAGGACAATGAAAGATTAAGTATGGGGGAAGCAAAATACTGGTTATTTGCTGTGTGGCTTTGAGTTGTTTTTATTTTTGTTTTTTTGAAGACGACTTTATGTCTGGCAGTGGTCAATTGAGTGGGGAGGTGTTGCCGAAATTATTTTTAGATGTTGGAAATTTTGAACTAATAGCAGTAAAGTACAAAAAAAAAAAATAAAAAAAATAAAAAAAAATTGTTTTCTCCAATTTTCTTGATAACTTACACTCTGGGATTGTGTCATTTCTCCCTCAAATTGCAACTAATCCTTGTTTTGTAAATGATTTAGGCATTTAAAACAATGCATATGACACATCAACCAAAAGCTATTTTCCATGAACAAGTCACAAATATACCTTTACTTACAAATCATATGATTAAGCTTCTGGATTAGTAGAGCATATTAAAGTGTGATGTAAAAATGGTTGATATTCAGTGGTGATATAGTACTATAAAGTGAAGGTTTCAATATAAGGCTCTACGTACCAATGACTGGGTATATGTGTTAATCAATTCACATTTGTCAATATTCAAAAAAAAAAAAATTAATAATGAAAACCCAGTTATGTACGTGTGATGTTTCTATCTCTTGCTTGAGGAGTTCGAATAAGTAGATCCTTAGGGGTATCTTAAAACCTAGTGCCTTGGGCCAACTGTGGACCGGGAGCCACTGGTCGAACACTCGTTACATGGACTATTCAACAGAGATTCAACATTAAGAGTCATGAAACTAAAAATGAAAAAAAAAAAAAAATGAAAAAGAGAAAAAAGAAGGGGGCAGTGTACATAAAAGTTCAGTGTGCACTCAATAAATATTTGTTATGAGAAATATTTGATATTATTTGGTTGTAATCATACTATGCTCTACTAATTTATAGAATATTACCACCACAATCCCATAATTATTGTCATATCCTTCATTTACCTAAACCCCCATGATATCCTTGAAAAGTCCTAATGATTTGAGACATGTGGTTTGGTATAAGTAAGGCGGGTGAGAAATGATTAAAGCCAATCAACCAAGTTGTCAAGTTAAATTGGGGAAACTTCTATAAAAATGAGTTTTTAAAATTGTTTACTGCTATTTAGTTGAAAATTTCTGAATAACAGACTTTGTGGTTATGTCTTCTGTAAACCCTCACGAGACCATACTTGTCCTCTAGGGGGAACTTAGGGGTTTAAAGGGCTTGTTGCACGTACTAAGGGTAACCGTGATTCCTACGACTGTGAGTTAGGTTTATTGATATTACAGATTAGTTTTATTTTGTTTGTTCGAAGGCGACCATAGACTAAGTGTGGGGGAATTTGATAAGTGTATAATATAGCATGTTTTTAGTTCCTAATATTAGTCTAATAATTGTCTTTTATTTATTATTTTAGAAATTTAACTAACTTTTATTATTTTAGTCGTATATTTATATTTTATTAATTTTATTTATAAATATGACTTAATACGTTTATTTTATTAATTAGGAATTGGAGACCTAATTTTGGCTTGCATAATCTTGCTAGTTGCTACACATGAGATGATGAAATAAGGAGAAATAAAAGAAAGAAAAAAAAGGGGGCTTAAGATAAGAAACATCAGTAAAAGAATTGTTATCCTATTTCATTTTCAGCATCATGTATGTCGTGAAAACCAAAGCCCCAAAAACAGCCATAATCCAACATTCTATCTTCAACAACCTCTGTGAATTTCAAGCAAGATACAAGAAGATGAAGTTATATCCTATTCTCCAATTTTATCCCTTCAAATCCGGAAAACCTATGTCGTTTTCAATTATAAAAATCCCCAATCACCCCTCCCAAAAACACACAAGTTTTACCACAAAAATTATACAGGAAGTTCGTGAGGCTTAGTAGAGCACGAATTGGTCCAGGGTTGATCGATTGGGTGGTATTAGAAGGAGAAGGAACGAATTTGACAACGAGTTCGAGCAGCGACTGTTTGATTCTTTGCTCAGTTCATAAGTTCTCCCTAATGTACTCTTAATCTTTTAATTTTGTGATTAATTTGTTTGCTTCTACTTGGTGAATTGAATATTTTTTGATCTTTAATTTCCCGATTTATGTTTCATCGTTTAAACGCTGAGTATACTCGTATTGTAATATTCAAGTTTGATATTTAATTGATCCACATGATTCTTTCCTTGTTTTTATATGAACGTTTAATTCATTTATACTTGTAATAGTACATGATTGCTAGTATAAAGTAATTAGACTATGCTAAATTATTACTTGATGCGGCGTTAATTGATAATCTAGAGTGAATGACTCGATATTACTAGTTTGAGCGGCTTAATTGTAGTTTTATTGAGTTTGTGGGTTGGTCTAACAAATCAAGTTTATTGGGGTAGAAAGTGTATTAGCAAGATTCTAATTTCTAGTGAGCTATATATGTTAAATTGACCGCGGCGGTAATTTGACTACCTAAGTATTAAGTTGAAAATTGAAGGAGACTATATGAATGGAAGTTGGGTAATAAGTTATGTCGTTTTAATCTATGATCGAATTGGTATCACATTGGTGGTTTACTTGTCGTCTAATGTAAATAATAGATTACTATTTTTTTTATCTTGTTTGGCTTATTTACTTGTTCGATTTAACCCCCCAATCTCATGTACATAGTGTGTACAATACTCTATTATGTATATGGTTTATTTTTTTCGAGTTAGACTTTAAGTTTTAATAGTTGATTAATTTCCTCGTAGGATCGACCCTTGCTTACCCTTTTACTAGTTGTTAATATTTTTGAAGGTTAAGTTGGAAAAATAAATATTTAATTTTACACGGTAAACGACACGTATCAACAATAAAACATGACCAAATATCACACATAAATCGTGTATAATATCATGTTATCATGAATCAAGTTCAAGAAATCCCCTAATTGATTTTCAAGAACCCCAATTTCCAACAACAATTACAGCATTAAATTAGCAATTCAACTCATAATCAACACCAATTAAACTATTAATCGAATCGCCTTTCATTATATAGCATCAAACGAAGTAAATAGGTTGTTCTTCAATTACCTTCTTTTTCACTTCAACCTTTTAATAAAATTACACATTTAATATAATTATTGAAAGGTTTGGAGAAGTTTGGGAGAATTTGGAGAATTGATTGCGGGTGAATTTGGAGTTTTGTTGAGGAGCATAGTTTATTAAAATGAAGGGGAGGAAAAAAAAATCGAAGCCAAGGGTTTTTTTCTTTTGTTTTAAGGGTGTGATTTTACAATATTGAAAAAATGGGGGTTAGTTCTAAAATGTGTGTTTTGTGGAGTGATTATTTACAAAATTTTCAAAAAATAATAATACCAGTTATGATGATCTAATAGAAAACAGAATCCCCTAAGGCCTAAGAAGCAACATCTTTAATCCCATTTCTAAAAGTCGCCTACTCGACCACCTTCTCCGCTTTATCCTCCTCCTCTGCCGCGACTTTCTCCCGTTTTCTTGGCTTTCTTCTTCACGGACGACTTATCAGAACCTCGAGCAAGATCCATCTTTTAGTGTTTTTTTTTTTTTTTTTAGTTCTGTTATTGTTCTTTTCTCCGTTTTAGTTAATATTCATTTAACTATTTCACTAAAAAACTACAACCACTTCATCTAGTTTTGTATTGAAAGTGTAGTAACTTGTTTGAGTGTCTATCTCGAGCGAGTTCTAAACGAACCATTTTAGTTACTTGAGCGTATTATTGTTCCTTATGTATACTAAAAATTAGGTATTGAAATCAAATGATAAAATCACTTTTTCCGGTTGAATTACCAGCAAAATTATTTAATCATCTTTTTGGCAAATTAACCAAGATTATTCAATAAACTTAAATTGTATTGTAATTTTTAACGCGACTGATGAAATGCTAAATGAAGCAATATTAATGGATGAAAATAAACAGAATTCTCAAGATAGTTGAACAAATTGAACTTTATGAAATCACTAAAAGATGATTAAAATTGAAAACTACGAAATATGTTAAGATTGCATTGTCTTATCAGTCTTATTACTGGCACAAACCACAGATGGTACTAAACAAAAACACGCCTAAACTTGTAGCAAAGATCATCAATTATACTAATTCAAATGTAACATTCAATATTCATACTATAACTAACTCAACTTACTTATTAACAGACTAACTATCTCAACTGACTTACTAACAGACTAACTAACTCAACCGACTTACTAACAGACTAACTAACTCAACCGACTTACTAATAGACTAACTAACTCAACTGAATTATTAACAGACTAACATTCAATCTTGATTCTGATCAGATGATTTCTAGCAAGAAAAACAGAAACCCATCAAGAGGAAAGATCTTGTTCAGGCTTCTCGACCTCTTCCGGATTGTCGTCTTCTCGACCGCCTTCTCCTTTCTCCTCCGCCGCCACATTCTTGGCCTTCTCCTTCTCCTCCAGCGCCACTTTCTTGGCCTTCTTCATCACTGATTGTTCAGAAACTTCACCGAGTTCTATCTCTTTCCTCTTGTTCTTGGCCTTGTTCATCAGTGATTGTTTAGAACCTCCACCGAGTTCTATCCCCTTCCGCCTCTTCTTCGCCTCGGGTTCACGACTTTCCTTCTTCTTCTTCTTCTTCTTCTTCTTCTTCTTCTTCTTCTTCTTTCTTCTTCTTTTCTTCTTCTTCTTCTTCTTCTTCTTCTTCTTCTTCTTCTTCTTCTTCTTCTTCTTCTTCTTCTTCTTCTTCTTCTTCTTCTTTCTTCTTCTTCTTCTTCTTCTTCTTTCTTCTTCTTCTTTCTTCTTCTTCTTCTTCTTCTTCTTCTTCTTCTTCTTCTTTCTTCTTCTTCTTCTTCTTCTTCTTCTTCTTCTTCTTCTTCTTTCTTCTTCTTCTTCTTCTTCTTCTTCTTCTTCTTCTTCTTCTTCTTCTTCTTCTTCTTCTTTTCTTCTTCTTCTTCTTCTTCTTCTTCTTCTTCTTCTTCTTCTTCTTCTTCTTCTTCTTCTTCTTCTTCTTCTTCTTCTTCTTCTTCTTCTTTCTTCTTCTTCTTCTTCTTCTTCTTCTTTTTTTTTTTTTTTTTTTTCTTCTTCTTTCTTCTTCTTCTTTTTTTTTTCTTCTTCTTCTTCTTCTTCTTCTTCTTCTTCTTCTTCTTCTTCTTCTTCTCCTTCTCCAAAGAGTGTACTTTGCAGGAAATCGAACAGTACAATGCAGGTTTGATGCAAAATCCACAAGATGCACAATCAACACTTTGTTTCCTCCAACACTCTTTACCCTTACCAGATTTATACGAAGATGATGTTATTTGATTTCTTGGTTTAATGTAATACACATAATCATAAAAACCCTCTATATCAGAGTCATCAAAAACTTGTTCCCCTAAATCTTTAATATCTTCCTTTACGTAAATTCAATCGCCAAAAGGATCCATGAATGCTTCAATTACTTTATGGCCATTATGACCTTCTTTCACCTCTGCTATCGACATCGAACCGCCGCCACAATCGGTGCAGAAATAAGCTTTAACGTGTTCGCCTAATGACTTTGTTGCGTCGAATTTGGCATTGATGAAAGGTTTTAACGAAGCTAGATTATCCATTCTAACTTTCATTTTTCTCAACTTTTTTGAGTATTTACCCATTTTTGTGTTTTTGATTTTCTAAGGAAAATGATGGAGGTTTTAGTTTTTGGTTATGTAAATGAATTGGCAATTTGATTTCTTGGAGTTAAAGTTGTATATATAGAGCATTTCTAGAAAAATCATCTGTTAAAATGGGTTAGATAATTTCCCTGAAATATCTCTGTTTTATGTAGTATCTACTCCCTCCTTATAAAAATATATGCTACTCCGTGTTTATATTTTAATTATCAATCAATAATTTGTTTCTTAATTTTTAATTTTTGTATTGACAATGAGATTAATTTAACAAATTTTAATTAAATAACATTATAATCTACTCTGTACTCCGGATATATAACTTGTAAGTTTGATAATAATGGTAAAAAAAAAAGGAAAAACAACATTACTATACTGTTAAGTTGTGGATAAATTATTTCATAATTTAATCTTCTAAACGAGGCGGGGTACCGTACAATTAAAGTTGTACAAAGGTTAAATTACCTTAAAATAATTAAGTACTTATAGATATGCTGATGGTGAATCCGTGGCGTAAACTTTTGTTGCATTATCACTTTCGGATCAATATTCAAAAGAATTAAAAGTTATTTTGATATAGATATACAGTTACTTATTTTTGGTATAAAAAGTAGCTTATAGAAATAATTTTTTCTCCTTAAGTAGTAGTTACTTGATGTTATCGGCCGCACCCACATTAGTATGATTATTATCCGTTTTAAGCCTACCCTGCATGGATTTGTTTTTGGACACTTTTTCAAAAAACTTCATACTAATTGAGTGTGCTTCTACTAATAAGAAAGTCATCCCTCTCGTAAAAATAAAAAAAGAAAGTCATCGCTCTCGTAAAAATAAAAAAAGAAAGTCATCCCTTCCTTATTCCTTCCATATGGGACTTGGGATGAATATTTCCAACGCTTACTTATTAAGATTAATCAAGAAATTTTGATAATTTTGGGCAAAATTACCAAGATCGCTAAAAAAGCTTAGAAATATAATGTAACCCCAACACAACTCGTTCAAAGAAATTCTCAAACAAGCAATAAAATATGGACGAAATTAAACATATTACTCAAGAAAGTTAAAAGAAATTGAACTCTATTGAATCACTTAAAGTGATGAAATCTACGAAATACATTATAATTGCATTGTTTTATTACCTACATAAAATCTCTGATTCACATACATTTGAAATTAATAGAAAAAACATACATTTATTGAAGTACTAAATCAGTCCTAATTAAAGATGATCAAATGTACTAATTCAACTGTAACATTCAATCGTCATACTAACTCAACTGACTTGCTAACAGGCTAACTAAACTCAACTGCCATTGCTAACTAACTCAAGATACTAAAACAGATTATTTCTACCAAGAAAAACAGAACCATACCCCCTCAAGCAGAAAGAACATGTTCAGGCTCCTCGAGCTCTTCCTGATTGTCGTCTTCTCGACCGCCTTCTCCTTCTCCTCCGGCGCCACTTTCTAGGCCTTCTCCACCAATTTTCTTGGGCTTCTTCATCACTGACTGTTCAGAAACTCCACCGAGTTCTATCTCCTTCCTCTTGGTCTTCACCTCAGGCCCGGTACTTTTCTCCTTCTTCTCCAACCAGTGTACTTTGCAGGAAATCGAACAGTACAATGCTGGTTCCCTGATGTAATGACCACAAGATGAACAAGCACCACTTTTCATCCTCGAATACTTACCCTTACCAGAAGATAAAGATGATGTTATTTGATTTCTTGGTTTTTTATAATACACATAATCATCACCTCTCTTGGCATAAAACTCTATATTAGTGTCGTCAAAACTTGTTTCTCTCGAATTTCCGTTTGTCTGTAACATTAATTGCCTAAAGGATCCTTGAATGCTCGAACTACTTTATGTTTTTTATGACGAACATCCTCCGCCTATGCTTTCGACATTGAATCGCCACCGTAGTCAGTGCATAAATAAGCTTTAATTTGTTTGCCTAATGACTTTGATATGTCGAATTCGACATTGATGAAAGATTTTAACGATGCTAGATTATCCATTCTAACTTTCATTTTTCTAAACTTTTTTGAGTATTATTGTGTCTTGGTTTTCTAAGGAAAAATGATGGAGGATTTAGTTTTTGGACATGCAAATGAAGCGGCAATTTAATTAGTTTCTTGGAGTTAAAGTTGTATATATAGATGATCTCTAGCAAAACGATCTGTTAAAATGTGTAAGAGAATTTCCCCTGTAATTTTTCTGTTTTAGTTTGCTGTAATAGTATTTACTATTTAGTATCTACTTTCTCCTTATGAAAAATATGCTATTAATATTTTTAATCGTCAATCAATAATTTTGTTTCTCAAGTTTCCTTTTTAAAAAAGAACCCCTTACATCAATTCAAAGGTCTTACATGTCAAAGCATTCATTTATGCAATCTCATTAGTAAGTAATTTAATTGATTTTAGTACTCAAGTGAACCAAATGTAAAATTTTAGTAAGAACTTTAAGAGAGGAGAAAGAAATTCAAATTTTAAAGTTTTTTTGGGTTGAAAATGAGAGATAAAAAGGTTATGTTAAGTAAACATAACTAGGTTGCGTTTAACAATGTCGATTCAGAAAAGCCCGGATGAGTTGTATAGTGAGATATTGTTATATACACCTGGGTGTACTGTACACCTAGAAGTGTCAAAACCAAACCGAACCGAACTGAACCGAAAAAAAGTCATTCATTTCGAACTGTAACCGGTCTAATTTGATCCGAGAAACTCACACCCAAACCCGATCTGTAAGCGAACTGAACTCAACCCAAATCCAAATTTGACCCGATTTGAACTTAACTCAGCACTGATTTGACCTGACTTGAACTCAACGCGAAACCGATTTAACCTGAATTAAACTCAAACCAAATCGGTTTGACCCGACCTGAACTCAATCCGAACCGAAATTGACCCGAAAAACACTTGATTCAATCCGATCCGTTTTTTATCTGAATTGATATTAACCTGACCCGATTTAACCCAACCTGATTTTGACTTGACATGATTTCAAACTAACCATAATTTTAAACCTAACTTATTATTTACCTTATTTTTTACTTAAACATATATGAATGACACGATATGGAAAAATGACACATTAATAACTTGATATCGACCCAATAACAAGATAAAAAAAAAAAAAAAAAAAAAAAAAAAAAAAAAAAAAACACAATAATTACTCTAATTTTAAAAATGCACTTATTTGAATATTAAATTTGGTCAACCTATCCAAAATTTAGCCAAACACGAAAAGTATCTAAATTAGAATTGACCGAAAACTGAATCAACTTAGTTTATCATCAAACCAAACTTAACGAAACCGAAATTAATCGAATCGAAACCAACCTGATTGAAAGTCATCCGACCCGAGATTAACCCGGTCAAACCTGTTTTGAACCTGATTCGATTATATCCGAACAGAATATGAACCGATCTGAAGTTGACCCGACCCAAACCCGATCTGGACTCGACAGATCTTGACCCGAATTAGACCCGACCCGAAAGTGATCCGATCCAACCCGAAGCGGGTTAAAAGGGTAATTTTGAACCGAATATATTCGACCCGAATAGACCCGACCCGAACTCCATTTGGTTATCCGAATTGACACCTCTACCATGACTATTTTGTTCTTATTTTGACGATTAGTTAGGTGTATGTAACAAGTTCTAGTTGTATTGGGAGACATTTCGTTCCTCCTTACAAAAAAATTCATTTCCCTTCTTTTCATGTTCTTTATACTACGGAGTAGATCTTAAAAAAAACTACTATCAAACTATATTTCAATCGTTGATCACCTAGCATGCACCATTTGTTCATACATATTATGTCTAGTATTGTTTTGAATCTCTCGAGCGAATTTTAATCGAAAAGTACATTTTTGACAATTAAGTACTCTATTCTCCTCCATACACCACTTTAGTGTAGTTACCTGAACTTATTGACAATTCAACAGTTTTTTGAACAAATTGTTCCTTAGCATGTAAACTAAAAACTGGGTATTGAAATCAAATGATCAAACGACTTTCTCCAATTGAATTACCAAACAATATTATTAACCTTTTGGGCAAAATTACCAAGATTGCTCAAGGAAATTAAATTGTAGTGTAAATTCTAACTCTGACTCAATACTTGATCAAGCAATATTTATGGATTAATTTACATAGAGTTCTTGAGAAAGTTGAACAAATTGAAATGTATGAAATCACTAAAAGCTGACGAAATCTACAAAATATCTTATTATTGCATTGTTTTTATTACTACATAAGAGTCTCTGATTCATAAACATTTGAAACTAGAAAAAACTACCAAATCAATCCTAAAGTGCTGAACTCAACTGACTAACAGACTAACTAATTCAACTGTAACAAAAATCATATTCAACTGTAACATTCAATCTTGATACTAACTCAACTGACTTGCTAACAGACTAACTAAATCAACTGACTTACTAACAGACTCAACTTAACTGTAAATCCTGATCAGTAGATGATATCTACCCCTCAATAAGAAGGATCTTGTGCAGGCTCCTCGAGCTCTTCATGAACGTTGTCTTTTTGACCGCCTTCTTTACTCAATTGTAATTCCACAGACCTAGGTCAAGGTTGACGTCTTTTTTATGGCCTTCTCCTTCTCCTCCATCCCCACGTTCTTGGCCTTCTCCTTCTCCTCCGGCGCCACGTTCTTGGCCTTCTCCTTCTCCTCCGGCGCCACTTTCTTGGCCTTCTGCAGCATTCTTCTTGGCCTTTTTCATCACTGATTGTTCAGAACCTCCACCAAGTTCGATCTCCTTCCTCTTGTTCTTCACCTCGGGCCCGGTATTTTCCTCCTTCTCCTTCTCTATCTTCTCCAAATAGTGTACTTTGCAGGAAATCGAACAGTACAATGCAGATTCAATGATTCTATATCCACAAAATAAACAAGAACCACGGTTTTTCCTAGAATAAATCTTCCTCACATCACTTTTGTATTTTGGTTTAATGTCATACACCTTTTCCTGAAATTTGGGATGCTTATAACCCGCTATACCAGAGTAGTCAAAAACTTGTTTCCCTAATTCTTGAATAGCCTTCTCTTTGTAACAATAACCGCGTGTATTTGAACCCTTGAATGCTCGAATTACTTTATGCCCTGCTGTGATTTTATGTTTAGTCTCTGCATCAACTTCCTTCATCGTACCGCCGCCACATTTAGTGCAGAAATAAGCTTTAGCGTCTTTGCCTAATGACCTTGATGTGTCGAATTCGGCATTGATGAAAGATTTTAACGAAGCTAGATCATCCATTCTAACTTCCATTTTTAGTTCTTCACTTTTTTGAGTATCCATTTTTGTGTCTTGATTTTCTAAGGAAAATGGTGGAGGTTTTCGTTTTTGGTTGTGCAAATGAAGCCGCATTTTGATTTCGTGGAGTTATAGTTGTATATATAGAGAGCATTTCTAGAAAAAAGATCTGTTATTATGCGTAAGATAATTTCCCCTGAAATTTCTGATTTCTCTGTTTTATATGCTACTCCGTGTTAATATTTTAATCAGCAATGAATAATTTTGTTTCTAAATTTTCATTTCTAATTTTTATATAGACAATTAAAGTAATTCAACACTTTTTAATAAAATAATACTACATATAATCTATTCCAAGACATATAGCTAAGTTGGATAATCGTAGTAAAAAGAAGGTAAAACAACTAATTGTTAGGAATCGGAGGAGAGACAAGGAGGAAAGAAGAGCCCACACATAAATCCAAGTGAGATTTCATTTCAAAACCATATGGCAATAGAAGGAGTAGCTCATTTAGGTTATAAATTAGTGGTTGTTTATTTATTTTTTCCATGTGAGACAACAAATCACACTTGCAACCTAACAATCTCCCCCTGAAGTGTGAGTTCGGAATACTCCCCCTTGAGCAGAAACCATGCACCCAAACCCTCATAGCACTCCCAGTAACAGATCCTACACAACAGCGTCTAAGAAATGTGACACGACAATTTTCTAGGGTATCTTCGCGGTGCTTAATTCTAGGGATCTGTGCTTCACCCCTCATATATTCTCTATATATACAAGGCTGATTTCTCAGTTTCGAGACACCAAACAATTCTCTCTTTCCCTCTTATACACCAAAACATTCTCTCTTTTGCTCTTATGCTCTAGCCTAAATACTTGTCTTCCTCATTCTCTCATCATACATCCCTTAAGCACTCCCTGGAGTCCATACAACACCCGAAGTTCCATACTTAAACCAAGGCATAAAAAGTAGAATTGACTGAGGATTTTGACCAAATCAACTCTACATTTAGTTAATTTAATTTCAATTTGATTTTATATTTTTATTGAAGTTACTAACAATTTATTCATGATGTAGCAATTTAAAAAAACACGGAACATGAGTAATTTATTCATTTAATTACTCTTATTTTTATTCTTATTGCTAGTTTCATGATTTGGGTTATTATTAAGATTTGACTTGACTAACGTTATTATGGTTGAATTGCTTCCAAAATTAATGTTTATTCTATTATTATTATTGATCACCCTATTGCATGTTTAAAGGGAATATGTAATTGAATATAACGGCTAATAAGATAATTTAGACGATCGGTTTTGGTTCCTTTTTAATCTTGTTGTTTAACCAAGTGATCACGATATTTTAGATTTATGTGTTGTATTAACATTCAACCAATTTAGCCTAATAATAGTTTAGAGCAAATTGAATCTTTGTTTGCATGTCTTTCAGATCACAGGAGTCACTTTTCACAATAAGAATCGAGTATAGGCCAATACGGGCGAATGTGACTCCATGACTCACTTCGTACCATCATCCCCGATCCTCTTTTCGTGGTTCCGAACCATGTGGAGTTAGTAATCTCATGGATTATGAATAGGGTGTAACCTTCACGGGTCAATCGTTGTTGCCTATCGTTGTCCCTTTTCGTGGTTGTCTTTTAATGATCCGTGAATGGTTTATAAGTTCCTTATAAACTTGTTGGCGGCTTCCTACTTTGTTTGTCCCTAATCGTTATCCCTAATCGTATATGTCAATTCCTACTTCCTATGAGTGCTAAGCATATTGACAACATGCTTAACGTAAGCGCTCTTCAAATGACGCCTACAATTTGGTGACTCCACTAGGGAGGATTCGTGGTTACTTATCGATTTGAGTGGTCGGTATTTAATTGAGACGAGTGGATGAGACTTGAAAGATTCTTGAATAGTATTAATGTGATTAATTTGGCTTTTTTTGTAAATGCATTATCGTTTTAACGTCGTATTTAGGTTCGCCTCGTAGGAAAAATTGAATAACAGCAGAGTTTGCCGTGGCGCGGCAGAGTTTGCCGTGACGCGGCAATTTCTGCCGTGAAGCGGCAGTCCTGAAATTTTTTTTGTGGTTTTGCTTTTTTCTCGTTGTTAGCTTTCTTTGATTTTTCTGAAAAACCGTATGTGTTCTACATACATTTTAGCCCCGGGGGATTTAAGCTCTATCAACCCGAAAAATGTTCACGACAATAAGGGTTCTTCCGAGTTATTAAATTCACCTAAACCATGGAGTCAAGTTCGATTTAATCACGAACTTGCGGAGCCTCCCGTTGGCATACACCCTCAAGGGAGGCTGGCTTGCTAACGCGTCCAAACTCTTAACCATAATACCCTTTTGACACCAAAAAAACTTGACCATAGTGGAACGTAGAACTTGACCTTAGGTTGCGAACTTAATTGCATCATTATGACTACGTGCCCCATGTGTACATATTTGATCATTTTAATCCTAACCTTAATGATCGTTCTTCGTCTATGGTGTTGGTTTACAACTAATGAATGCCAACGGACCGTAATCACTTAGTAATTAGCGCAAACTCTAAAATTGACGAAAAACTAGAAAAACCCCGCACAAACAAACCTGGAACTAACAACCGCGCCACGACAGTCAGTGTCGTGTCACGGCAACATGTACCGCACCATGGTACAATTTGTCGTGACACGACAATAGTACTGTGCCACGGTACTAAGGGTTTGAGTCCAGTCTGTCCTGATTTGGTCTTCCGTGCTATGTTAGTCCACGCGTCAGTCGTTTTGATACTGTTTTCATGTCTAGCCATGCAATCATACAACGAGTCATATAACATCACTTAATCACTCACGAGTTAAGTATAGTCCACAAACTTTTTTATTCTTGACTCGAGTCGTGCACCATGTCGTTTATGATCGTACACTAGGTTCATGCATGTGTCTTCTTTTTCCGTCTAAATAAAGAATGAGTGGAGTTTTCTTAAAAAAAAAAAAAATTCTCCTCTCTCTATTTATTTCCTATTTGGAATGTTGAGTCAAGCCATTAAGTGAATTTGTTTTATTTCACAGTGCTTGGTCAAGGAGCAGGAGTCGATTGGCACGGCTCGAGACATCTATCCAAGGAAATCTCCATCCTCTTTATCAGGTCCATCACCGTCAAATCTAGTCCACTTTCACTTCACTCCAATGGCCGGTAAGGAAGATATCGAGCAACTAAACAAGTCAATCGAGACACTCATCACCATAATAAAAGGCCTTGACACTAAGGTCACTACCCTAGAACAAAACAATGCCACTTTTGTTACAATTGACAAGCTCTACATGGCACAACCTTCCACTGCTTTTGCTGTGAAGAACAAGCGTCGCAATAACAACAACACTTGGAAAAACAAGAAGAACGTCATTCCTTCTTCTTCGTCTTCTAAGCCTAACAACACCACCAACAATATATGCCAGTGCGATCTCAATGAAGTACCAGCTTTAAACACTTCTCTCTCAAGGAAAAAGAGAATTTACACTCCTTTGTGAATGACATATGATGCTGCCTATGATTTCCTTTGCAGTCAAGGTCTGGTTACACCCATTGGACCATTTCCATAACCAAAATTTGAACAAAGGAGCCCCAAATGGTATGTTGAGGCTCACTGCAAGTTTCACCAAGAAAAAGACAACACAACCAAACAATGTTGGTATTTGAAGGCCATTATTCAAAATCTAGTAGATGCAAACAAACTTCCTGTTCCTCTAGGCAGCAAGAAGTGATAGACAACGATGAAGACAAGGCGCGAGATGAAGCCTTAGCACAAGATTTCATGATGTTTTTTGTTCTTTTTATCATTCATTTCCCTTTCCCCATTCATGTCTAGCATAGATTTTCCGTTTTGAATTTCTATATGTTTCATGTGTTTCGTTCACCTTTTCCATTAATAAAATGAGCATATTTCCTTTACATCACGATCATAGCACTTCTCATTCATTCCCAAGAAAAAAAACAAACAAACAAAAAAAAAATACCAACTTTTGCCGAACCAAACACAAGGTACACCAATGATTAGAGGCACCTTTGCAACCCATTATTCCCATTAACCATTCAATCACATATCCATTTCTTCATTAACCGCTTTAAGCATCGTCTGACGTTTGGCCTTCATTTATTCAACCCATGTACACCAAACCTTAGGATGGGAAGGTGTGTAATTTGTGTAACATTCAAAAGCAAGCTCAAAAAAATAAGAAAAAGTGAAAAAAAAAACAAAAAAAAAGAAAAAAGAAAAAGAAAAAAAGAATGATAAAAATGAAAAAATGTCTAAGGGCAAGTGTTCCAATGTCTTTGATATGAACACGTCTCAAATTGCGGTTCTCATTGAGTGCTTGTTACCGTGCCTGAGAAACATGAATGCTAAGTGAGTGATGGACCGCATGATCCGAGATTGCCCACATTAATTCAAAAGAATAAAAAAGAACAAAAATCCAAAACAAAAAATAAATATATGATAAATAAAGCTTGCAAGTTCAAATTTCAAATACACAATTACACATCTTGGGGGGTTTCTCTCGGGTCTTGAGCCTTTTATCCATTCTTCTCCAACCTGCAGCTTAACCACATTACAACCCTCGAAAGACCTCTTTGAGGTGTACATACACTTGTGCAAAGTTCGGCTAGAGCTACGTTCGACCCGATTCCTAACGGATACGTAGGCAACCTCACATCGAGGTGCGGCCACATTCATATTCATGTATGATCGAGTCAAAAAATATCTAATGCTCATCCCTATCCACCAAGAGCTAGACTTGGGGGCTTCAACCCACATCACTTAGCCTACCCAGCCTAAAAAGTAACCATCTTGACTCTTTTCACATCTCTTTCAATCACCATAACCATTGCAGTCTCACCTTAGTATCACTTTCACACACTTCATTCACATATTCATGGCCATATCCTCCTTCCCATAGGAACCCCTTATCATGAAATCTTGTTTCCACACCACGCATGCTTCACGACACCATCTAGCAAAGTCATCATCATTTAATAGCATCATCACAAATGTACTTAGCTTCTTGACCTAGGTACATTTATCAAGATTCATGCAAGATGTGCTTAGCTCCCTGACCTAAGTAACATTCACTATTTCATACATTACATTGTGCTTAGATCCTTGATCTAAGAAAGTACATCTCGCTTTTCTCATTGAGGAAGTTCTAAACTTCTTCAAAACTTCTCGCTTTGCTCATTGAGGAAGTTCAAAACTTCTTCCTTTTTTCATGTCTTTTCTTTTAGGGAAGTTCAAAAACTTTTTCAAAATTTTCTTGGCAAGAAAGTACAAAACTTCTTCTATTTTTCATCCTTTTTTTTCGGGGGAAGTTCAAAAACTTTTTCAAAATTTTTATCGAAGGAAATTCGAAAACTCTTACTCCTTTTTTCACGTCTTTTTTTTCGGGAGAAAGTCGGTACCCTCCATTCATGATAAAATCCTCCACTCGTGACAAAAAATGACGGAAATTTTTGCATTTTCATTTGTTTGTGTCTGCGCACACTCAAACTATACATATACACACACAGTCACAAGTCATACACATGTCAGGTCGTGTCAAGTCAAGCTTGGTCAAGTCAATCACAGTCCATACGAGTCCTCGAGGCAATCATAATCAAACAAATTATCATCATCTACAACCCACGTACGGGGAAAATCGAACCATTATCATTTATCAAACGTCTAGTGATCATCTCTCGAGGCAAGGACGATTCACGTTGCAAGTTTCTCAAGGCGTAGAGACTTGTAATTTCTCATTATCAGACAAGCTTTTCCCGAGGCGTGGAGAATTGTCGGTCGTTGCACACTTCTCAAGGAGTAGAAGTCAGTGATTGTGTCCCAAGGCGTGGACAATAATTTTTATTATCAAACAAGCTTTTTCCAAGGCGTGGAGAATTGTCGGTCATTGCACACTTCTCGAGGCATAGAAGTCAGCGATTGTGTTCCAAGGCGTGGACAATAATTTTTATTATCAGACAAGCTTTGCCCGAGGCATGGAGAATTGTCCGTCATTGCACACTTCTCGAGGCGTAGAAGTCGGCGATTTCGTCCCAAGACGTGGACACTTAGTGTTATTCTCGGAGTATGGAATTTCACTTGTGAGCTACTCAAGGCGTAGGAACTCACGATAGAGTTCCCGAGGCAAGGAAACTATCACACATCAATCTTCCCGAGGCGTGGAAAAATATCATCTAACAAAATTCCCGAGGCGAGGAACTATCTCATATCAATCTTCCCGAGGCGTGGAAAAACATCATCTAACATAATTCCCAAGGCGTGGAAAAACATCATCTAACAAAATTCCCGAGGCGTGGAAAAAACTATCTCATACCAATCTTTTCGAAGCGTGGAAAAACATCACCTAACTGAATTCCTGAGGCATGGAAAAATATCTTCTAACAGAATTGCCGAGGCGTGGAAAAATATCGTCTAACAAAATTCCCGAGGCGTGGAAATATATCATCTAACAAAATTCCCGAGGTGTGGAAAATCATCATCTGGTGGACTTCTCAAGGCGTAGAAGACTACCAAAATGTGTTTGTTGCATTGCACTGGTGTCAGATACGCATTCTATACCCTTAATCTTTTATCTGTGGAACTAACACTTTTCTGCAAGTATCAACGTATACAAAGTGATTTAGGATCGCAAAACGTCTTAAATCATTCTCTTTCTTAATCGACTACTTTGACTATCATTTTTGAAACTTACGTTTCTGCAAACTCAGTCAAAGTGGGGGCTTCTGTAGACACCTAAAAATGTATCCCCAAAATCAAACCTGATGATGAAGAACCTTTCACCGCCATTATTGGTCGGGTCGAGTATTTAATCTCGGGAGTGCTTAAAACCCATATTCAGTCAAACATATTCAATCCACAAATCAGTCCAAGCATTTAGTCAAACTCAGTCCAACCTCCATTTTAGCCCAAACCCTTTTTAATTCATTTCGTGTTATTTATTAATTAATCCCGATTAATAAATAATAAAACCTGAAGCCTGAAATACTTCCGGAATAGCTGAAACAGCGCCTAATTATCACGCGCTTAATGCTTAAGTAAAACATAAAAATGAATCTGGACGAAATTCTAGAAAACACAAATGTCGCGACACGGAAAAATAAACGCCCCACCAAACGATTCTCTCTTTCCCTCTTATACACCAAAACATTCTCTCTTTCTCTCTTATGCTCTAACCTAAATACTTGCCTTCCTATTCTCTTATCATACATCCCTTAAGCACTCCCCGGAGTCCATACAACACCCGAAGTTCCATACTTAAACCAAGGCGTAAAAGGTAGAATTGACTGGGGGTTTGGACCAAATCAACTCTACATTTAGTTGATTTAATTTCAATTTGATTTTATATTTTTATTGAAATTACTAACAATTTATTCATGATGTAGCAATTCAAAGAAACGCGGAACGTGAGTAATTTATTCACTTACACTACTAGAAATAGGCTGATTTCCGACGGAAAGTTTCCGACGGACTCTTATTTCTGTCGAAAAAATCAGATTTCCGACGGATTTTTTATTCCGTAGGATTTTTCCGGCAGATTTAACTTCCGTCGGAAAATATAAGCTTTTCGACGGAATATTCCGTCGGAATAGTAAATTTCTAACGGAAATAAAATCCGTCGGAAGTTTCCGACGGAATATTCCGTCGGAACATTAAATTTCCAACGGAAATAAAATCCGTCGGAAATATTACATTTTCCGATGGAAGTTAAATCCGTCGAAAAATTCCGACGAAATATTCCGTCGGAATAAATTAATATAAAAAAAAAAAAGAAACCCTAAAAATGGGCGGAATCCCCCCATCATTTCATTTTCTCTTTCTCTTTCTCTAGCCGCCCCAAATTCTCTCTCCTCCTCCCTTCTTTCTTTTTTTTCCTCTTCACTCTGTTCTTCTCCTTCTCTTGCTCTCTTCGTTCTCCTTCTCTTTCCTCTACTTCTTCTCGTTCTCCTCTTCTTCTTCTCACCTGTTCCTGTTTCTTCTTCGTCCTCTTGTATCTCCTTTTTCTCGTTATCCTCTCCGCAACAACACCACCGTTCTCCTCTCCGTAACAACACCAACGCATATAAATCAAGGTTTTCAGTTCAAATTCGACCATGAAAACTCTAGATCTAGAGTTTTCATGGTCGAATTTGACCTTGTTAACCCAATTTCGATGTTTTGTTTGGTCAAATCAAGGTATGTTTTTTTCCGTTTTTTTTTTTTATTTTAATTAAATTTCTGTTTTTCGGTTTTTTTAATTTTAATTAAAGTGGTTTTTATTCGGTTTTTTTTTTATTTTAACTATATTACTGTTTTCAGTTTTATTATTTTGAAAATTTATGTTGGTGGTGGTGGATGTTGGAGTTCGAATTGTGGTGGTTGTGGTCGGATTTTTTGATGTTTTTTTGGGTTTCGGTGTCGTGGTGGTAGAGTGGGTGGGTGGGTTTTTTGGTGGTGGTTTTGGGTGGTTTCGGTGAAGCACGTGGGTGTGGTGGTGGGTAGGGGTGGTCTGGGTGGGTGTGGTGGTGGGTAGGGGTGGTCAGGGTGGGTGTGCTGCTGGGTTTGAGTTAGTGGGTCAAGTACATGGGTGTAGTTTAGGGGGGCTGGTGGGGCTGGTGGTTGTTTTGGGTGGTGGGTCAAGTACGTGTGTTAGGGTGGTTTCGGTTTTGTTTGGGTGGGCTGTTGGTGGTGTTGGTGGTGACAAGGGTTGGGATTTGGTGGGGTATGGTGGTGGGCTAGTGGGTTTGGGTGTGGGTTGGTGGTGGTGTGTGAAGGTGGGATAGGTGTTGGTGTACGGTGGTGGGCTAGTGGGTGGATAAGGGTGGTTGGGGCTGGTAGGGGTGGTGCGTGGTTTTTTTTTTCTTTTTTTTGGAGTTTCCGACGGAATTTTCCGGCAGATTTGAATTCCGTCGGAAATTTCCGACGGACTTTCAGGTACTGAAAAATCTTTTCCGGCGAATTATTTCCGTCAGAAAAAACTGGTCCGACGGAATTGGTCGTTTTACCTACAAAGGGTGTTTCGACGGAAATTCCGTCGTGTTTTCCGACGGAATTTGGGGTGTTTCCGACGGAATTTTGCCGTCGGAAATGGCGTCTTTTCTAGTGCAGCCGCGGTAAGACAGAGGATGCAAGCGTTATCCGGAATGATTGGGCGTAAAGCGTCTGTAGGTGGGTAGTGTTAATTACTCTTATTTTTATTCTTATTGCTAGTATCATGATTAGGGTTATTATTATGATTTGATTTGACTAACGTTATAATGGTTAAATTGCTTCCAATATTAATGTTTATTCTATTGTTATTATTGATCACCATATTGCATGTTTAAAAGGAATATTTTATTGAATATAACGCCTAATAAGATAATTTGGACGGCTGGTTCAGGTTCCTTTTGATCTTGTTGTTTAATTAAGTGATCACGATATTTTAGATTTATTTGTAGTATTAACATTCAACCAATCTAGCCTAATAATAGTTTGGAGCAAATTGAGTCTTTGTTTGCATACCTTTGAGATGCAGGAATCACTTGTCACAATAAGAATCAAGTAGAGGCCAATACGGGCGAATGTGACTCCATGACTCACTTTGTACCATCATCCCCGATGCTCCTTTCATGGTCCTGAACCATATGGAGTTAGTAATCTCATGGATTATGAATGGGGTGTAACCTTCACGGGTCAATCGTTGTTGCCTATCGTTGTCCCTTTTCGTGGTTGTCTTTTAATGATCCGTGAACGATTTACATGTTCCTTATAAACTTGTTGGCGGCTCCCTACTTTGTTTGTCCCTAATCGTTGTCCCTAATCGTATATGTCAATTCCCACTTCCTATGAGTGCCAAGTATATTCACAACATGCTTAACGTAGGCGCTCTTCGAATGACACCTACACCCATTCAACTTTCTCTCTCCTCACTCCTCTTCTACCTCAACCATCACTACAACCACCATCTTCACAGCCACCACCATCATCACTTCGTTGCTTCTGAACATAATTGCACACCACCACCACTTCCGCAAAAGTATAAGCTTTCCCTAAGGGGTTGATATGGCCCTAATTTACACCATTACAACTAGGGTGTCTTTTTGTTCTCTCCGCGAAGCGGTGTTAGGGTTGTTGTGGTTAGATCGGCCGGAATGGACGCCAGAAATGATGGGGATTGGGGCTTGAAGCGGCGTTGTGGTCGTTGTTGAGGAAGGAAGATGGAAAGAAGAAGACTGAGATGATGGTGATGGTGGCGGCGGCGAGATAATGGTGATGGTTAGATAGATCTGTCGGAAATGATGGTGGTTAGGGCTTGTGTTTACAAATGAGAAATGAGGGAGGAGGAAGAAGGGGAAGAAGAAGCAATATTTACATAAAATGCCATTTGAGTAACACAATTTGTTATTCAAATTGAGTAAACTGGGCAAGCTCTTTTAAATAAAGTGGGAGTACCCTACAATAAAATTGTACATCCATATCAAGGTTAAATAATGATGTACTTATAGATATGTTGATGGTATAGATATGCTCATGGGGAATTCGTGTGGAGTAAATAAGCTTTGTTTCATTATTACCCTCGAATCAAGATCCAGAAGTATCAAAACTTACTTTGATATAGATAAACAGTTACTTAGTATTGGTATATAAAATAGCTTTCATCAAAGAATTAATATAATAAATAAACTGCTTTTTAGAAAAAATATTTTCTCCGTTCATATTTAGTTGCAAAAATTTGATCAAAAATCACTCATAGAGTCATAGTATTTGTCAAAACTATTACAACTAAAAGATAAATAGAGAAAGTATAAGTAAAAAATGTTGGGGGCCTCCAACCTAAAAAATACCCGACCCGATCAGTCCATGCTAAAACCAATCTAGCTCCTTCGGTCATGTGTTGAGCTTAGGCCTATTTTTCTTATGTGGGTATTGATTAGGGGATTTTTCTCCTCCAATCGGAATGCGCCACGTGGACCAATCAGGTCCTGCCAAGTGTCCCCCAGTTGGAACTGTCAGGGCTTGCCATGTGGCACGCGCTTATTCGTCCACCTTGGACCTGTTATGTCATGACATGTGGCATACTCCATGCCTAATGGAGAACCCGGCCACCCAGGCCCAATTTCCGAGGGAAGCCCAATCGGCCCTAGGTTAACCTAAACCTAGGATGGGCACGTTTTCCAAGGTTATAAATACCTCCCTTAATCCTCATTAAGGGAGAACAGAACGAATAAACACATTAATTACACACAGTAATAACCGGCTGATCTCGCTAACAAAGCAGATTACCTACATTAAACACTCTCACCTAGAGAGACCCAATCACTTTAATTTCCGCATTAATTACTCCTTAATCAAGTACTAACTTGACCGTTGGAGGCGGAGCTCCCAGGATTCTCCGTTATTTTGCAGGTACAGGCGTCCGGTTCCAGTCTCGGAATTGTAACTCTCCCGCAGGACATCAGAAAACCCCGAAACATTTGGCGCCGTCTGTGGGGAGAGTACTTCTGAGATGGCATCCAAGTCTGTACCGACTCCTGAAGAGAGGCGTCCCCTAGACGACCCTCAAGTTCAGTCGGACCATGATACCGAGAGTGAATTTGAATTTGAAGCTCACACAGCTTCAGACGGGACCCTAAGGGCCTGACGTACCCGTCATACCGAAAGGAGGGAACGGGAACCTCTTCAAACTGGAAGTGAGCCAGCAGGCGCACCGCCTGTTCGGCAACAGCCGACTGATGGGTCTGCTCCCATCACAAGGGACGAACTCATGACCTTCATGAGGAACTTCAAGGGAGAGATTCAAGAGTTGATCAACAAGAAGCCGCCTGCTCCAGTCAAGGAGCAGTCAACCAAGAAACCCTCCACTTCACTGAAGAGGAGGCCAGTTCAAGGGCGAGAGGCGACTCCTCATCCTAAATCTAGGAAGCGGGAGCCGCCTGCCCTTGATTTCACAAAATTCCGTTTTCCTACAGGAAATAGGAAACCTGTTCGTCATATTCAGGCGGACGGGTCGAAGCAAACATTCACAGACGCTCGACTACTGCTAGAGCAGAAGAAGAGTGACCGATTGTCAGAGTCGGCCTCTACTTCAAACTTTCAAGACAGTCTGCGAAATGCCTCGATGAGGCATACTCAGTCGTATCATGAGAGTCAGTCAGGCGGCACCTCCCGTCAGTCCGGCTTTCATAGCGACCAGGCGGTACCAAACTTACCGTTTGTGCCGCAACAACAATATTTTTTGCAGCCACCTCCGTTTGGTGGACCTGCAGCAAAAAACGTCCAACCTATGGACTGGCAGCTACGGTTGCTTAGACTTGGTGAACAGCCGTCGGCCTTCTCCAAGGAAATTACTGAAGCCGCTCAGCCGGCCAAAGTGAAAAATGTACTAGTAGGCGCCTATGACGGCACTACTAACCCAGAAGACCATCTGATGGAATTCACCAACCTGATGTACCTTCAAGGGTTGGACGATCCCACTTGGTGCAAGTGTTTCCCAGCGACTCTCAAAGGAATCGCACAGCAATGGTTCGGCAACTTGCCGACTGGTTGTGTAAATAGCTTCAGGACGCTTGCTTACTTATTCACCTCCAACTTTGCCATGAACATCCCTGCGAAGAAAACGACCCTTGATTTGGGAACAATTCAGCAAGGCGAGAAGGAGGGGCTTCGTTCTTACATCAGGCGGTTTAACCTGATGAGAATACAGATTCAAGGGTTACCAGATGAGGTAGCCTATACTGACTTTTTCAGAGGTCTCAAAGACGGGTCTACCTTCGAATTTGATTTGGTTCGAAAGAGGGTGGAGACTCTTCAAGAGGCCTTGATTGAAGCAGAAGCCTATATACAGGCGACTGATCTTTGCACGGTAAAACAGTCGGACGGGAAAAGGTTCGACAAAAGAGAGGGACGACAGAAACAGTCGTCAAACAAAGATGAGAAAAGAAAAGAGGTCTGGGCGGCTGATTCCTCTAAACAGCCGGCCCAGAAAAAGAAAAAAGAATTCAAACCATACTCCCCAAAGTATACGTTTAACAAGGATAACCAGTTTATCCTAAAAGAAATCAAGGGACGGATCTCAATTGAGAAGCCGGTTCCCATGAAGGGTTCTGCAAACAACCGGAACCAAGATAAATTCTGTGCTTATCATGATGATGTTGGTCATCACACCAATGACTGCGTCAGTCTCATGCGGTACCTGGACCGCCTGGCTGAGCAAGGTGATCTTGACACTTATGTCAAGAAATCTACGGGGAACACTTCCTCAAAAAAGCAGTCGGCCAAAAAGAATCAACAGGCCGATAGCTCCGATACAGATGATGCAGTCGTCTACACCATTGCAGGCGGCTTCTCAGGAGGCGGCCCCACTATTAGGGGCAAAAAAGACAATATCAGGCGGTTAGATGTAAATTTCGTTCACCAAGAACGGCCGTCCAAATATTCATTTCCTGAGATTGTCATCACTGAAGAAGATCTAGGAGGGGTAAGAGGGCCGCATGACGACCCTATCGTTATTGAATGAAAGTGGCCAATCAGAGAGTTGGCCGAATCCTCATAGATACCGGAAGCTCCTCAGATCTCATCAGTAGCAAATGTCTGTCGAAACTAAAATATCAGACTGATTGCATACATCCGGCCCCCCACCCTTTAGTTGGGTTTGGAGGAGGAGTCGTCCACCCACTGGGACGAGTGGATTTACCCATCCGCCTGGGCGAAAAAGGGGAAGGACGACACATGGTAGTCCGGTTCCTGGTAGTAGAAGAACTCTCGGCCTACAACATGATTCTGGGTCGACCAACCCTGAATAATTCCAAGGCTGTTATAATCCCATCTCTTATGTTGCTCAAGTTTGAGAGGGATAATGGAACAGTCGGCTCCCTAAGGGGAGATCAGAGGATGGCCCGAGAGTGCTATCTCTCGGATATCAAGCCCACTGTTATGGCCACTGGGTCAAGCGGTGAAAAAACTAAACTTCAGAAAAATCATCTGTCGGACCTCCGAGAAACTTTCGCCACACTCAGGCGGCACCATGTCATACTCAATCCCAAGAAATGTGTATTTGGAGTTGAGTCTGGGAAATTTCTCGGATTCCTTATCAATCAGAGAGGAATAGAGGCGAACCCTGAGAAGGTGCAGGCGGTCATTGACATGCAGTCGCCTCGTACCATCCGAGAGGTTCAGAAGTTAACAGGTTGTCTGGCGGCCTTGGGAAGATTTCTAAGCCGATCAGGCGACAAATGCCTATACTTTTTCCAGGCAATTAAGAAAAAGGCAAGGTTTGAATGGGGGCCGGATGCTGAGGCCGCCTTCCAGAAATTGAAAGTTCACTTGCATTCCTTGCCGAGGCTGGTCAGCCCTTTGCCCAAAGAAGTACTCTACATGTACCTGGCCGTCTCTGATCATGCGTTAAGCGCTGTTCTCCTTGCTGAAAGAGACGGTTGTCAGCTCCCGGTCTACTTTGTCAGTCACGTACTGAAAAATGTCGAGTTGAGGTATCCCCTAGTGGAGAAATTTGGTCTTGCACTCTTCATGGCTGTTAAAAAATTGAAGCCCTACTTTTTGGCACATGCAGTCGTCGTGTATACAGACCAACCTATCAAGCGGCCCCTTACCATCATGGAGTCGTCAGGCCGAATGATCAAATGGGCCATAGAAATACAGAGCCTCGAAGTTACTTTCGAGCCTAGAAAAGCAGTGAAGGGGCAAGCCTTTGCTGACTTTATTGTAGAGATAACTCGTCCTCCTGACTCTCAAGTTCCAGACCAAGTATGGAAGGTATATGTGGACGGAAGCTCTACTTCAAATGGTTGTGGAGCAGGCGTCATATGTCAGTCACCAGAAGGCGACAGGTACGAGTATGCTCTACGCTTCAGTTTTCAGGCTTCAAACAATGAGGCAGAATATGAAGCTTTACTAGCCGGGATCCGCATGTGCAAGGCGGCAGGGGCAAGAAAAATAGACGCCTGTTCCGATTCACAATTGATAGTGAGTCAGTACAATGGCGAATACGAAGCAACCCATCCGACCATGATCAAGTATTTACAGGCGGTCCGACAAGCAGGCGGCTCCCTTGAGGATTTCCATCTGATCCAAGTGCCGAGATCAGAAAACAACCAGGCAGATGCACTGTCAAAATTAGCATCATCCGCCTCCTCTGATACTCCTCGAACTGTTTTTTGGGAAGTAATGGAGAAGAGAAGCATCGAGGAAAACCCTATTGGAATCCTAGACAGAAGCTCAACCTGGATGGATTCAATCAGGGCATATCTGACAAACGGTACACTGCCGGATGATCCTCAACAGGCGGCAGCACTGAAAAAACGAGCCACCTGTTTTGAAATGATAAAGGGAGAACTTCACAAAAGGGGGTACCTTCCACCCTTCTTAAAGTGTGTTACTCCAGAAAAGGGACGAGAGATACTAGACGATCTTCACTCTGGTTATTGTGCTTCTCATATAGGCGGTAGGACGCTTGCTCAAAGAGCAAGGCGGCAGGGCTACTTTTGGCCTACTTTGGAAGCAGATGCAATGGAGATGGTGAAAAAATGTGACAAGTGCCAAAGGTTTGGCAAACTAATTCACCGTCCGGCTACTGACCTCACTACCATTCATATCCCACTACCGTTTGCTAAGTGGGGCATGGACATTCTGGGTCCATATACGCCTGCTACGGGCGGAAGGAGGTACATACTTGTTGCCGTTGACTACTTCACTAAATGGGTAGAGGCGGAGGCTGTAAAGGGAATCAAGACGAAAGATGTAATTTCATTCATTTGGAAAAATGTCATCACTCGGTTCGGGGTTCCCATGTCTATGGTTTTTGATAATGGTCCCCAATTTGAGACGCCTGTTCCCAAAAGCTGGTTGGGTGACCAAGGAATTGCAAACTACTTTGCATCTGTCGGTCGTCCACAAGCAAACGGCCAGGTAGAAGCCTTTAATAAAATCATCTCTGACGGTCTCAAGAAAAAGATTGAATGAGCAGGCGGCCTATGGGCGGATGAACTACCACATGTTCTCTGGGCCATTAGGACGACTGAAAAAGGGGCGACTGGAGAAACTCCATTCCTCCTAACTTACGGTGCGGAAGCTGTTCTTCCAATAGAACAATACGAGCCGACTCTTCGAGTAATGCTATATGACGAAGAGGCAAACTGGGAAGCTATGTGCCTGGCATTAGACTCACTTCCTGAAAAGAGGGGCAATGCTGTCTTGCGCCATGAAATCTATCGCCTGAGAATGACTAGATCATACAACAAAAAAGTACACAGGCGTCCACTCAAAGTAGGGGACTTTGTACTTAGAAAAATGGAAGCAGTTGGTAGGGCTAATGAGTCTGGCAAACTAACTCCCAACTGGGAAGGACCCTACCGAATCTATGAGGAAGTGAGGGACGGTACCTACCGTCTGGAAACACCAGACGGACAACCGTTGCCTCAAACTTGGAATGTAGATAATCTTAAGAAATATTTCTTTTGAATGATTGAAATAGTCAAGAGCTACTTAATAAAAGTTTGCACTTACTATTCAATTTTGTACTAAGAGGGGCACGCCTGCTAACAAACAGTCGGCTACTCTCCATTGAGTATTTTACTCTATTTTCAGAGGGGCATGCCGTCTGTACCTTTACAGTCGGCTACTCTCCATTGAGTATTTTTTACTCTTTTCAGAGGGGCATGTCGTCTGTACCTTTACAGTCGGCTACTCTCCATTGAGTTTTTCAGTCTATCTTCAGAGGGGCATGCCTTCTGTACCTTTACAGTCGGCTACTCTCCATTGAGTATTTTACTCACAATAGGGGCATGTCGTCTGGACATATAGTCGGCTACTCTCCATAAGAAGATGGCCGACTGGTTCCAAACACATAGCCAACCTCCCTAATACTTAGCTAAAAAGATTAGGGCCTGGCCGACCCTGTGCCTAACAGGCGGCTACCCTCCTCTTACTTAGCACCTACGTTCACCAAGAACTAACCAAGGCCACAGGCCGAATGATCAGACCAGGCGCCAAGCCAACTGATCAAATATACAAAACTAATACGACCTGTCCCAACATCATAGCAGGCGTCCGGCGGCATCCCTCCGGATGAGATTCGTCGCAGAGAGCAGCTCCCTTTTGGGTGGAACATTGTTCTATAAACTAATTACACGGCACCTATACGACTGTCCCCAAGGGCAACCACGTAGCCGTTTTTGAGACAAGGATAACTCTATCACTAACCAAACTAGTGGTTGCAGTTGACATCTGAGTCAGATGACCGCCTGTATTACTTGGGATAAATGCAGGGGGTACCTCTTGAGTTAATAGCCAACAAACATTGACGAATCAAGGGGTCTAGCCGGCCTCCGCCGCCTGGTACCTCTACTACTCAATCTAGAGTGTGACGGAGACTAAGTAACTCCTATGTTAACTTATAGTCACTCCCTCAAACTTAGTATGGAGCCTAAAAGGTATGAGTCGTCCGCCTGTTTTTAGCAAACAGGGGCTCTCAACCACTACTCCTGCTAGGTTAACAAATTATGAGTTAAAGCCAACAAACATTGGCGAATAAAGGGAAACAACCGGTACCCGCCGCTTGTTATCTCTACTACTCAGTTCCTTGGCGACTAGGTAATACTCATGTTTACTTGGTCAGACCACTTTCCTACTTGGTTAAATTTACAAATGACAGGACCGCCTGCCTAAAAAGGATCTTGTCTTTAAAATAGTTCGAATACCGATTGGATAAATGGCCGACTGATCGTCTATCCTGGAAACAGGCAACCAGTCGTCCAGGGGCATAGGCGGCGTGACTAACTATCCGTACCTGTCTGCAACTATCGGCCATGCAAAATAGTCGGTCTAGTGAACAATTGGATATTAGAATATGGAATACTTAGACAAATTTGAGGCAAAACAAAGATTCATTAAAAATAAGTCGGTCATTAAAGACCAGCAAAATATTCAAAGCCCCGGCCCCCTGGCCGGGTAAATACAAAACAAACGGCACGCAGGCCGTGGAATGAATACATAAAGCTTAAGAAGGGGGCAGATCTTCAATATTAGCAGCTGCCGCCTGGTCAGCACTCTTCTTGCTGGACTCGGCCTCAGCTGCATCCTTTTTTGATGCCTTACCCCCAAGCGGCACAAGCGCCACTACCGGTTCCTCCTCCTCCAACGCTTCTTCCAACGCCTCTTCCTCAGCAGCCGCCAGGATCTCTTGATTATAAGTATCAGAACACTGGCGGTACGTTCTTTCCCAAGAGGCAAAGTCGGCACTGGGGAAGAGGCGGCCCCAAGTCATGTGCTGGATTTGAGCGGAGTCTTCCATCATCTCCCGGACCAGCTCTTTCTTCTCTTGCTCGGCCTTTTCCGAGAGCTCCTGAGTAAGACTCTTCTCCTGGGTCACCAGGCGTTCCTTTACGTTGGCCAAGGATTTCTCCAAGGCTTCGTAAGAGTACATTTTCAGGCGAAGAGGTTTCAGCTCGGCCTTGAGATTTGTGATGGTCGCCTCCAGCTTGTCATTCTTCTTCTGGGTCGCCTCTAACTGAGCCCGAACAGCGGCGGTAGCCTGCGCCTGATAATAAAGAATATCAATGGTCAGAACTTCATTTTGGGCAATTTGAAACATTGCCTTATCACAGTCAGAGGCGGCCATAGCTTTTGCAGCCTTTACCTCTTTGTTCTTCCGATTAAGCGGCTTGCGAAGGTCGTTCACTCGGAGCAGGGCCTAAGTACAAAGAAACAGGCGTCAGTTTCCAAACAAAAAATAAAACAGGCGTCCAGAAATTTAAATACTCAAAAATATGCTAAGTATACCTCAGCAAGGACCCCTGCAATCCCGTCAAGGTCAAGGGTGCCGACACCCCTGACCGCCTCCCTTTCAGCTGGAGGAACTGCCCTGATCATAGACTTGGCCATCTCTACCAAGTCAGGCTCCTGAGGGCCGGCTGCATCAAGCATAAACAAACGGATTAGACCTAGTAAAAGAGGGAGCAAGTCTAAAATTTACAAGGATAACTTCTTACTTCTAGGCGGCCCAGTTGGAGTTTTAGAAGAAGTGGCCGGCTGTTTCTCAGCCGCCACATGTTTCCTGGCAGAACCAGGAGAGCTCCCAACAGTCGTCTTCCGGGCCTTGGGGTCCGGCTGTTGGGAAGATGAAGCTCTTGGAGCACCCGTCTAAAAAAGAAGAAAAAAAAGTCAGTATAAGCATAAACATAACCCCAAAAAGAGGGTGAAAGGTTCGGAGCTCACCAAGGGTGCCCCCTTCTTAGGGGAGTCGGTTGAAGTTTGTTGCATGATGGAGGCCCGCAACATGGCCGCCGCAGTCTTGGAGGCGGTGATTTTGCTCATGGCGTCAGCTGCAAAAACAAACAGCAAAGTTAATAAAAGATAACAACAAATGTATGGAACAACAGAGTATTCGACAGGCCGACTACCTCTTGAGCACCGACTGCTGAGGCCACAGGCGGCCAAAAAGTACTCTTCGTAGAGCCATTTGAAGCTCGGGACGCAGTGCAGGGGTACTTGCTCTCGTACCCCTGAAGTAGAGTCGACCCTTGACTCTACTTTAAAGTCCTTTATCAAGGATCTCTTTCCTAGCCTCGGGGGGAACAGGCGGCATGCTACGGCCGCCTGCAAGAAGGGGCGGATTCCTGTTCCACCTATTGAAGCGCTTGTTCAGCTCAATGTCTGAACTCTCAATGATGAGGAAGGTGCTCCGCCAGTCCTTCCACTTGTTTGCTTTACCTCTCGTCATGAGGTAGCCCCTGTGGCTTGTCAATTGATACCAGCCGGTACCGCCTGTCTTAGGGGTCCGGCTGAGATAGTTCATATGGGCGAAAGCCTCGAAGCTCGGCTCCACCCCGTGCAGTTCGCACCCGGCCACATAGCCGAGTACGTTTACCCAGGAGTTTGGGGCTAACTGCCATAACCCACACTCATACCCATCCAAAATCCGCTGAACAGCAGGATGTAATGGGAAGCGAAGCCTTGCCTTGATGGCCGCCTCGTAGCAGCCAAAGCAGGCGCTATCATAACTGGAACCAGCCGGCCAGACGACTGTGTCTTCTGGATCCGGCACAAACACTAGAAAGTCGGGGCCCATGGTGTGGTTTGCAATAAAGCTCTCCACTTTCTCTTGCATGGCTGTGATCCGGCCCCGAGGTACCGTGCAGTAATAGGGGGTATTTAGCTCTCGGTAAGAGGCGGATAGCTCCGCCCAATTGTCCCCCTTCTCAACTGCGTGAGAAAGTCTCGCCGCTTGCAGGCGGCTGTTTTTCTCTTCTGTACCCAAAGAAGCATGGCCAGAAGAGCTTGACTCGGAATCGTCCTCTGACGAGTCCGAAGAGGACGACTCCTCCCCTCTCCCGGAGGGGCCCGCCTCCTCTCTTTGAAAAGGAGCAGAATTGTTAACTGTTAAATGGGAAGGGGTCACTATGACTCCCCCCACAGAATTGCCGGCATTCAGGCCGCCTTGTTTCACTTCCACATCTGGCGCCTAGTCAGATGTTTCACTAAGCGGCACCCTGTGGGAGGAGCCGTCTGAATTTGAGATCCTAGCAGTCTTTTTCGTTCTGGCCATCCTGCTCTGCATAGACACAGATACAGTCGGACTTTGTATAAAGGGCAAAGAGGGGTCCGGAAAAGGGCAGGCGGCACTCCTAGTCCTAGATTCAGCCGTCCCCGGTGACCGGTTGATCACTAACCTAGGTCGTGTCGTGTGCTTCCGTGGTGCCATTTCAAAAAATAAAAAGAAAATTAAGAGTAAGTGAACTGACAGTTACCTGAACGAGTGACGGATGATGAAGTTCTGAAAATCCTGTGCAGTCGGCTTGTCAGAACAGGCGGTAGGCAGAAAAGGTCCGAAATGTCAGAGCAAGTTCAGGGGTCCGAATGTTCTCAAAAAGTTCTCAAAGTGTGAAAATGACTCAAGACAATCCTCCCTTATATAGGCGAAGTGAGAAGGCGAAGGGTCACTTTCAGAATTCAAAATTTGGGCGGGAAAATCTCTCGTCCTATCGCCGACTGACACCTGTAAAAGGTCGCCGCCTGTTACAGTGCGACACCTGTCACAGGTAACACGTGACCAATCACGTGCCACCTGTGAGGGGCAAATGATTAGGGGATTTTGCTCCTCCAATCGGAATGCGCCACGTGGACCAATCAGGTCCTGCCAAGTGTCCCCCAGTTGGAACTGTCAGGGCTTGCCATGTGGCACGCGCTTATTCGTCCACCTTGGACCTGTTATGTCATGACATGTGGCATACTCCATGCCTAATGGAGAACCCGGCCACCCAGGCCCAATTTTCGAGGGAAGCCCAATCGGCCCTAGGTTAACCTAAACCTAGGATGGGCACGTTTTCCAAGGTTATAAATACCTCCCTTAATCCTCATTAAGGGAGAACAGAACGAAAAAAAACATTAATTACACACAGTAATAACCGGCTGATCTCGCTAACAAAGCAGATTACCTACATTAAACACTCTCACCTAGAGAGACCCAATCACTTTAATTTCCGCATTAATTACTCCTTAATCAAGTACTAACTTGACCGTTGGAGGCGGAGCTCCCAGGAGTCTCCGTTATTTTGCAGGTACAGGCGTCCGGTTCCAGTCTCGGAATTGTAACTCTCCCGCAGGACATCAGAAAACCCCGAAACAGGTATGGCTCGACCCTCAACCTGTATTTAGGGCTCAACTGAGTCTTGTTTTAGTTTGTCGTGGTCTAGTACATCAAGCCTGCCCCAAACTCAATTAAAGCAAGACTCAATCCTTGCATTTTGTTCTTAATATTTTCTCTTTTTTTTTTTTGAGTAAATAATAGTTTCTCGTTTAAAAAATGTTTTATTATTGTTTTTAATTATATACTCCGTACTTTGTATGTCTTTTCTTTGGTCACCCGCGTACCCACTTTCATCCATTTATTTCTTTTTGTTTATTCATAGTATATGTTTCATGGTTATTTCATTTGTTTTGTTAAGATTTGTTTTGCATTTATAATTTTTAGTAAATGTATTTTTATAACTGATAAAATATTACTCCGTAGCATACATGGAATATAGATAGAACGTGTCATGAAAACATTAATGCATTTTCCTCTTTCTGTGAAACTCATGAATCAACCTTAGTCCAGCCCATGGATCGGCCCCTCGAGGACTATTGTCCTTATATTTCAAAATTTGAGCTCGGTCTATCTCAGCCCATTGGTGGTGGGTCAGGCCGAGACAACCCTGCCTGCAGGCTTGCCCATAATCTAGCCCACCCTCGTCCAAAGCCATCTTTAAATTTAAGTTCAATTTAATACAAAGTACAAAATAAGTTGAACTAATACCAGGATTAACATAATAAAATCATAACTTGAGTTAGGCCACTTATCAAAATTAACTGAATTTTAAACCTCGTTAAGTCATTTTAGTAACCCCAAAGGCATATTATCATGATATCATCAATACGTACTACAATTCTTTTGGTTTTTCTAGCAATTACTACAATCAATGACTTAATCTCAATTCTCAATGAAAGACCTAGATTTAAATTATGCTTTTGTGTTCTTCAAACAATTTCACAGTAGCACTCACCCCACTCACCCCACTCACTCCTCCAGAAATCTCCCACTCTTTTAAAGTTTTACCTCACGTAGCAACCCATTTTGACACGTGTCCTCCATGTGTCGTCCTTCTAGAACACTCTCTTCACTATACACTCCTTTAAACCACTAAAACTTCCCCTTCAATCTTCTTCATTTTCACAACATAATCAAACAAAAAAAAAACTTACAAAATTCCATCTGACAAAAAAGAAATAAAGTTAGGCAAGAAAAAATGGCTCCAAGAAAAGGAAGGAAAGTAGTTAAGACTACAACCAAAGTTGTACAAGAAACAATTGAAGTCATTTCTCATGTTAGATCACAAGAAGCCCAGACCCAAGCCCATGCCCAAGCCCAATTCCAATCTCCCCAACTCGAAGTTACCGAGCAAAGGGAGGAGGAAACCTCCGTAACAACCAAGTCCATCCCCATCGAAGATGACGACGAAGACGAGACCCAAGAAGAGGAGGCCCAGCCCAATAAGCAAGTGAAAAAGGAAAGCCCAACAACACCAAACAAAACCCAAGAGGTAAAGAAGAAGGCGGCAACGACAACGACAACGGGCCGAAAGCGGGGTAAGAAGAGGAAGGGGGAAGGAAGAGGAGAAGGGTACAAAAGGTATGTGTATAGGGTGTTAAAACAAGTGCACCCAGGGATGGCAATAACGTCAGGGGCAATGACGGTAATTAATAATTTTATGAGTGACATGTTTGAAAGACTTGCTGGAGAAGCTTCTAGACTCAATAAGTATAGTAAGAAGCAGACGATGTCGGCGAGAGAGATACAAGGTGCTGTTAAGTTGGTGTTGCCTGGTGAGCTTGGTAAGCATGCTATTGCTGAAGGGAGTAAGGCTGTTACTAATTATATAACCTATGATTCTAAGAAATTCAAGGAGTTTATTAAATCGTAATATAGGCATTTTGGGACCAAAATGTATAACCTATTTTTTTTTTTTTTTTTTTTTTTTATTTTTTGGGTAGGGTTGACGTTTTATTTTGTTGTAGGGAATGTTCTGGGATTAATTAATTGCCTGACTTGTTTATCTTGTAGGAAGGCCCCACATTTTGTTGTTGATGTACGTAGGGGGTTCGGTAGGTTTTTCTTTGGTTGTGATCTTTGAAAATTGAAATTGCGTTGTATGTACTATGTAGTGTTTAAATTATGTCATTGTGTAGATTCTTTTAGTACTTCGTATTTCTTTTAGTTATGTTGCTTAATTTTCGGTTATGGTTAGGTTATACTTAGGCTTATGGTTAAGTAATTAATTAACAGGCCATCCAACTTGCTCGATTCAATCGATTTTCCACATATCCCTTGGAATTGCATCCTCATGTAACGAGCTTTAATTGTTTATGCGCATTTTGTCAGGGAGCCATATGAGAAAGTGATGAAAATTATTAATCCGAATTAAATTAAAAATTTTAACCGGAAAAGTAGCTCTAACCAATCGAGCTACCTATTATCATGATTTAATCTGAATTTTTTTTTTTTGAAAGGTAAAATACATGGTTTCATAATCCCCTATCCCAGAAAAGGATCATTAGAATCTAAATATCCACCTATTACAAAATCGGACTAATAGATAAGGATAAAATAGCTGATTTTTTTTTTTTAATCATTTTCATGATCAAATTCATGTCATGTTAGTTTTTACCACATTTGATTGTACTCTCTTAATAATCTGCTTTTTTTTTTTTTTTTTAACATTTTCATGATCAATTCATGTCATGTTAGTTTTTACCACATTTGATCACTAAATAATTGATATACATGATTTATTTCGTTTTACTGTTTTAGTATTCAAGTTTCACTAACTTTTAGTATTTCCAAGACACAAAAAAAAAACTTTTTGCCCTCCTCAATTTGGACCCAGATAAACTTCCGAATATTGATATTACAGTGGATAAGTTCATCACTGATAATAATAATTGGGACGTCCCTCTTCTTCTTACGGTTCTTCCTAATAACATAGTTCAAACTATTAGAGGAATCCCCTCCCCCTCCCCTCCTCCCCTATTCTAGATAAACCATGTTAGGGTCTTTTTAAAGATGGTCAGTTCATGATTACTTGGCTAGCTCATTCTTATGTTCATCCTTCTTCCAAGTGGGAGTTTCGATGGATTTGGAAATTGGACATTCTACCTAAGATTCAAATTTTTCTTGGCAAATTCTCCGTAACAGCTTCCCTACTCGTCATACTTTATCTTCACCTAATATTGTTGTACCTAGTTTTTGTGTTCTTTGTTCTAATCATTCTAAATCCCAGGATCATCTTTTCCTCTCTTGTCCATTTTCTTTGAGTTTTTGGTCTTCTTCTTCTGTCCTTCAGTGGCTTGGTCACATCCCTCCTATTAATCAGATCCATAATTTATTTCGCACACTTAAGACCAATTTGCCTAGGCTCCTTCCTAAGGTTGCTATTTTATTTTGGAATATTTGGAAACATCATAACGCAGTTATTTTTAAGGACTCTTCCGCCAATATTCATAGTATATTCATCCGAGCTTTCACTATGTTTAAGGAATGGGAGTCTCGATCTCTTCTTGACGTCATACACTTGCCTAATGCGCCACCTCCACCGCCTCATCCTCCTACCCCGCCCTTTTTGTCTCGTGGTCTCCTTCCCCACTCGGTTTTGTAAACTTAATTTTGATGGTTCTGCCAATCAAATTCTGCTACTTCACACTGTTAGAAAAAGGCCATTTTCCGATGGACCTAAAATTCCGTCGGAAAATTCGAAATTTCCGATGAATTTTAATCCGTCAGAATATTTCGATGGAATTTAGCCAAACCTACGGAATATCCCTCGCAATAATTCCGACGGAATTAAATGTTGTTGGAAATTAGAGCTTCCGACGGAATATTCCGTCGGAAGGTCTGATTTCCGATTTAATTCCGTCGGAAAGTATTTAATTAAAAATTAAAAAACGAGTTCAGATCTCCTCTTTTGCGAACCAGAAAGAATAAGGGGAAGAGAGAGAACGACCGAAAGAAAGGGAAAGAGATAAAGAAAGGGAAGAGAAAGGAAAGTTTGAGGACGTTGATTCCCCGCAACCACCGGCGTCTCACCGCCGCCGTTGTGTGAAAGGGGAAGAACGAGAAAGAATAGGAGAAAGAGAGAGAGTGATGGAAGAACGAGAAAGAGAAAGGGAAAGAGAAAAGGGGGTGTCGTTTCCCCGCAACCACCGGCGTCTCACCGCCGCCGCCTTGTGACCCTTGGGCCGCCGGTTGGTAAGTTTAATAATAGGTGTATTTGTTTTTTTTCGTTAAACCCTAACCACCATCACCATTGTGCAGCCGTCGTCCTCCATCTGCATCCTCCCGCCGCTGCGACCAGACCAGCCACCCACCTCCATCCTCCCGCTGTTGTGCAGCCGGTAAGACTCACCCTTTATTTTTTTTTAAATAATTAAAACTAACCAGAACCGCCACCACCTCCATTTACAGTGAAAACTAATGCCTTTTCTACGGCGTTTTCCGGGCAGCCACCATCGAATCCTCCTCTACCCTTGGTGAGTTCTTTCTCCCATGTTTTCTAATTCAATTTAAGTTGTTTACTTAATTTCAAACCCTAATTAAGTTTCTCATTGTAATTACTTGTAGGATTTGTAGATTTAATTGGTTTAATTGTCAATAAAAAGTGCAGATCTAGAGGTTAGTGACATTATTAACCCTAAAATTCTTAGTTTAGTTTATACATGGCATGTTAGTGACTAATTGTATATAGATATATGTAAGTTTATCATTATTTTTAGTGTAGTGCGTGTATACATGTTTGTTGTATTTTATGTTTAAATATGTTGAAATATTTGAAAGGAACGTGTTGTATTATAATATGTTAGTTTAGTTTGGTTTAGTTTAATATAATAATGTATGTTAGTTTAGTTTAATATAATGTATGTTAGTTTATTTATTTTAATATAATATTTAATAATTATTTAATATATTTGTTTAGTTTAGTTTAATTATGATATATTTGTTTAGTGTAGCTTAATTATGATATATTTGTTTAGTATAATGCATGTGTCCTTACTTTATATATTTTGTCAGTGAATCATTTGCATAATCATATGCCTAGATACCCGTTCAAGGCATACACATTAGGAGTATGTCTTGAATAGTCCCCGGTTGGGACTGTCCTTGTACGCTTATTCTCTCTTAGGTGGTGAATGTATGCCTTGTTATTGATTCTAGGGAATATCCTGGCTTCTCATTTCTCTACAATGTTCTCTGGGTACATATGTAGGTGTATCTAATCGCCTACATCGTGTACTTGGAGAACTGTATGGAAATGCTGCCAGATTTTCCATAGAATTGAAAACCTGACTTACATTAACTAGTGGGATTAAACGTACAAGGATGGGTTAGGTTTGAGTGTTAAGGACCCTTGGACATCATTTCAAGACTCATTTGCACTTCCATAACACTTTTATGGATAATGAATATTAAATACGCTTTGTGACTAATGTGATTATACATATGCGTGAGTTGTGTAGAAGTTGTAATCATGAAACGAACATAACGTAGCTAGATGTATAAAAGGAAGGTTGGGCTTTCTATTAATCCAGAGTTCGTGAAAGGGGTTGATGAATTCATTCAGTACGTCAAAGATCATCCCGAGAGTGGTAACCCGAATGAAGTTAGGTGTCCATGTTTTAAAAGTAAGAACAAACGGCTTTGGGATGCGGAAACGGTTAAAATTCATTTGTATCGCAAGGGTTTTGTACCTAATTACTATGAGTGGACGTGTCATAGGGAAGGGTTTCCAGGAGTTCTTGAACGGTGGTCCGATGAATATCGTGAAATGGTTTTCGATGCTTTTGGTCATACTCAAGATCAAGGGCATTCCGAACAGTCTAGTGTTTCATCAGAGGAGGAGCCTAATGCACAAGCCAGGCATTCTCTGGATTGTTGAAGGCTTCTGAACAACCATTATACGAAGGGAGTTCATTGTCTGTGTTAGAGATGGTTGCTAGAATTACTAGTCTAAAGTGCAAGTATAATTTGCCCTACAGATGTGTTGATGGGTTTGCTTCTTTAGTCAATGAAGCGATTCCTAACAACACTATGGCTAACACATTCTATAAGGTGAAGAAGATTGTGAAGGGGTTGGAGCTGCCTCATGGAAAGCTTCATGCATGCCCGAAAGGATGTTTGTTGTTTTGGAAGGATGATGCTAAGCTATCTACATGTAGGGTGAGTGGCAGCAACCGATACAAGAAGACTTCTAAAGGTAGCTTAGTGCCTTTGAATGTTTTATTTTATTTCCCAATCACACCCAAGTTGCAAAGGCTCTTTGTAACCAAGAACATTTCGGAGGAAATGACATGGCATTCGAAAACCCTCGAGTACAAGGCACAATGGCACACCCTAGTGATAGTGAAGCTCAGAAACACCTCGATAGTTGCTTTCCAAAGTTTGCCTCCGAGCCTCGTAATGTTCGACTTGGCTTGTGTACCGATGGTTTTGCTCCTCATGGTAAGTTTGGGGGACAATATTCTTGTTGGCCTGTCATTTTTACCCCTTATTACTTGCCTCCATCAATGTGTATGAAAAGACAATTCATGTTCCTTTCGTTGCTCGTTCCTGGTCCTAAAAACCCTAAGGGCAACTTGGATGTGTACATGCAACCGTTGATAGAAGAGTTGAAACAATTATGGGAAGTTGGCGCAAATACTTACGATATTTTGAGGAAACAGAACTTTAGTCTTCGAGCAGCCATCCTATGGACCGTTAGTGACTTCCCGGCTTATGGTATGTTGTCTGGTTGGACCAGATCTGGTAAGAAGGCTTGTCCATATTTCATGGAGAAAAACAAATCATTTTGGCTCAAACATGGTGGTAAAGTTTATGGTTTGATTGCCACTGCCAATTCCTTTCGACGGATCACCCTTTTCAGAATAGTAGAACTGCATTTTGTAAAAACAAATTCGAAAAAGGTGCACCTCCACACATCATGTCAGGAGAGGAACTTTGGGAATGTGTGAAAGACCTTCCGAAGGCTACAGATGGGCTCGAGGCACTTAAATGCCTCAAAAAAGCTAAAAAGGGGTGGTTCAAGAAAAACACATTGTGGGAGCTTCCATATTGGAAGCATCTGCTCATTTGTCACAACTTAGATGTCATGCACATTGAAAAGAACTTCTTTGATCAGTTAATTCACACTATAATGGATGTGAAAAAGTATACATGTGACACGCCATCAGCTCGAAATGACATTGTCAAATATTGTTAACGGTCGCAGCTTCATCTTTAAGAGGATGATAGAGGAAAAGAGTTCATGCCAAAGGCTCCATTCGCTCTTGAAAAGGTTCAGAGAAAAGTTTTGTGTGAGTGAACAGCTGCGATTTCCTGATGGTTACGCCTCCAATTTGAGTAGATGCGTAGATTTGCAAGCATGTAAGCTACACGGAATGAAAAGTCATGACTGTCACGTGTTCATGGAGAGGTTGTTTCCCACTGCTTTGAGAGAAATTCTCCCTGGCCATATTTGGAATGCAATTACAAAGATCAGCCAATTCTTCCACGATTTGTATCGCTACACAATCACAATTAGTGACATGGAGCGATTAGAGAAAAACATAGCTGAGATCCTTTGCAAGCTTGAGAAGGTATTCCCTCCTGCATTCTTTAACTTCATGGAGCATTTACCTATTCATTTGCCATATGAGGGCAAGGTATGTGGTCCTGTTCAATATAGATGGATGTATCCCTTCGAAAGGTAAATCAAAGACCCTTTCACATCCTCTTTTTTACATCCCATTCATTTTCATGAGTTGTTTATACATTTATATAACTATAATTGCAGGTTCCTCAATCACTTGAAACGAAATATTTGGAACAAGGCTCGAATTGAAGGTTCCATATGCAATGCTTATCTCACTGAAGAGATAACAAACTTCTGCTCTAATTATTACTTTCAGGCGTCAGTTGACACAAAAACACAAGATCTCGGTCAAAATGTGAATGCCGACATGGATTCCACAGTGGATAACGCTGAAATACCAGAGTTGTTCACGGTGTATAGCGATTGTGTGTCAAATGAGGGTAAAACTTGGTTTTTAGATGAAAAAGAACTTGAGTGTGCTCATTTGTTCGTGTTACGAAACAGTGGCATTCTTGGTGAATAAGAAAGGTATAATATGTTTAGGAATGAATTGTATTCAAAGTTATGAACAATTAAAATGATTACAATGTTGATTTACCGCGTGTCTTTGACCTCGTAGGAAGTTTGAGGACTACATTCTTAGTACTCGACCTTATGTGCGTAGAGAAGAAGTCATGGAGAAATGCAAAGCTGAATTCTCTTTGGTTTCATCACAAGGTGATATAAATGGTCTAACCATGACATAATTATGATTTTTACATCTTGCACTTCATTTTATTCAATTCATGAATTGTGACGTTTATATTCAAAACGTTGATAGGTGGTTGAAGAGAAACCAAATTCGAATGTCCTGCGAGCGTTGTGCATGCGTCCTTTCAAGCGTGTTCGAACTTGGAGGCAGATCTTTGTCGGTGGATTTAATTTCCATACACATGCCCATGGCAAGCACAAATCTACAATGAATTATGGTATGTGTCTATCAAGTGAGGATGGTGGAGAGTACTTCGGCATTTTAGACGACATAATTGAACTTGTCTACACTGGTCCCGAAAAAGAGTACAAGACTATTTTGTTTAAGTGTAGTTGGATGGATTATGGTTGGGGAATGAACATACATGAACAACACAAGCTTGTCGAAGTAAATCATATTAAGAAATACCCCAAGTACGATTCCTTTGTATCATCTTACCAAGTGACTCAAGTGTACTACACATCATACCCTAGCCTGAAATGGGATCGAGTTCAATGGTGGGTTGTGTTTAATACAAGCAAGGTCAGTGATTGATGCTTCGGTGGACTTAGAGTTTTTGCAGGCACCATCCCCACAAGTAAATGCAACGCTTTTCCCACCAAATGACATTCCAGACTATGTCCTAGATGATGATGATGAAGATGATGACGATGGCTTTGTTATCTCAAGCGATGAAGATGATGAATCTATTATCGACTCTAGTGATAGTGATAAGGATGACATCGATGTATTATTAGATGATAGTAGTGATTATTACAATAGTGATAGTAGTGATGAGATTAATGAATAGGAGAATATGTTAATCTCCCTTTAGAATTTGCTTGTTATTGTAAAATCAAAATATGATTTGGTCTTATAATAAATCATTACTTTTTGTATAAAATTTTATTACGTTGCACTATTCTTGTAATTTATAATATCATGCCATGTTACTAACAACTATTTTAGGTGGTCATGGCGGGGGGTAGAGATGGAGGATCGTCGAAGAAACCAAGGGGATTGGGAAAGCTCAAATGGTGATCGTCGACGATGACGAAGAAATGGAGGAAGCGGAGGCACATGATTTGGGTGCCACTCATGAGCCCGCCTTCAACCAACCACATATAAGACACAGCAGCATTCAGAGTTGCCGGTATTAGACCCTACTACGCTCTGGTACGTGCGTACATTTAATGAATTGAACTTATATTCTTATTTTCGAAAATTAACCTATTTATTACTTCTAACAAGTTCTATATTACTTTTTGTTGATGATCATCTAACATTGTTGTTCCTCGTTTAATGTAGGTTTGATGATAACAAGGTGAGGATTGTGGTCTCCGGTATGCTAACTGGATACTATCGAGACCCTTGGAGGAATTATGGAGAGGTTGGTGAAGGAACGAAACAACACTGGTGGAACTTGTTCAGCGTATGCTATTTTTAACTTAGTTAATACATGTTTTATTAAGTGTATTGATGGAGTTGAGTTTATAACTTTTAAAGTTTATCATTCGCAGAAACAATTCACATGGGCACCTCAATTGAACGAGCATGTGAAGCAAACTTTTGAAAGGAAGTTTGGAACTCGCCTACGTGACATGTACTACACAGTCACACACAAGATGAATGGCGCCAAGCCAGGCTGGCTCAATGAGGAAGTCCACAAGAAGATGATGGATATTGTTTCCACAGATCCGACGTATAAGAAGTGGTCGGCCCAAAATAAAAAGAATAGATGGGGCGGTTCCCTGGAAAATGTGGTTGAACCAACCCACTATCAGGGTTCTATGTCAGCTATACAACATGCAAAAAGGATGGTAAGTTTGTTTAATAAGCAAGTAAAATAGAAGGCATTTGTGTATTAATATGTAATGGTGGTGTGACATTTATAACGATGATTTTCTGCATGTATAATCACAGGCGGCGAAGAATCAAGGCCTGTATATACCAACATCTCCTGAGCTTTTTCTGAAGACGCACTTCAAGGATATGCCTGGGAAAGGCACAGTGCCAGCCAACACCAAAGCGAAGCAAATTGCAGTATCAACTTCAATATAACTTAGACTCTAAACTTATTTGATTGATTTCATGAAAATGGGCAAAGTAGAAGTCACTTAGGCCATATTTGGATGAATTTGGATGAAATTGATTCTTAAAACTTACTTTATTGGTTTTTTTTGTGATTTCAAGCCCTATACACCTAAAAATACCTATGAATGACATGTTATGAGAAAGAAAGAGTTCATTTGGTAAGAAATGAAGAAAATGGGCAAAGTAGAAGTCACTTAAGCCATATTTGGATAAATTTGGATGAAAATGGTTCGTAAAACTTAGTTAATTGGTTTTTTTTTGTGATTTCAAGCCCTATACACCTAAAAAATACCTATTATTGACATGTTATGAGAAAGAAAGAATTCATTTGGTAAGAAATGAAGAAAATGGGCTAAGTAGAAGTCACTTAGGCCATATTTGGATGAATTTGGATGAAAATGGTTCTTAAATTTTAGTTAATTGGTTTTTTTTTTTTTTTTGTGATTTCAAGCCCTGTTCACTTAAAATTACCTATTATTGACATGTTATGAGAAAGAAAGAGTTCATTTTGTAAGAAATGAAGAAAATGGGCAAAGTAGAAGTCATTTAGGCCTTACTTGGTTCTATTTTGTTGAAAATGCTTCCTTAAACTTAGTAAGTTTCTCCTTTTCACATGTATATCTTGTAGGAGGCCTACCAGAAGAAGGTTGAAGAAGCAAGCACTCAAGGGATTCGGAAGAGTCCGAATGAGTTGTACTGGGAGATTGTGGGTAGTCGCGACAAGAAGGGTCGTGTAAAGGGACTTGGCCAAAGTGCAGAGCTGTACTATGGTAACCGGATGGGTCGAGTTTCCAAGTCTTCACAGCAGTACACGCCTTCCGTTGTTTCTCGGATGCAGGATCAGATGGAGCATAGGGTGCAGACTCTTTGCAGTGAAATCCGGAGTGAATTGGAAGTCGAGATGGAAGCCTGATTTCAAGCCCAAATGGCCACAATAGAGAGGAGAAACCAGGAGAAGGGGATGAGTTTATGCGTCGTTTCCCAAGCGACACATGTTCCACCATTCAACCTCAGAGTCGAAACCCCAAGGACGACCCGGGTAGTGGCGGAGCAGGGCAGGGTACCCCAACTATATTTATATATATATATATATATATATATATATATACACATATATATGTATATGTATATATATACATATACATACATACATACATACATATACATACATACATACATACATGTATACATATACATATATATATATATATATATATATATATATATATATATTTTCATAATTAAATCATTAATGGTATAGGTTTCGAATGGTGGTAATTCCAAAAAAAAATCGCTTAATTTGTTAAATTAGCAGGTGAAATTCCGACGGAAATTCTGATGTTATTATTCGTCGGAAGTTCCTTTTGTTGCGACGGAAAAAAATCCATCGGAATATGGCGACGGATTTTCAGATGCAAATTCTATCGGAAATCATATATTTTCCGAGGGAAAATAAATCCGTCGGAACTTTGCGACGGAAAAAGCATTGTAAGATTCCGACGGAAATTTAATCCCTCGACCTTACGACGGAATATTTCCGTCGGAAACGTATTTGATTACGACGGATTATTCCGTCGGAAGAGGTATATACCGACGGAATTAATTTCATTTGAATATTGCGATGGACTATCAATTTAAGTCAATCCAGGCGCCGACAGATCTATTTCCGTCGGAAATTCCGTTGAAATATGTTTTTTCGACGGAAAATTCCTCGGAAAAAGTCGAATTTCCTACAAAATGTTTCGCGACAGACTATTCTGACGGAATTCCGTCGGAAAGATGATTTCCGACGGAATTTCAAATGATTCCGGCGGATTTTATCTGTCGAAAAACGGTTGTTTTCTAGTAGTGGCAGGTGTTGTCATTTGGGATCACCTAGGAAATCATGTGGCCTACCAAACTTATAATTTAGGCTCTTGTCCGGCCTTTCTTGTCGAAGCTATTACCCTTCGAAATGGCCTCCTTCTTACTAGGGATTTTAAAATTTCAGATATTTTTATTGAAGGAGATAATCTAACTGTTATTAATATTTTGCAGGGTCATTTCAGTTGTCCATGGAAACTTCAGCTTCTTATGGCAGATGTAAATGCTATTTTGGATTCTTTTTCGAGCTTTCAGGCAAGAGACATCTATCGGGAAGGAAATCGAGCAGCAGACTATGTTGCTTCTCTCGGCTACTGGACTTCGACTCATCAAAATATAGATCCTTTTTTATATAGCAAATTTTCTTATTTTTTACACCTTGATAGTTTAGGTCACGGTCTTGCGAGAAGGGTACCTAAACACCCCAATGTATCTTACTTTCTTAAAATTAAAAATAATAAAAAAAAACTTATGTCTTTAAATTTGTGCGCTACTGAAATTTGAAAACTACACGTCAAGACGATTCATATAATTGCACATAAATCATATTTATTCATATATTCTTCGCAACCAATTACTCTTATTATCAATCATGTACTATGATTCTACTTGGTTTATCTTTAATTCGCTACCTTTATTCTATGTAATAGTTATATTTCGGTTCAACAAAATAGGATTGGAGTATTAAGATCAATGTACAATGAGCCACGCGACAACACTCAATAACTATGGGTTATAATAGTAGATGGTGCCACTATAATTAGTTGAGTGACCAGATATGCACGGAACAATAAGTCACATACACAAGGGCAGTACACTAGTAAGTAGTAACCCCAAATTCGGGGATTTAAGGACACACACAAATTTAATCTTACTATTTCCCTCCTTAAGTACTCAGTATACTATTGCTGTTACAAAATATATGGTTCACATAAATCACAATCAAAGAAAGTTAGATGACTAAAATCAAATTGGAAATTGGGACCTTAAATTAATAATATAATATTCAGCAAAATCCACAGTAATGAATAGCGGTCCATAAATTCGACCAAAATGATTGGGTCACTTTCGAGTACAACTTAAATTAAATGGATTTGTTCATATGCCAATGTTGCATTATTATCTATATATTTTAGATGCTCCTAGAAGTTTCTTATCTTTAATTTTGCTTCCTATTCTATCTAGTAGTATCGAATAAATGTTTAGCTTATTGATCGAATTGTTTAAAGGGTTAAAATAAGCAAGCGCTGATATACTCATCCAAACATGCTAGTGGGATTCTGTTTATTCATACAATTAAAAAATAACTGCATGAGCTAATCATCTCAGAATTCTAGTAATTCATATATAAGCGTCATTTTATGGCGGTAAACAATTCTAGAATTACCGAGTATTATCTTGTATAATACGAGTACACTAATAATGACTTCTACAGAAATCACATTTAGAGCTTTTTTTTTTTTTTTTTTTTTTTGGGTTGGTGAGGAGAAGGGCCCTTTCGGACCGGAACCTCTCACGGATCTTTCCGGCCTACGTTAATGGATTAGGCACTTTGGAGTGGGAAGCACTTTTATGAGGAAGTTTTCACAATTTTGATTACTATATGCTCATGATCTCACCACCATAGTGTAATATTGGGTAATATTTTGGAGCAATCCACCTACATAATCTATGAATCCTCCAAGGCTCCGATCCTCAAGCATACTCTTCAAGCATTTCTCTTACATACAATATATTTTGGCTTATAGAGATTACTTACAACGTACTTGTATTTCATCTCTATTATAAAGATTATTAATGTAAGCTTCTTTTAGGAGAATGTTGGCTCTCTGAGAAAACAGGAGTTGAAAATCCTCTTATACCCATGATTTCTAGATCAACTATTTCTTTTTGTACTACTCCTTTTCGAGTTTATTCCTTGTAATGTATAATTTAGTTCAAGTAATTCATAATAGGATAAATTGCCAAGAATAATTCCAACTTTGCTCCATCCGCTCAAAATAATCTCAACTTTGGATTATTTTTTAATAATCCCAACTTTATACTCCGTCCGCCCAAAATAGTCCCAACTGGTCATCTAACTTGCTATTACAAGTTACCGGACACATGTCATCCTACGGTTGATTAAAAAAATAAATAGAAAATAAAAAATAAAAAAACACCAGCAGCCTTCAACCCAGCCACCCCCATTGCCGAGCCCAACCCCTTGACTCCCAGGTGCCAGCCGCTGCCAAGACACCTACCCCTCCACCGGCGCCGGCGCCGCCTGGACCATTCTCCCCCTTCCCCTTAAACCAGCATCCCCTCAGCCCAAAACCCCACAAAACAACCATAAAAAAACCCTTCACAAACTCGACCACCCTTTCCACCATCCCCGCGCCGTTTGCAGATCTTGGCCATGTGCATTAAACCTTAAAAAAAAAAAATTACGTGACTGTTTTGAACGGATGAAGTATAAACTTAGGATTATTAAAAAATAATCCAAAGTTGGAATTATTTTGGACAGACGGAGCAAAGTTGGAATTATTTTTGACAATTTTTCATTCACAATATATTATACTCTCCATTTTATATAATGGATTTTCAAGTACTTGTTGTTCGTGGTTGAATCTATTCTTATTTTTGAGGATTTTAATTAACTATTTTCGAGTTTATTCCTTATAATGTAAATTTCACCCTTAATAATTCATTATTCGTTGTACTCTTCTTTTTATAATACATACTAGAATTTCTAATGCTTGTTGTTCAAAGTGGTTTTTTTTTTTTTTTTTTTAAATAAATTTGTTTATAAATATTTGAGGATGCTTCTCGCATTAAAGTGTGTGCTACTCTTTATTTCATGTCTTGTGTTTTAATTCTTTCCCTATTTATTCTTCTCAATCCCTACTTCGTTTTTCCACTATATCACAATCTTAACAGAATAAAATCTCAAATCATTGTCGAGCAATGAATAATTCAATTGTTTTGTACTTTAACACTTTCTAGTTGGGTTTGTAGTTGTAAGATTGGAAGGAAAATGTATAATCCTTACACTGCTTATAACTAGACACCTAATTGATTCTGGCTGAGCTTTAGTTCTTGGTAACATTTGATACGAATTATACAAATACACCTTATCATTCAACTCTAATGACTTTCATTCTCACATATGTATTCAACTTTAGTTTTGGCATAAGATAACCATTTGCATTTAGTCATATACCAATGATTCAATAAACCATACATATCCTTATGATATTAGACTTGAAGTAGACATTCAATAACGTGACAAACTACGTTTTTTTTTTTGTTTTTTTTTATTTATGAATTAACTAACTTATAGAATGATTTAAATTAACGTAAACATTTGATATTTTAATCCGATCACTTTTATAATGATTTTAACCGCACGATTTTAACTCTCTTTCTTCCCAAATACTCAACACTTGAAAAATAAAATTAATAGAATAATAAAGCAAGCATGACATATTATTTAAGCTTTTTTTTGTTTTTTTTTTTTTTTTTTGAGGGCTATTATCTAAGCTCTTTTACACAAGCATTTTCTAATCAAACATTCAAACTACCACGTCTAAATATATCAAAAGTTCAAAACCGTCTATGACAAAAGTGCGTAACATTCATTACCACTACCTATGTACAAATTCACATGTCTTTCAATAAAAAGAAAAAGACAAATTAATTTTAATGCAATCAACACACTCTCATTCTCATCATTCCTCTATTTTTGATAGCCATCAAAAACTCAACGATCGATGCAATCTAACTCTCTCACCAAACCACACACAACTAGTACTTCTCCTCTCATCACCTGTTGTGGACCCCACTTCCCTCCTCTCCTCGTTCCACGTGTCACCACCTGCCACCACCAATCTCACTTCACTCCCACCACTACTACCACTACTCTCCCCACCACTTCCTCCACTCTCCACCACCTCCACCGCCACCGCCGCTGCCACTCCAATTTTTATTTTTTCCTCCTCTTCCTCCACCAACAGCTTCGCCGTTCGACAAAGCGGACACGTCACGTGACTCTCTAGCCACGTGTCAATACACTCAACATGATACACGTGACCACAATAAGGTATCTCCTTCATTAATTCTTTCTCCTCAAACTCACTCAAACAAATTGCACATTCCACCTCATCAATCATCCCCTGCTTCGCCTCCCCAGGAAAATAAGCGTGCACCGGCAATGATTTTACCACCTTCGCGTCCACTCCTCTCGCCGAATCCCTCGATCTCGACAAATACGACGTCGTACTAGGAAGACTATTATCACCCTGAGAAGTACCGGAGCTCCAACGTCGTCGTGTCGGGTCAACCGAGGATTCATCGGAAAAACGACGAATGTAAATTGAAAAAAAAACCCATAAAAAAACAAAGCCGTTAAAAGGACTAATACAGTTAACGCCATTGCAGAATCAAAGGGAGGATTAAGCTTAAGATTGCTGTAATAATTACTCGTAGTGTGAAGGTTCAATGGGCACTCAAGAGGGGGGGTGAATTGAGTGTTAAGTAATCGTTAGCGATTTTTTGCTTCTTTTCGGATTATGTGTAAAGAACCAGTTGTGCTGGTTCCCTTATGCAGCGGAATAAAACAAAGCAATAAAGAACACCACAGATTTAACGAGGTTCAGCCAACTCTGGCCTACGTCCTCCTATCCTAAGTCCTTTATTAATCTACTCCGAAAAATAAAGACAAAGAACACTCTACTGTTTCCCTACTCCGGGAACCAGTAAACCCCACACTCTACTCCGAATGTGCTCTAAACTTACCCTCGTAAGTTCCTAGTGTGTTTGAACTCACAAACACTCACCAAGTCTTCAACCCCTCTGTCAAAGACTTAATACAAGATCAAGAACTCTCTAATGATCTAACTCTCAAAAGTCAAATAGAGAAAAACGTTAAAACACTATTATGCTCTTGTGTATCACTTGATAATTGAATTAGTGCTTTTAGCTCTCAAAAATAAAACTCTATTAAAAAATGCGTGAGAGCCGTATCTGATTATTCAGAATAAGATGTATTTTATAGGTTAGTTAGCTAAACCCTAGTTACCTTAAATCATGCATATAAGATATATACGATTTATGGTAAGTATTTATCTTAATTGATTTGATCACAAGATAAAATCAATTTAAGATAAAATACTTCCTAGTTTTTATCTAACCAAAAATATCATCTTTATTCTTAGCTGCTTGGATATATTTTAAATCAATATTTTTCGGAAAATATCTTTTTATAAAATCTTTGTAAAAACGGCAGCTTGAATAATCTGTTCAGTTAACCTGGTTCCCTGGCCTGGTTCCCTGAACTGAATATGTTATGAAATTTGTTCCAAACCTTGTACCAAATTTCATAACGATATTTAATATACTAAAAGCACTTTATATACTCAATTATATAAGTTATACTACGGAGCATTTACATGAAGTTCCTAAATAACTCTTTGAGTGTAGTCTTCCTTCATGCATTCGTTAAGTCTTGAAAGCTTCCATGAATGAACTCAATTATTGACCAAAGGACCTTCCTTTAAGTTGATCGAAAATTCTTTCAAGCTTCCAGTCTTAGAAATCAACTTAGATACTGCACATTCAACAAAGTTAATGTACAATACTAAATAAGTAACTGCCTTTCATAAAAGCAGTTTGAGAAAACAGTTTATACTGGTTTCCTACCAGTGCATAGCTCATTCATCATCTAACTGTTCCCTGTATAAAGATAAGTTAGTTCAACAAATATCTCATATAAGTAATAACTTATCTAGGGAAACAGTGTTCTATTTTAGCTGGTTTCCCCAACTGTATTGAACACTTTCAAAGACCTGTTTCCCTTAGCTGTTTGTCATCATTCAAAACTATCAATCAAAACCTAAGGGACTCAACATAGTGGGATTGCTTTCTCTATCGTAATTTTTCGACGGCGAATGCGTCGGAGAATAGTGTGATATTGATAATACAGAGGGGTTATGGTCTTCTTCTATTGGGAGTAATTTTCTGATTTTCAGCGTCATTGTTTTTTTTTTTTTTTTTTTTTTTTTTGGGTGTTTGTTTAACAAGTGTTGAGTAGTACGGAGAGAAGGTCTGATTGATAGTTGATGAAGTGTTGGTAGTGATAAGAATTTAGAATGGAGGAATTAAATGAGGGAGATTGAGTGAGAGAATTGAAGAGGGAAATGGGGGTTAAAGTGGGGTATGGTGTAGTCGGTAGTAGAAGGGTCCCATTTTTAAGTTGTTTTATGGGATTGGAATTTTTCACAAGTTAATTTAAATTGGGTTAGTGAGTTAGGCCGATTGAGAGTGGGAGAAAGGTAAATAATTTCAAAGTATTGAAGTTTGCTTAATGGTGCAAATTAGAACATGCACCTGGTTATATGTAGTTTTATATGGAACTAGAGACTGGAGTATATTCTAGCATTAAAAACACACATTAGATAATTTTTGATAAATGCTCAGATTGAGAAATTAATAATAAAAAAAAATATACAGAAGTTTATAGAAAAGTATAAATCCAAGTGTAATAATTATAATAATAAAAAATTAATTAACGAAGTCTTTAAGCAATTAATAATGTAGCTAAAAAATGCTAATGTTGTGTAATCTTTATGACTACAAATAAGCATTAATTATCTATTCTTATTTGGTACTCCATTCCTTTAAAAATGCATAAATCACACGCCCGCAAATTAGTGTAATAATTAGTCAACATTTAAAATAGAGTAAATGAAATGAGGAAAATTTTCTCCAAAATAAAAGTTTTTTTTTTTTTTTTTTTGACGGCTCCAAAATAAAACTCTACTTTAGTAGAGATAAATAAATACTTATTTCAATTAAGGCACATACATCCCTACCTTATAAAAAGTACCAAATTACTCTTATAAAGTTATAAATAGTGTGCTGCTAATTATACTATTCAAAATGTGCATTTACATGTTTCTCTCATTAATATGTACTCTATATTTTTATTTTAAATGCATCAGCTTGATGGGCACATTGCCAAGATGTAACCAACAATTAAAAAAAAATTCCCCGAACATAACTAGCCGTGGCACGTGCATCGTGCGCGTTAGGAACCCTAATTATTGTAAAAGTATAATACCGATATAGTAATAGTACAAATATTATTACAAAAGTACATTAATAATAAATGAAGCATATAAATATCAACAAGAAACAATCAAAAAAATTTAAAAGAATAATTATTATCGTTATAAAATCATATACGGATGTTTTGGGCAAATCTTAGAAAAGAGGTTTCTAGGAATTTGTTAAAGGTTTTAAGGGGTTTTTGTAATCAAATCTGCTAAAAGAAAATAAACACAATCCAAATGAATTGGTTAAGAGCAATAAATCATAGAATTATAATAATAATGATAAATCGAAGAACAAAGATCAAAGTAAAAGAGAGGCATATAACAAATTTTAGTATAAAAGTGTTGTAAATGTATTAGACAATGTATGGATGAATTCTAATACAAAGAGTATTGCTATTTATAATGACTTGTAAATCTAATAAAGGTAATTATTGAAGAGTCCTCATTATTTTGGTAATGTTAACAATATTGATTGGCATCTTCATCTTTTAAGAAATGTTGACTTAGTTGATTGATATTTCCTTGATTCGCTCCTTCAATCATGGGATGTAATTGTGCTTGTTGCCCAAGCATTCATCACGAGTAGTCAAATGGCCCAAGCTTTGAAGGGAAGCTATCTTTCTCACAAAGGATCAGAAAGGCGGTCGACTTACTCAGAAAGGTGTATTTAAGTCTGTACTAGCTGTCCATACTCGATTGTGACCAATGCGCGAATAATATTTCGTCAATCAAGTGATTCGTTTCCTGATTTAGCTTTACTTGATTGATTCTATGGTCTTGATTGATTTCATAATTTGATTGTTGACTTCTTGATTGGACCAATCATATCCTTGATTGATGAGCTATGATTCTATTGAATATTCTTTGATATCTTTGACCATGCATGTTTCCTTTTTCATCTCGTTTCCTTATGTGTAATTGATCTTTCCCTAATTTATAAGTTGCTAGAATCCGCTCCCAACAATGGAGTAATGTTTTTTTTTTTTTAAACGTAGTAGCCTAGTATTATTTTTGTTTTACTCGGTTGAATGTAAAACTATATACAACCGTCAACTGGTGTAGCTTCTACTAATTGGCCTGATAGAGATTAATCTTGAACATTAACGCTTTGTTTGGATAACAAAGAAGGAAGGAAAGGAAGGGGAGGGGGAGGTGAGCTTTATTTTCCCTCCAAATCTCTCCAATTTTGGAGGGATTATGACTATTAAAGAGAGAGAAAAAATAGATCCCTTCCTCTGCTTCCCTCAATCCTTTACCTAAACAAGAGAATTTATCTCCCTTCCTTTCTCTTCTTTTCTTTTTTTCTATTTCTTTTTATCCATACAAAGTGTAAATCTTGAAACGAAGCCAAATAATCGTTAACTCGTACGAGGCCAAAACACGTTATTACATGACCCATTACTATTACTCGTCTATTAGTGTGTATGTGTGAATAGTGTGCGATCGATGCTTTAAAAAAAGTCTAGATTGTACGTGAATGTTCTCAGAGGTTTCTGGGTAATATGAGTAAGAATCTTGACTGAATATAATTAAAAAAAGTGATAATAATAATTAGTACAAAAAATAGTGATGTTGAGGTGGGGGTTTTCTCAATTCTCCCCAAGTTTGTAAATTTGTCTCTTACCTAAAAAGCCAAAAACATACTGCATGCTGCAGCTATTGATGCCTGAACTCTGATTATGATGTATCCAACACCAAAGTCACACCGTTATTTCCTTCAAAAAAAAAAAAAAGTCACACCGTTATTTCCTTCAAAAAATCTAACGGCGTCCCTTTTTTCTTTTTTTTTTTTTTTTTGTTTTCTTAAATCTTTGAGGTTACTTATGTTCATATCCTTTTCTTATTATTGTACTCGCTTTGTCCTAAATTAATTGTTGAAAATATAAAATAAATTCTTTGAATAATATAGTATAAAATAAAACTATTTTATCTGTTTCAAAAAAAAATTAACACACTTCCTTAAACATGTAACTTAAGAAAATAATTGGTGTAGATAGTAAAGTAACTTGCTTAATGTGTAGTAAAATTATTGGATTTTGTTTGGTACTCCGTATTATTTAATTTAAGAAGGAGAAATTTGATAATTTAAAAATGTTATTGTGTTGTAAGTAATTAATAGTAGTGGTTCATTGACATTTATGATGGTATGTCAATTATTTTCAAATGGTATGGTCAAAATAAAAAAATAAAAAAAATGTATCAATTAATCTAAAAGAGAGCAAGTATTCACCCCTTCAAATTTATTCGATGTAATACTTTAATTTGACTTGCACAAAGAGAGGTTTGAATTGAATTTATTAAAATAATACCCCTTTATTTTTTTAAATACATCTGTTTGACCGGCATATTTAGCGAGATGTAACTTTGACCATTAATTTTTTTAATTGTCTAGTAAAATAGAAATTGTGACTAATCTAATACATTATATTATAACATTTATTTATTTAATAGTAGTAAAAAAAAATTAAGTCAACTATGAATGTGAATAATGCAGAAGTCAAAGTAGTGATGCATTTAAAATAAAACAGAGAGAATACGAAATATGTAAGTGGGACTTGTTGAACTATTCGGAAAAAAATAGAGCTTGTTAAAAAATTAAAAATTATTTTTTGAATAACAAAAATTTTAAATTGTAAAACAAGAGAAAGTAGCAAAATATTTTATTTAAAAGTAGTTCCTTCGTTTTCCTCGGTGTTACTTCCCAAATTCATCCGTTTTTCTAACTTCTACTCACTTTTATTCATTCCTTAAATTCATTTTTTATCACCTACAACCCCACTTTATTTGTAGGCTCAATTTTATTTATTAATCTATCACTCTTTATGTCTCCTTATCTCCTTAAAGCAAAGGTACCTACAAAAATGGTTCTCATTTTCACTCTTCCTTGATATGCGTTGCTACAGTAACTAATGAGAAGAATTTTGGAAAACGGTTAGTGTGTTGCCACAGTAACTAATGAGTAGGACAAAAGAAAATGGAGGGAGTAAGTAATATGAGAAAAAGATATAATTAAAAAGTAAGATTGAGGATTATTAGAGGAGAAATATATGTTCCTTCTTTATCAATCTATTTACTTAAGTGCATCACTAGGTTGAGCACAATATTTTAAGCACTTGAAATAAAGTGAATAAGTGTTTTAATGCGTTGCGTGTAAGGCCTTATTCACTTCACCTTATTTTTTGCTAAAATTAAATTATTTTTACTGAACTTAAATAATTTTTGCTAAACTTAAGTTATTTTTACTAAACTAAAATTATTTTTACTAACCTAAATTTAATTTTGCTATATAGAAATTCTTTTTACTGATTCTCTATTAAAGTTACTGATTTTTATTATATTGAAATTATTTTACTAAACTAAAATTATTTTTACTGATTAGAACTTATTTTTACTCAACTGGAATTATATTTACTGAACTGAAATTATATTTCTGAACTGAAATTATTTTTACTAAATATTTTTTGTAAGGTGAATTAAACAAGACGTAAGTGGGTGAAATTATTTTTAATGAACAAAACTTATTTTTACTAAACTTATTTTTATTGAAACTATATTTACTAAACTAATTGTACTAAACAGAACTTATTTTTATTCAATTGAAATTATTCTTACTAAACTAAAATTATTTTTTTAAAATATTTTTTTAAGGTGAAGTTGGGAAATAAATATGACGATAAAAGATGAATGAAAGGTTATTTTATTCTACAAAAAAAACTACATAAAAAATGAGAAATTCTATTATATAAGGGGGGGGGGTGTCACCTTAAAAAGACTTCATAACCCCTTATGGTTTTTTTTTTTTTTGGGAATACCCCTTCCCCGAAACCTCACCCCTAAATTTTCTCTCCCCGAAAACTGCCCCTTTCCGTTCCCCTACCCCGTAAAACAACACCCCTCCCCTTTCCCAACCCCCAAATCGTTCCTCCTTTCCCCCTACCCTAAAACCACCCCGGGGGTCGGGAAGGGAGGGGGATGTTTTTCGATGTGGGAAAGGGAAGGGAGTGGCTTCGTGGGCTAGAGAAGGGTGGCCAAACATTTTCCAGGGTGGGTAAAGGGAACAGGGTTTTTCCAGTGGGGGAAGGGGTGTAGCTGGAGTGGTCCAGTGGGGAAAGGGGAGGGACTAGGGTTTTCTTGATTTTTTTAATTTTTTGGACCAATCACGGCTTGATACGTGTCTGGTAACCTAGTATAACAGGTTGTTGACTTGTTGACCGGTTGGGATTGGTAGAAGAAAACTCACCCCAAAGTTGGAATTATTCGAAAATAAGCGAAAGTTGTGTTTAGGGTAAAAATACCCCATCACATGGTCCAATCCTATAGTGACACGTGGCCCAATAAAAGAGCAACATGTGTCCTAATAAGAAGATGACATGAGGAAAAAGAAAGGAGGACCTGAAAGAGAGAAGGCCTCCTTACATCAGGAGGCCCAAACCCCGAGAAAGGCGTCATAACGGTGCCCCCAAAGGACACGTGTCCTACTCTGATTGCGCCGCCAATCAGATCACTCATTTTTAGGGAACCAACCCTAGAGTGCACACATTCCAACCCCTATAAATACCCCAATCATTTATGATGGGAGGGGGGATTAAGACATGTCATTTATTGCATAAGAGTTGCTCTAACTTCACTCTACTTTCTCTCTCTAAATATTTTTGTTTTCCGATCACTAACTTGATTGTCGGAGGCGAATATTCCGTTAAACGGAATATTCGTTGTTTTGTAGGTGTCCGCGGCTGTTCGGATATATTTAAGACCTGTATCCCGAGGGATTCAAAAATATCCCAAAACATTTGGCGCCGTATATGGGGATACACGTCTGAAATGGCTAAAGATGGTTAGACACGCGGTCCTGATCAGGACGAACATGTAAAGAATATTGAGGTTACTATCAACAACAACGATCCTTTGACCGCCTTGTTCCATGAGGCCGAGGATCCTCCTGTGACGGTCGGCTCTTTGTAGGCCGCTTAGGCCAAGCTCCGAAAGGAGTTCGAGGGCAGGATACCCTCTTCTTCTAGGCATCCGCCCAGGAAAGAAGGAGAGGGTACCAAGAAGAAGCCTCATGCAACCAACACTGAAGATGTGAGAGTCATTCCGTTCAGGAGGTAGCCGAGGTCCCCTAGGGTGCCTCGGATGAATTGGTCGAAGCTTCTTGAGAAATCAGAGTAGGCTAGGGGGCAGATGAGGCCGCCTCTGAGGTAGCCAAACGAGCCGTCCCAGCGCTTCAAGGATGCTAGAGACTATCTTCGGCACAAGCGGCAGGAGCGGGCACAGTCCTACTACTCGGACACTGCTTCCACTCCCACCATGCTAGATGAAATGTCAAACCATACCCTCTCCAAGCATACCAACTCGGCCAGAACCACCAGAAGTCAAGCTCAATGTACTTTAACTCCAATTCCTTTATCTCAACCAACTTAGTTTCAAATGCCCCATAACTATGGTGCAATTGAGCCGCCTACTCTTCCTATGTATGGGCAGTGCGGGAAATATGGCCCGACGTACGACTAGGCAGCCTACCTAGCCGGACCGGCCGCTCAACCTCAGCCTATTGATTGGCAAATGCGTTTTTTAACTCTTGGTGACAAGTCACCTCCATTTTCTCAAGAAATTCTCAACTCTCCCTATCCAGCTAAAGTGAAAAGTGTACTTGTGGGTGCCTATGATGGTACAGGTAACCCTAAAGAGCATATCTCCTCGTACAAAAATCTAATGTACTTGCAAAATGTGGATGATGCCACTTGGTGCAAATGCTTCCCGACAACCCTCAAGGGTGTGGCTCAAGACTGGTTCAACAGTCTGCCGGCCGGATGCATCAATTGTTTTACAACTTTCAGCTTGTTGTTCGGTAGAAACTTCTCCTACAACATACCACCTCAGAAGACTAGTCTTAACCTGGAGACCATCGTCCAAGGGAAAAAAGAGGGGTTGCGTTCGTACGTTCAAAGGTTTAACATGGAGAAGGCATAAATTCAAAACATGCCGGACGAAATGGCCTACTTGGAGTTTCTTCAAGAATTAAGGCATAATGGTTTCAAGTTTGACTTGATCAGAAAAAAGATTCGGGCAGACGCAGGCGTTCTGCGGGAGGCCGAATCATATATAGAGGCAGCTGATTTTTGTTTTCTTACAAAAGCAGAAGATCCGGCCAAGGGCTCGAGAAGAAACCATCTTCTCAGAAAGACTCGGTCAGCAAAAAGAAGGAAGGAAGTAACAAAAGAAAAGAAGTCTGGGTGGCCGACTGCCAACAAGCCAAGTCCAAGAAAGCCTAGACGTACGAACCACAGTACGAATGCAATAAAGACTGTTATTCAATCTTGATAGAAATCAAGGACAATTTCGAGTTCGAGAAGCCCCAGCCTTTGAGGGGGTCGACCCAGTACAGAAAAAAGAACAAGTACTGCCATTACCACAAGGATGTGAGGCATGATACGAACGAATGCAATAACCTTAAAAGGTTGTTGGATAAGCTGGCCAAGAAGGGCATGCTCAACTCGTTTTAAAGTCTAAGTTCACTTACTCTCGGACGAACAAAAAATCCGAGAAGAAGAAGGAAAAGAAAAAAGATGATGAAGATGGAAATTACACATACTCAAGGTTTGTGGCCGTCATTACAGGTGGCTTCACTACAGGTAGCCCAACTGTTTCGGGGTTTTCTGATGTCCTGCGGGAGAGTTACAATACCGAGACTGGAACCGGACGCCTGTACCTGCAAAATAACGGAGACTCCTGAGAGCTCCTCCTCCAACGGTCAAGTTAGTACCTGATTAAGGAGTAATTAATACGGAAATTAAAGTAATGAGATCTCTCTAGGTGAGAGTGCTTAGTGTTGGTAATCTGCGTAGTTAGCGAGATTAGCCGGTTGCTGATGTTCCGTAATAACTCTGTTCTTCTCTGCTTGATTACTTGATTCTTCGATTGTTCGATTCTCAGATTACCTAACTAATGAGGATTAATTAAGTATTTATAGCCTTGAGAAGCGTGCAACTCTCTAGGTTTAAGGTAAACCTAGGGCTGATCGGGCCTCTAGACTGGATTGGGCCTTGATGGCCGGTTTTCCCATTTGGCATGGGTGGACACGTGGCGTGTCTTAATTGGTCCGTAGAGGACGTATCTGTGATTGACACGTGGCAGGCTCCTGTTGGCCTTCGTGAAGGACACGTGGCGGAACCTGGTTGGTCCACTTGTCAGACGGTGATTGGTGGATAAAAATCCCCTAATCATTTGCCCCTCACAGGTGGCACGTGACTGGTCACGTGTCGCCTGTGACAGGTGTCGCACGGTGACAGGCGACGGCCTGCTACAGGTGTCACCTTGCAAACGGCCGAGAGATTTTCCCGCCCAAATTTTGAATTTGGAAGCGACCCTTCGCCTTCTCACTTCGCCTATATAAGGAAGTGCTGACTTCGGTCATTTTCACATTTGAGAACTTTGCGAGAACATTCGGACCCCTGAACTTGCTCTGACATTTCGGACCTTTTCTGCCTACCGCCTGTTCTGACAAGCCGACTGACCCGGACTTCCAGGACTTCATCAACCGTCACTCGTTCAGGTAACTCAGTTCTCTTACTCTTAATTTTCTTTTTATTTTTTGAAATGGCACCATGGAAGCACACGACACGACCTAAGTTAGTGATCAGCCGGTCACCGGGGACGGCTGAATCTAGGACTAGGAGTGCCGCCTGCCCTTTTCTGGACCCATCTTTGCCCTTTATACAAAGTCCGACTGTATCTGTGTCTATGCAGAACGTGATGGCCAGAACGAAACAGACTGCTATGATATCAAACTCAGACGGCTCCTCCCAAAGGGTGCTCCTTAGTGAAACATCTGACCAGGCGCCAGATGTAGAATTGAAACGAGGCGACTGTCAAGCCGACAGTTCTGAGAGAGGGGCCAAGGTGTTCCCTTCCCATCTTACTGTTGACATGTCTAATTTTCCTCCTGCTCCTTCTAAGGGAGAGGAGGCGGGCCCCTCTAGGAGAGGGGAGGAGTCGTCCTCTTCGGACTCGTCAGAGGACGAGTCCGAGTCCAGCTCTTCTGGCCACAGTTCTCCAGGCTCAGAAGAAAAACATAGCCGCCTACAAGAGGCGAGACTTTCTCATGCAGTTGAGAAGGGGGACAATTGGGCGGAGCCGTCCGCCTCTTACAGAGAGGAAAACGCCCCCTACTACTGCAGGGTACCCCGGGGCCGGATTGCAACCATGCAAGACAACGTGGCGAGCTTTATTGCTAACCACAAAATGGGCCCGGAATTTTTACTGTTTGTACCGGATCCAGAAGACACTGTCGTCTGGCCGGCTGGTACCAGCTATGGTGATGGCTGCTTTGGCTGCTATGTGGCGGCCATCAAAGCTGGACTGCGCTTCCCATTACATCCGGCTGTTCAGCGGATTTTAGATGGGTATGATCTGGGGTTATGGCAGTTAGCCCCCAACTCTTGGGTAAACGTACTCGGCTATGTGGCCGGGTGCGAAATGTACGGGGTGGAGCCAAGCTTTGAGGCTTTCGCCCACATGAACTATCTCAGCCGGACCCCTAAGTCGGGAGGTACCGGCTGGTACCAACTAACAAGCCATAGGGGTTACCTCATGACGAGAGGTAAGGCGAACAAATGGAAGGATTGGCGGAACACCTTCCTTATTATTGAGGGTTCAGACACGGAGCTGAACAAACGCTTTAACAAGTGGAATAGGGATCCGCCTCTTCTCGCAGGCGGCCGCAGCATGCCGCCTGTTCCCCCAAAAGCTAAAAAAGAGATCCTAGACAAAGGACTCTTCAAAGTAGAGACTAGGGTGAACTCTACTTCAGGGGTACGAGAGCAAGTACCCCTAAACTGCGTCCCGAGCTTCAAGTGGCTCTATGACGAGTACTTTTTGGCCGCCTGTGGCCTCGGCAGTCGGTGCTCTAGAGGTAGCCGGCCTGACAAATACTCTGTTTTTTCACGCCTTGTTTACTTGGGATTTTTACTAACTTTGTTGTTTATTTCTTGCAGCTGACGCCATGAGTAAAATAACAGCATGCAAGACTGCGGCGGCCATGTTGCGGGCCTCGCTCATGAAACAGTCGTATGCCGACTCCCCCAACAAGGAGGCACCCTTGGTAAGCTTCGAAAACTCTTCCTCTTTTAGTTGTCTTATGCATATACTAACTCTTTTTGTTTTCAGTCTGGCACTCCAAGGGCTTCTTCCTCGCAACAGCCGGACCCCAAGGCCCGGAGGACGACTATTGCAAGCTCTCCTGGGTCTTCCAGGAAAACAGTGGCGGCTGAGAAGCAGCCGGCCACTTCTTCAAAAACCCAGGCGGGGCCGCCTAGATGTATGGTCACTCACTTGTAAAAACTCACCCTTACTTCCTTCTTGACTAGGTCTAACTTTTTTTTTTTTTTTTTTTTAAATGCAGCCGGCCCCCAGGGACTTGACTTGGTTGAGGTAGCCAAGTCTATGGTTAAAGTAGTTCCTCCCTCTGACAGGGAGGCGGTCAGGGGTGCCGGCACCCTTGACCTTGATGGGATTTCAGGGGTCCTTGCTGAGGTATACTTAGTATATTTTTGAGCTTTTGAGTTCCAGGACGCATGTTAACTTTTTTGTTTGGAAACTGACGCCTGTTTTTCTTTGTACTTAGGCCCTGCTCCGAGTCAACAGCCTTCGCAAGCCAATTGATTGGAAAAACAAAGAGGTAAAGGCCGCAAAGGCTATGGCCGCCTCCAGCTGTGATAAGGCAATGTTTCAAATTGCCCAAAATGAAGTACTGACCATTGATCTTCTTTATTATCAGGCGCAGGCTACCGCCGTTGTTCGGGCTCAGTTAGAGGCGGCCCAAAAGAAGGTGGACGAGCTGGAGGGGACCGTCACCAACCTTAAGGCCGAGCTGAAACCTCTTCGCCAAAAAATGCACTCTTACGAAGCCATGGAGAAATCTTTGGCCAACGTAAAAGAACGCCTGGTGAACTAGGAGAAGAGTCTTACCCAAGAGCTCTCGGATAAGGCCGAGCAAGAGAAACAAGAGCTCGTCCGGGAGATGGTGGAAGACTCCGCTCAAATCCAGCGCATGACCTGGGAACGACTGTTCCCCAGTGCCGACTTTGCCTCATGGGAAAGAACGTACCGCCAGTGTTCGGAAACATATAATCAACAGATCCTGGCGGCTGCTGAAGAAGAGGCGTTGGACGGTGCATTGGAGGAGGAAGAGCCGGTTGTGGCGCTTGTGCCACTTGGGGGTAAGGCAACAAAAGAGGGTGCAGCTAAGGCCGAGTCCAGCAAGAAGAGTGCTGACCAGGCGGCAGCTGCTGATACTGAACTGCCCCCTTCTTAAGCTTTAAGTATTATTTCTTTTTTTCACGGCCTGCGTGTCGTTTGCTTTGTAATTACCCGGCCAGGGGGCCGGGGTTTTGAATATTCTGCTGGTCTTTAATGACCGGCTCAGTTTTAATCAAATTTTTGATTTGGTTCAAATTTGTCTAAGTATTTTTAATTTGTTCACTAGACCGACTGTTGTGTATGGCCGAACGTTAAGACAGGTACAAATAGCAAGTATGCCGCTTATGCCCCTGGACGACTGGTTGTCTGTTTCCAGGATAGATGATCAGTCGGCCATTTATTCAATCGGTATTCGAACTCTTTATTCAATCGGTCTGACCAAGTAAATAGTATTACCTAGTTGCCAAGGAATTAAGTAGGAAAACAAGCGGCGGGTACCGGTTGTTTCCCTTTATTGCCAATGTTGGCTTTTAACTCGTAATTTGTTAACCTAGCAAGAGTATTGGTTGAGAGCCCTTGTTTATAAAAAACAGGTGGACGACTCATACCTTTTAGGCTCCATACTAAGTTTGAGTGACTATTAAGTTAACATAGGAGTTACTTAGTCTTCGTCACAATCAAGATTGAGTAGTAGAGGTACCAGGCGGCGTAGGCCGGCTAGACCCCTTGATTCGCCAATGTTGGTTGGCTATTAACTCAATAGGTTACTTAGTAGGAATAGGGGTTCGAGTGCCCTTGTTTGTTTAAAACAGGCAGACGACTCAAACTTTTTAGATTCCATACCAAATTTGAGGGAGTGACTATGAGTTAACGTTGGAGTTACTCAGTCGCCGTCACTTTTGTTTGAGAAGTAGAGGTACCAGGCGGCGTAGGCCGGCTAGACCCCTTGATTCGCCAATGTTTGTTGGCTATTATCTCAATAGGTACCCCCTGCATCTATCCCAAGTAATACAGGCGGTCATCTGACTCAGATGTCAACTGCTACCACTGATTTGGTTAGTGATAGAGTTATCCTTGTCTCAAAAACGGCTACGTGGTTGTCCTTGGGGACAGTCGTATAGGTGCCGTGTACTTAGTTTATAGAACAATGTTCCACCCAAAAGGGAGCTGCTCTCTGCGACGAATTTCATCCGGAGGGATGCCGTCGGACGCCTGCTATGATGTTGGGACAGGTCGAATTAGTTTTGTAGATTTGATCAGTTGGCTTGGCGCCTGGTCTGATCATTCGGCCGGTGGCCTTGGTAAGTTCTAGGTGAACGTAGGTGCTAAGTGAAAGAAGGGTAGCCGCCTGTTAGGCACAGGGTCGGCCAGGCCCTAATCTTTTTAGCTAAGTGTTTGAGTAAAATACTCAATGGAGAGTAGCCGACTGTAAAGGAACAGACGGCATGCCCCTCAGGAGATAGAGTGAAAAACTCAATGGAGAGTAGCCGACTGTAAAGGTACAGACGGCATGCCCCTCGTAATACAATTAAATAGTAAGTGCAAACTTTATTAAGTAGCTCTTTACTTTACATCTCTCAGAAGAAATATTTTTTAAGGTTATCTACATTCCAAGTTCGAGGCAACGGTTGTCCGTCTGGTGTTTCCAGACGGTAGGTACCGTCCCTGACTTCCTCATAGATTCGGTAGGGTCCTTCCCAGTTGGGAGTTAGTTTGCCAGACTCATTAGCCCTACCTACTGCTTCCATTTTTCTAAGTACAAAGTCCCCTACTTTGAGTGGACGCCTGTGTACTTTTTTGTTGTATGATCTAGTCATTCTCAGGCGATAGATCTCATGGCGCAAAACAGCATTGCCCCTCTTTTCAGGAAGTGAGTCTAATGCCAGGCGCATGGCCTCCCAGTTTGCCTCTTCGTCATATAGCATTACTCGAAGAGTCGGCTCGTAGTGTTCTATTGGAAGAACAGCTTCCGCACCATAAGTTAGGAGGAATGGAGTTTCTCCAGTCGCCCCTTTTTCAGTCGTCCTAATGGCCCAGAGAACATGTGGTAGTTCATCCGCCCATAGGCCGCCTGCTCGTTCAATCTTCTTCTTGAGACCGTCTGAGATGATTTTATTAAAGGCTTCTACCTGGCCGTTTGCTTGTGGACGACCGACAGATGCAAAGTAGTGTGCAATTCCTTGGTCTCCCAACCAGCTTTTGAGAACAGGCGTCTCAAATTGGGGACCATTATCAAAAACCATAGACATGGGAACCCCGAACCGAGTGATGACGTTTTTCCAAATGAATGAAATTACATCTTTCGTCTTGATTCCCTTTACAGCCTCCGCCTCTACCCATTTAGTGAAGTAGTCAACGGCAACAAGTATATACCTTCTGCCGCCTGTAGCAGGCGTATATGGACCCAGAATGTCCATGCCCCACTTAGAAAACGGCAGTGGGCTGTGAATGGTAGTGAGGTCAGTGGCCGGACGGTGAATTAATTTGCCAAACCTTTGGCACTTGTCGCATTTTTTCACCATCCCCATTGCATCTGCTTCCAAGGTAGGCCAAAAGTAGCCCTGGCGCCTTGCCCTTTGAGCAAGCATCCTACCACCTATATGGGAAGCACAGAAACCAGAGTGAAGATCATCTAGTATCTCTCGTCCCTTTTCAGGAGTAACACACTTTAAGAAGGGTTGAAGGTACCCCCTCTTGTGAAGTTCTCCCTGTATCATTTCAAAACAGGAGGCTCGTTTTTTTAGTGCTGCCGCCTGTTGAGGATCATCCGGCAGTGTCCCGTTTGTCAGATATGCCCTGATTGAATCCATCCAGGTTGAGCTTCTGTCTAGGATTCCAATAGGGTTTTCCTCGATGCTTCTCTTCTCCATCACTTCCCAAAAAACAGTTCGAGGAGTATCGGAGGAGGCGGATGATGCTAATTTTGACAGTGCATCTGCCTGGTTGTTTTCTGATCTCGGCACTTGGATTAGGTGGAAATCCTCAAGGGAGCCGACTGCTTGTCGAACCGCCTGTAAATACTTGATCATGGCCGGATGGGTTGCTTCGTATTCGCCATTGTACTGACTCACTATCAATTGTGAATCAGAACAGGCGTCTATTTTTCTTGCCCCTGCCGCCTTACACATGCGGATCCCGGCTAGTAAAGCTTCCTATTCTGCCTCATTGTTTGAAGCCTGAAAACTGAAGCGTAGGGCATACTCGAACCTGTCGCCCTCTGGAGATTGACACACGACGCCTGCTCCACAACCATTTGAAGTAGAGCTTCCGTCCACATATACCTTCCAGACTTGGTCTGGAACTTGAGAGTCAGGAGGACGAGTCATCTCTACAATAAAGTCAGCAAAGGCTTGCCCCTTCACTGCTTTTCTAGGCTCGAAAGTAACTTCGAGGCTCTGTATTTCTATGGCCCATTTGATCATTCGTCCTGACGACTCCATGATGGTAAGGGGCCGCTTGATTGGTTGGTCGGTATACACGACGACTGCATGTGCCAAAAAGTAGGGCTTCAATTTTTTAACAGCCATGAAGAGTGCAAGGCCAAATTTCTCCACTAGGGGATACCTCAACTCGGTATTTTTCAGTACGTGACTGACAAAGTAGACCGGGAGCTGACAGCCGTCCCTTTCAGCAAGGAGCACAACGCTTAACGCATGATCAGAGACGGCCAGGTACATGTAGAGATCTTCTTTGGGCAAAGGGCTGACCAGCCTCGGCAAGGAATGCAAGTGAACTTTTAATTTCTGGAAGGCGGCCTCAGCATCCGGCCCCCATTCAAACCTTGCCTTTTTCTTAATTGCCTGGAAAAAGTATAGGCATTTGTCGCCTGATCGGCTTAGGAATCTCCCCAAGGCCGCCAGACAACCTGTTAACTTCTGAACCTCTCGAACGGTACGAGGCGACTGCATGTCAATGACCGCCTGTACCTTCTCAGGGTTCGCCTCTATTCCTCTCTGATTGATAAGGAATCCGAGAAATTTCCCAGACTCAACTCCAAATACACATTTCTTGGGATTGAGCATGACATGGTGCCGCCTGAGTGTGGCGAAAGTTTCTCGGAGGTCCGTCAGATGATCTTTCTGAAGTTTAGTCTTGACAATCATATCATCAATATATGCCTCGACGTTTCTCCCAATCTGATCAAAGAACACTGTGTTTATCATTCGTTGGAAGGTAGCCGGGGCATTCTTAAGACCAAACGGCATGACCGTGTAACAGTATAACCCCTGATCAGTGACGAAGGCCGTCTTCTCCTGATCTTTCTTCCATAAAGGAATTTGATGGAAACCAGAATAAGCGTCCATAAAACTCATCAAGGCATGGCCGGCTGTTGAGTCGACCAGGTTATCAATTTTAGGCAGAGGGTAACTGTCTTTGGGGCACGCCTTGTTCAAGTCTGTGTAGTCTACACACATTCGCCAGGTGCCATTCGGCTTTTTAACAAGCACCACATTTGCAACCCAATCTGGGAAGTAACATTGCCGAATGAACCTTGCATCAAGTAATTTTTTGACTTCGGCGGCTGCCGCCTGACTTCTTTCTTCACCATGGTTCCGCTTCTTTTGCCGTACCGGCTTCTTTTTCGGATCCACAGCGAGTTTGTGTACTGCCAGATTAGGACTAATGCCTGGCATTTCATGGACTTCAAATGCAAAGATGTCCTTGTATTCTTTCAACAGGTTGTGAAAGTCGTCACCAAGGTTTCTCAGAGCAGTCGTACCAACTTTGACTGTTCGGTCAGGACGTGAGTCGTCTAATATCAGGTCCGCATGCTCACCAGCCGGCTGAGGGCGGAACTCATCCGGCCGGTCCTCTGCCACTGATTGCTATTTTCTTGCTTTTCTTGCGGACTCTGTCTGGGACGCCTTTCTCTTTTTGTCGCCTGTTTCTTGAACAGGCGCACTCTCCTTGACATTGTCAAGGTCTGTTTTTTCTCCACTTGACCCAGTGGCCATAACAGTGGGCTTGACATCCGAGAGATAGCACTCTCGGGCCATCCTCTGATCTCCCCTTAGGGAGCCGACTGTTCCATTATCCCTTTCAAACTTAAGCAGCATAAGTGACGGGATTATAACAGCCTTGGAATTATTCAGGGTTGGTCGACCCAGAATCATGTTTTAGGCCGAGAGTTCCTCTACTACTAGGAACCGGACTACCATGTGTCGTCCCTTCCCCTTTTTCGCCCAGGCGAATGGGTAGATCTACTCGTCCCAGTGGGTGGACGACTCCTCCTCCAAACCCTATTAAAGGGTGGGAGGCCGGATGTATGCAGTCCGTCTGATATTTCAGTTTTGACAGACATTTGCTGCTGATGAGATCTGAGGAGCTCCCGGTATCTATGAGGATTCGGCCAACTCTCTGGTTGGCCACTTTACATTCAATAACGAGAGGGTCGTCATGCGGCCCCCTTATTCCTCCTAGATCCTCTTCAGTGATGACAATCTCAGGAAATGTATATTTGGACGGCCGTTCTTGGTGAACGGAATTTACCTCTAACCGCCTTATATTATCTTTGTTGCCCCTAATAGTGGGGCCGCCTCCTGAGAAGCCGCCTGCAATGGTGTAGACGACTGCATCATCTGTATCGGAACTGTCGGCCTGTTGATTCTTTTTGGCCGACTGCTTTTTTGAGGAAGTGTTCCCCGTAGATTTCTTGACATAAGTGTCAAGATCACCTTGATCAGCCAAGCGGTCTAGGTACCGCATGAGACTAATGCAGTCATTGGTATGATGACCAACGTCATCATGATAAGCACAGATTTTGTCTTGGTTCCGGCTGCTCGCAGAACCCTTCATGGGGAGCGGCTTCTCAATTGAGAACCGTCCCTTTATTTCTTTTAGGATAAATTGGTTATCCTTGTTAAACACATACTTTGGGGAGTATGGTTTGAATTCTTTTTTCTTTTTCTGGGCCGGCTGTTTAGAGGAGTCAGCCGCCCAGACCTCTTTTCTTTTCTCATCTTTGTTGGACGACTGTTTCTGTCGTCCCTCTCTTTTGTCGAACCTCTTCCCGTCCGACTGTTTTATCGTACACAGATCAGTCGCCTGTATATAGGCTTCTGCTTCAATCAAGGCCTCTTGAAGAGTCGCCACCCTTTTTCGAACTAAATCAAATTTGAAGGTAGACCCGTCTTTGAGACCTCTAAAAAAGTCAGTATAAGCTACCTCATCCGGTAACCCTTGAATCTGTATTCTCATCAGGTTGAACCGCCTGATGTAAGAACGAAGCCCCTCCTTCTCGCCCTGCTGAATTGTTCCCAAATCAAGGGTCGTTTTCTTCGCAGGGATGTTCATAGCGAAGTTGGAGGCAAATAAGTAAGCAAGCGTCCTGAAGCTGTTTACACAACCAGTCGGCAGGTTGCCGAACCATTGCTGTGCAATTCCCTTGAGAGTCGCTGGGAAACACTTGCACCAAGTGGGATCATCCAACCCTTGAAGGTACATCAGGTTGGTGAATGCCATCAGATGGTCTTCTGGGTTAGTAGTGCCGTCATAGGCGCCTACTAGAACATTTTTTACTTTGGCCGGCTGAGCGGCTTCAGTAATTTCCTTGGAGAAGGCCGACGGCTGTTCACCAAGTCTAAGCAGCCGTAGCTGCCAGTCCATAGGTTGGACGTTTTTTGCTGCAGGTCCACCAAATGGAGGTGGCTGCATAAAATACTGTTGTTGCGGCACAAATGGTAAGTTTGGTACCGCCTGGGCACTATGAAAGCCGGACTGACGGGAGGTGCCGCCTGACTGACTCTCATGGTACGTCTGAGTATGCCTCATCGAGGCATTTCGCAAACTCTCTTGAAAATTTGAAGTAGAAGCCGACTCTGATAATCGGTCACTCTTCTTCTGCTCTAGCAGGAGCCGAGCATCTGTGAACGTTTGCTTTGACCCGTCCGCCTGAATATGACGAACCGGTTTCCTATTTCCCGTAGGATAACGGAGTTTTGTGAAATCAAGAGCAGGTGGCTCCCGCTTCTTGGATTTAGGATGGGGAGTCGCCTCTCGCCCTTGAACTGGCTTCCTCTTCAGTGAAGTGGAAGGTTTCTTGGCCGACTGCACTTTGACTGAAGCAGGCGGTTTTTTGTTGATCAACTCTTGGATCTCTCCCTTGAAGTCCCTCATGAAGGTCATGAGTTCGTTCCTTGTGATGGGAGCAGACCCATCAGTCGGCTGTTGCCGAGCAAGCAGTGCGCCTGCTGGCTCGCTTCCTGTTTGAAGATGCTCCCGTTCCCTCCTTTCGGTATGACGGGTACGTCGGGCCCTTAGGGTCCCGTCTGGAGCTGTATGAGTTTCAACTTCAAATTCACTTTCGGTATCATGGTCCGACTGAACTTGAGGGTTGTCTAGGGGACGCCTCTCTTCTGGAGTCGGTACAGACTTGGATGCCATCTCTGAAGTACTCTCCCCACAGACGGCGCCAAATGTTTCGGGGTTTTCTGATGTCCTGCGGGAGAGTTACAATTCCGAGACTGGAACCGGACGCCTGTACCTGCAAAATAACGGAGACTCCTGAGAGCTCCGCCTCCAACGGTCAAGTTAGTACCTGATTAAGGAGTAATTAATACGGAAATTAAAGTAATGAGATCTCTCTAGGTGAGAGTGCTTAGTGTTGGTAATCTGCGTAGTTAGCGAGATTAGCCGGTTGTTGATGTTCCGTAATAACTCTGTTCTTCTCTGCTTGATTACTTGATTCTTCGATTGTTCGATTCTCAGATTACCTAACTAATGAGGATTAATTAAGTATTTATAGCCTTGAGAAGCGTGCAACTCTCTAGGTTTAAGGTAAACCTAGGGCTGATCGGGCCTCTAGATTGGATTGGGCCTTGATGGCCGGTTTTCCCATTTGGCATGGGTGGACACGTGGCGTGTCTTAATTGGTCCGTAGAGGACGTATCTGTGATTGACACGTGGCAGGCTCCTGTTGGCCTTCGTGAAGGACACGTGGCGGAACCTGGTTGGTCCACTTGTCAGACGGTGATTGGTGGATAAAAATCCCCTAATCACCAACCATGAAGGGTATCAAGCAGGATGCCTGGAAATTGGGGAAGGTGATACACACGGAAGAGGTCAAGGTTGAGCCTTTCCCAGAGGTGACTATTTGCAGAGCGGACAAAGGCAAAACCAAAGCCCCCCACAATGACCCCATGGTGTATCCTCAAGGTTGCCAATCTGAAGGTTGGACGAGTGTTGATTGATACTGGAAGCTCGTTCCACATAATTAGTCTAGCTTGCCTGAAAAATTTGAAGTTTCCAAAAGATGCTTTGAAGGATATCTCTCACCCGTTTGTTGTGTTTGGTGGGAGCATTATCCACCCGTTTGGACGGGTAGAATTGCCTGTTCGATTTGGTTAAAAGGGAAAGGGAAGGGACATGGTCGTCCGCTTCCTAGTTGTTAAAGAACTCACTGGCTTTAATCTCATCATCGGCTGCCCGACTTTGATCTCAGCAAAGGCCATAATTGTCCCTCGCTTGATGTTGATGAAGTTCGAGCAGTCAGATGGAAAAATAGGTTCCATTCAGGGAAACCAAGCAATGGAAAAAGAGTGTAATCAGCTCGCCGTGAAGCGAACCTCACTCGGACAAGGTAGAGCGTCCGAGAAAAACTCAGAAGGAGGGTCACTCCAAGCAATGCGGGTCGGCAAAAAGCGCAAGCCAATCAAGAAATAGTAGGCATAGCAATTAATGATCGTCGGTCAGCCAAAGGGGCTCAGGCCGCAGCCGACCTGCGATAATACGGACATAGTGCAGGATCCAGACAAGCCTGATCGGACGGTCAAAGTAGGCACTATGGCCATAGACTTGCTTGGAGATGACTTAGAGAATTTTTTAAGATAATTCAGAGATGTGTTTGCGTTCGAAGTCCATGAGATGCCGGGTATAAGTCTAGACTTGGCTGTGAATCCGGTCGTGAAGCCTGTTCGGCAACAAAAGAGAAACCATGATGAGGAAAAGAATCAAGCGGCCGCAGCTAAAGTGAAAAAGTTAATGGGCATAGGTTTCATTCGGCAATGTTATCTTGATTGGGTGGCCAACAAAGTTTTGGTCAAAAAGCCGAACGAAACTTGGCGGATGTGTGTTGATTACACTAATCTTAACAAGGCATGTCCCAAGGATAGCTTTCCCTTGTCTAAAATCGACCGCCTGGTTTATTCAACGACCGGCCATGCCCTGATGAGTTTTATGGACGCCTATTCTAGATTTCACCAAAATCCCTTTGTAGGAAAAAGATCAAGAGAAAACAGCATTTGTGACCGAGTAGGGGTTGTATTATTACAAAGTAATGCCGTTCGGCCTGAAGAATGCCCAGCCACATTTCAGATACTTGTGAATAAGGTCTTTAAAGACCTGATCGGCCGAAACATGGAGGCTTATATTGATGATATGATTGTTAAATCAAAGAAGCCCGCCGATCATTTGAGTGACCTCCGAGAAACATTTACTGAACTCAGGCGGCATAAGATGATGTTAAACCCAAAGAAGTGTGTCTTTGGTATTGAGTCCGACAAATTTCTCGGATTCTTTATCGACCAGCGTGACATTGAAGCTAACCCTGAGAAGATCCAAGTGGTCTTAGATATGAAATCGCCCAGAACCATAAAAGAAGTCCAGAGGTTGACCGGTTGCTTAGCTACCCTCGGACGATTTCTGTCAAGATCAGGGGATAAGTGTCACTATTTTTTCAAACAATCAAGAAAAAATCAATGTTCAAGTGGATATAAGAGGCCGAGGAAGCCTTTGTTCAGCTGAAGAATCACTTGCATACACTCCCTCGGCTTGTTAAGCTGCTCAAAGATGAGAACCTATACATGTATCTTAAAATTTCTAATCACTCCTTAAGTGTCGTCCTACTTGCTGAACAGGACGCCCATCAGATCCCTGTGTATTTCATCAGCCATGTGTTGCACAATGCCGAGCTTAGGTATCCACCCACCGAGAAGTTTGGCTTGGCATTATTCATTGCATCAAAAAAGATAAGGCCTTACTTTCTTACTCATTCAATTGTGGTTTACACAGACCAACAGTTGAAGAAGTTGTTCACTACACTTGAGGCCACCGGCCAAATGCTTAAATGGGCCTTAGAATTGAGAGGATTCGAAATTACATGCAATCCCAAAAAAGCAATTTTGCAAATAATTGGGCTTAGATGACACGGCCGGACAATCACCCGGCAGGGGATCAGATATGGAAAGTGTTTGTTGATGGAAGTGCAACAGCGACCGGATGTGGCGTTGGTATCATTTGTCTATCTCTGGAAGGAGATAGATTTGAGTACGATTTGAGATTTCGGTTTCATGCCTCTAGCAACAAGGTCGACTCTGAAGCTCTCCTAGTCGGCCTTAGAATGTGTAAGGCAGTTGGGGCAACAAAAATTGATGCTTGCTCGGACTCTCAGCTGATAGTCAACTAAGTGAATGGTGACTACAAGGCTAGGGAGCCGACAATGATGAAATATCTCCAAATGGTGAAGGAAGAGGTTAAGGACCTAGAGCATTTCATGCTGCAACGAACAAGTTCCTCGGTCTGAGAACAATCAAGTGAATGCACTGTCCAAGATAGCCTCCTTGGCATCATGTGATACTCCGAGATCTGTGTTCTGGGAAGTTAAGGAGAAGCGGAGCGTTGATGCCGAGCCTGTGCAAACCATTGACTGAAGCTCCACATGGATGGACAGAATTATCTCCTATTTCAAAGATGGAATTCTTCCAAAACGACCTAAAGGATAGTTGGGTGATGAAGAAAAAGGCAGCTCGACAAATGGGAAAGGACAACCTCTGTAACATACCAGCTCGACAAAAGTTGGGAAGACCAGTTCGTCCGAGTACCCTTCCTTACATAGCTAGTCGGACGCAAAAAAAAAAAAAAAAAAGAAAAAAAAAAGAGAAAAGAAGGAAAGGAAAAGCAAGAAAGATGAAAATGAGTACCTCCTTGGCAGCCTCGTAGCTCTTCCTAAGGATCCTATACAGAAGGTTGGTTGAATTTCTGATGAAGCTCAATGATGGCTTTGAGGTTGTAAGAGGAACTATCTTAATGTTAAATCCTCTTCCAAGCATCTCACATGCTTACAGATTGATTATGCAAGAGGAGAAACATAAGTAGCTTTACCAGAATACTACATCTGCTACAACTGAGGCTATGGCTTTTGCAGCAAATAACAGAAGGCATTTTGATCAAGGCAAATACAGACAGAATTATCAGACTAATAGAATCAGAGATCAGAATCAAAGAAGAGTGAAATACTATTGTGATCATTGTAAGATACCAGGGCACAGTATGCAGTGGTGTTACAACTTACAAGTTGAATGGTAATCCAAGCTACGCAGATAAAGGAAAGAGAATAGTAGCTAATGTTGAGTTTGATAATCAGGAAGTCTATGATAACAATTAGAATGAAATTACTCTGAGTGGTGATCAATACCAGAGGTCTTTGCAGTACCAAATGATTCAGCAGAAAAGTGAAGGACAAAGTTCTTGTTCTGCTGCTGGTGATAGTTCACAAGGAAGTAAATCAGTTCATGTGGCAGGTAAATTCTGCTTCACTTCTCTCAATAATGTCACATGGATACTTGATAGTGGTGCTACTGATCATATCTGCTTTTATGATACTTTATTTGCTTCATTAGAAGTTTATAATGGTGTTAAGAATTACATCACTATACCTAATGGGAAGAAGGTTAAGGTTACACATTTGGGGGCAGTATGCTTGAATGCACATATTACTCTGAAGAATGTCCTATATGTGCCAGATTTTAGATATAATCTTATATCTATACCCAAATTGTGCAAGGACTTGTCATGCAATGCTGTTTTTACTAATGATGAGTGTTACATTCAGGGCTCTTCAATGAAACCACTGCTTCTTGGTAAGCTCAAGCATGGATTATATTTCTTAGATGACTCTACTGTTCAAGATAAGTCTAGTTCAGGCTCTTTTGTGGCAAATGCAGTTGAGTGTGCTTCAGTTTCTAGAGATTCAAATAAAGTCAAGCTTTGGCAGCTTAGGTTGGGATATATTCCTGTTAATAGATTACATCACATAGTTACATATATATGTAATAAAGACTGTAGTCTAGATAGCTTCTGTCAGATTTGTCCTGCTGCCAGACAAACTAGGAATTCCTTTCCAATAAGCTGTATTAAGACTACAAGTCCTTTTGAGTTACTTCACCTCTAATATGGGGACCTAATCCAGACCCAAACATAATGGTTGTAAGATTTTCCTTACTGTTGTTGATGATTTCAGTAGAATGACATGGATATTTTTTATGCACTCTAAATCTAATGTTGTAATAGTGTTCAAGCATTTTGTGCAATATATTGAGACTCAATTCAGTGTAAAGGTGTAGAATATTAGAAGTTATAATGCTCATGAACTGTGTGAGGGAGAATTAAAAACCTTTTATCTTGAAAAAAGGAATTTTTCATCAGAGAAGTTGTGTGGATATTCCACTACAAAATGGAGTGGTAGAAAGAAAACATAAGCATTTATTGGAGATATCTAGGGCTTTATTCTTTCAAGCCAAGCTTCCTATATATTTTTGGGGTGAATTGTCTTATGTGTTGTTCATTTAATAAATAGAATGCCATTGCAAGTCCTTGGGAATATCACTCCTTATGAGAAACTCTTTGGTGAACCTCCTTTTCTAGACTATCTTAGAGTCTTTGGATGCCTTTGCTATGTTTCTACTCCTCCTCATAATATAAACAATTTGAACCAAGGGCCACACCACATGTTTTTGTTGGTTATTCTACTAGTCAGAAGGGTTACAAGGTTCTGAACATGGACTCTTATAAAACCCATACTTCTAGAGATATAAAATTTCATGAACAACACTTTCCCTTCCTTGTTTCTGAAACTCAAACTGAACAACATAAAATTTTCTTACCAATTACTACTAATTTTTCCTCCTTTCATCATGAATCAATACCACCGATTATTGGTCATTCTGATTTTTCTAATTCTACTGATTATGATCTTTCCCTTAATAGTCATCCATCTCCTGCTACTTCTGACATGATATCCTCAGATTCTACTCTAGACTCTTCTTCTTATTCTAATCCTTTATTTGATATTTCCAGTAAAGAGTACTAAAACAGTCAAATTTCCTTCCAAATTTGATAATTTCATTTGTAATTTGAGTAGTGATTCTGAGATTCCTCACACTCATTGGCATGGTTTGGTACAATTTAAGAATCTTCCTTCCTCACATCTTTGTTTAACTCTTCCTCACATCTTTGTTTAACTGCCTCTATTGAGCATCTAAAAGAACCTACATCATATTTTGAAGTTGTTAAAGATAGTAGATGGATTGAAGCAACCAATAAAGAGATTACAGCATTAGAAAAGACTGGCACTTGGATTTTAGTTGATCTACCTTGTGGAAAGAAGCCTATTGGTTATAAATGGGTCTTAAAGATCAAGTTAAGGGTAGATGGGACTATATATAGGTTCAAGGTGATAAGTGCATAATATACCATATTTTTCGCCCCTAATATTAGTCTTATAAGTGTCTTTTAGTCATTATTTTAGAAATTTAACTAACTTTTATTATTTTTGTTTCGGGGTTTTTTGATGTGTCCTGCGGGAGAGTTACAACATCGAGACTGACCTCCGGCTGCCTATACCTGCAAAAAAACGGAGACTCCCAAGGCTGTCAGTAGAGGGTTGGTTCCCTTTGGGCCCCTCTAAGGCTGACACGTGTCAGCTAGCAAGCTATTGGGACACATGTTGCGTTAACACTGGTCCGCTTGTTAGGGGTATTTTACCCCCAAACATTAGCCCCTCGGAAGGAGTAATCTCATTTTTAAAGAGGGATTGCTCCTTTCGAATACGAGACCGCTTGAGCTTCTTTGGTCGGCATCTGTCTAGTTCAATTAGGGAGAAATTTGATTGACTTGGAAAATTTGATACCTTGAATGGTATGACATTTTTCGAGTTAATCAAATCATAATAATGATTGCCGCTGAACTAGACGGATGTCGACGATTATCGCTTTTAGCCCCACTATGATGATAGCCCCAGCCTAGGGGGACTGTCAACCATCAAGTGAGGGTTTGCGTGCAATATTATCTGGCCATTGGCCTTTATTTGATCATCAGGCCATTGGCCGTTGCTTGATCATTCGAGTGCATAACCATTTGGGGTGCTCTAAGCAACGCTGGTTATGACCAAGATTTCATGTGCCGCTTGTACCATCTTGTAGTACAGGCAGTTGTAATTTTCTGCGGGGAGTACTGGCTGTATTACCTTAAGGTAAAGCCTGGGGGTACCGCATTGCAGAAAATACCGGTTGTACTGTTTTACAGTGAAAACCGGTTGTATCTTGGTTACAATGGATCATTCAAAAAGCCGTGAGGTTTCTTTAACCTTAGCCGGTTAAAGTCGTTTGCGTTATGACCGCTAGAACAATGTACCACCCGAAAGGGAGATGTTGTCTGCGACGAATTCACCCGTATGGGCGTCGTCGGACGCCTGATGGGGCAGACGGGTTGTTTTATTTTAATAAGATCATCCGGCCATTGGCCTTCACTTGATCATTCCGGCCATTGGCCTCAATAGGATCATCCGGCCATTGGCCTTCGCTTGATCGCTAGAACAATGTATCACCCGGAAGGGAGATGTTCTCTTCGACGAGTTCACCCATATGGGCGTCGCCGGACGCCTGCTGGGTCAGACGGATTATTGTATTTTAATAAGATCATCCGGCCATTGGCCTTCGCTTGATAATTCCGGCCATTGGCCTCAATTTGGTTGTTCTTAAAAGAAACAACACAGCTGCTAAGTTAGACTTAGCTTTTATCCACTTATGTTAAAGCAGATGGTTGATTTAAATTTTGCCGCATGCACATTGCACAGGCGGTGGTTCTACTTTAAGCCTGTTTAACATACTTTTAGACCTTTTTCGGTCGGTATGCTGCCATTGAGGGAGGCTTGAACCAATATTAAATGTTTTCGAAAAACCAAGTAAGATGCGGTTTTGCTTGGGTGCCGATTGTAAGCTGCTTATACAAAGCATACACAGCCGGTTTTGCTTGGGTGCAAATTGCCGGTTGTATGCTTAGCTTGTTAGGTGCATGCTTCTCTCATGGTTGGCTTCAAGGGCTGCTTCCACACAACCAAGCCCCATACGGCATATGCGGGAATAAAGCTCATGGCTGCTTTTATGATTGTCGGCTGGCTTTCATTGTAATGGAGAATGAAGTAGACGGATGAAGCACATAGTCTAGCTCTCATATACACAGCCGGTGCTTAGCATCATATTACTCAAGCACCACATCCAACTTTAGCAAGTAGGCACTTACACCCGTATGCATAGTGGCTGGGATATTGCCGGTTGTATGCTTTTGGTATAACAAACCATTCTTGCATTCACAGCTCGGCATTAAATGGAAATGGAAATGGAGGCTTGCATGCTAATGAAAATGTGACGCTTGTATGCATGGAAATGGAGGCTTGCATGCTGCATACTCTCAAATTAAGCTTGCTGCATCATAATGCCGCCTCCCCATGCGTAATAGTGACGGCTGACCCCTTAGTTAACAAGAGCTCAGAAAAAAAAACCGCGACACTTATGGCTGATATACACAGCCGGATGCTTGGGATTGAACCGGTTGTATCACCAATAATGACATGATTATGATAACAGTAGATAATGCTATACATTTCACAAGGAAGTTTTCTAAGGGTGATGCGGCAATACCATGGCAATACCACCTCTATAATTCCGCTTGTATATAGCTGGGCTACAATACCATCTGACCCTTGTATGATATATACTTGAGTAATATGCTAGGCATTCTTGTCGTTTGCCCATGGCAATTTGATTACATACGGCTACCGCCTGGCTTATTACATACGGCTGCCCCTCTTCTTATACCCAAGCAAATGGCTTACGCTTGTGGGCTTTCATGCCATGGTGGGACGGCTTTTAGAGGTGCCTGCTCGGCACACGCGAGCTTTAACTGTTGATCGGCCTTGCTGACCGTCCAACTCTTTATCTTCCATGAGGCGTCAAAATTCTTGAGCTTTGCCGCCTACGTTAATTTCATGCTTGAGAACTCAAGCAAGATATTTGCTGAGAGCCTTATATATTATTCTCATGCATGAGAATAACAAAGGAGGAGCTTATTATAATAATAGTGGAGCATATGATAGTGGGTTGCCGCCTAACAACCTTTAATCAATATGATTTGATCATATTATTTTAATCAATATAATATCATAATTATTTTAATCAATATGATATCATAATAATGAGTATTCTTAAACACTCATTATAACCATGCTGCTTGCTGGATTACCGTGCAACTAAGCGTAGGTGAGTAAAGAGGTTGGAGGAGCTTCAATTAAATAGGATGCCGCATGACCCTATTGATCACAGCATGGAGCAGTAGCAACTACGGCACTCACAGCCGGTTTTGAAGATGCAGCCTTTATTGTGCTTTGCCACTTGTTATTACAATCACTGAGATTGTTCGTTTGTGCTGAGCATTGGCTTATTCATGGCCTCATGCACATACAACCGGTTTGATCATGACCTTATGCACTCGAAGTTCGGCATTTGTATGACCGAATGTTCATGCGTGAATGGGGTAGGTGGCTGCTCTCATGCTTGCCGCCTGACCTATGTCTCTTCGTAGCACCGTATGGGGGTTTAACTGATGATCACTAAGTGCCGCTTGTGTATACTCGACGTAACAAACTAAAGAATGCATGGTAGCCATGCACTACTCATGAAATGAGTATAAATATATATACATAGTGGTTCCAATATTGAATATAAATATATATAATATGGAAGTTAGGCGGCCTGACTTGCAATTTTTTTTTTTTTTTTTTTTTATCATAATAATGATATAATTGCAAGTATAGCTTACAAGCGTGTCGGCTGACCATTGACAGTTGGTCATATACCGCTTGTAGCACTAGACACTCGGGCTTATGATGCCTCCTGTACTAGATAGTCGGTCACACGACGCCTGCGGTATAATGCCGCCTGTATAAGCATGGGGCAAGTACAACCTCATGGAGCTTGTGGCACTGGACCTTAGGCCTTATAGTGCCTGCTGTGCTTGGCAATTGGCCGCACAACGCCTGTAGTACTTGGCATTCGGCCTCATGATGCCTCCTGTGCTTTGACAGTTGGCCTCACGACGCCTGTAGTACTTGGCAATCGAGCGCTCTTTCATTTGAGGACACAAAAGGTTGTTTTGCCTCCTGACCCCTGAGAAGGGGACGGCTGTATACATGACTGTCCACACGGCATGTATGGCTGCTGGAGCGCTTACTGTGCCGAATGGATTATGAGGGCCAAAAGGGGCGACCAAACCGCCTTACTAACCCCCTCAATTTGATTGTGAATGCCTCATTTGAGGTACTCTAGAAGTTGTCTGGGTAGGGCGGCGTTTAAGCCGGCTCAGACACTTAGGATAGGGAGGAGGCACTCGGTTTTTGAACTCAACTGTAGGCCGCCTCCTGTCAAGAGGTGATACAGACTGTTGTGAAGCCATCTCAGTGGTACTCTCCCCACAGACGGCGCCAAATGTTTCAGGGTTTTTTGATGTGTCCTGCGGGAGAGTTATAACACCGAGACTGACCTCCGGCTGCCTATACCTACAAAACAACGGAGACTCCCAAGGGTGGGAGTTCCGCCTCCGACGATCAAGTTAGAACGTGTTGGAGGAGTATAGCGCGGAAAATAGTAATTACCCCTCCTGAGTCAGGAGGGTTCTGCAATGAAGATTGCTCAGTTTGGTGTGTATTGAATATGTATTCAATGTGTATTCCTTATAAATGAGGATGGTTCCTCTATATATAGAGAAGGAGATCAATTCCCTTCTTGGGTTTTGGTGACACGTGTCAGTAGAGGGTTGGTTCCCTTTGGGCCCCTCTAAGGCTGACACGTGTCAGCAAGCTATTGGGACACATGTTGCGTCAACAGTGGTCCGCTTGTTAGGGGTATTTAACCCCCAAACAATTTTAGTCATATATTTATCTTTTATAAATTTTATTATTAGTTGGTATAAATATTACTTAATGCATTTATTTTGTTAATTAGGGATTGGAGATTCAAGTTGACTTACATGTGAGAGGATGAAACAAGAACAAATAAAAGAAAAGGGAAGACAATGTGGCAAACTAGCAACAAGTAATATGTTAATACTATCCTGGCAGCAAGGCAATACATCAAATTACCAAAGCAAAGAAAATAAACACGTGAAGAAATCAGAGAAAAGAAGGAAAAGCAAATAAGATGAAAAGGAAACAAGAGAAAATTTTCTTCCGTCAAAACCGAGGCTCCAACTTCCATCTTCATCTCTAACCATAATATCTTTAACAACATTATCATTCGAGAGAGAAGATGAATTTTGTGTTATTTTATCCTTTCCAACCCAAAATTCGGAGGCCGTTTATGGGTTATAAAACCCCTCAATTATCTCTTCAAAAAGGGGGACACAAGTTTTACTACGGAGCTTTCATCGGGAATTTGTGAGGCTTGGTGGAGTACGATTGATCCAAAGTTGATAGACTGAGTGATACCGGAAGGTGAAGGGACAACTTGACGGCAACAATGTAGCGGCGGCCGTTTGATCGTGGCTTAGTTATGAGTTCCCTTCACTCACTCTTAAATTCTTTCAATTTTTTTATTAATCTTATTGCTTAAACTGAGTATGATGTAATTTGTCTTCAAACTTATGATTTTTTCTGTTTCACCGTTTATACGCTGAGTTAAACAAGTTTCAATGCTTTAGTTTGTGTGTTTAATTAATTCACATGATTATTTGTTCTTGCATTTATGTTTAATTAATCTATACTTGTGGCAGTGCACGATTGCTTGTATGAAGTAATTAGACTATACTAAATTATTACTTGATGCGGCGTTAATTGATAATTTAGAGGAAATAACTTAGTTATAGTAGTTTGAGCGGCTCAAGTTTAGTATTGTTGAGTTTGTGAATTAATCTAATAAAAACCAGTTTATTGGGGTAGAAAGTATATTAGCAGGATTCTAATTTTAGTGAGCAATATATGTCAAATAGACCGCGGCGGTAATTTGTCTACCTAAATACTAAAACTGAGTATTGAAGGAAATTAAAAGGAGTGAAGTATGGAGCTAACTTGTATCGTTTTATCCTATGATCAAATTAATATACCAATGGTGGTTTGCTTGTCGTCTATTGTAAATAGTAGATTTATATTTAGTCTTGGTAGTTTAGTTATTAGATCACGATTATAAACCCCCCCAATCTCATGTACATAGTGTGAATAATACTCTATTATGTATATGGTTTATTTTTCGAGTTAGACTTTAAGTTTTAAGAGTTGATTAATCTCCTCGTGGGATCGACCCTTACTTACCCTTTTTACTAGTTGTTAATATTTTTGGAGAATAAGTTAGGTAACTAAATAATTAATTTTATACGGTAAACGACACGTATCAAATTTTGGCGCCGTTGCCGGGGAGATTAATTTTAGTTCTTAATAGAAAAGTTTAACTAATTTGCTATTGTTATTAATGAATATGCTCATATAGCTGGTGTTTCGGGGTTTTCTGTGTCCTACGGAAGAGTTACAACACCAAGACTGGAATCCGGACATCTGTACCTGCAAAACAACAGAGACTCCGGATGGGGGAGTTCCGCCTCCAACGATCAAGTTAGAACCGGAATGAAGTTTGTAATAAATGCGGAAGTTAATGATCTTCTCGAATAACGAGATCGGGAGGTAATGATCTGCAATTAATATGCTCGGTTGGTTGGTATTTAATGTGAATGGTTTCCAATGGGGAAACATCTCCCTATTTATAGGGTCTGGAAGTATGTGCCACGTGTCCAGAAGGGATTGGTTCTTATGATCCACTCTGAAGGTGACACGTGTCACGCACTGATTGGTCCACGTGGCATAGGGTATTTTTACCCTAAAAAGCTGGCAATGACTTATAATATTATTACTGTAAAATGTTTATTTTGACTATGTCCTTAGATAATTTTCAATGTCAGCATTCAGGAGTGACATTTTAATAATAATTATAGAATATAATCAAGATCAAGCATGTCTAGTAATTTTTGAATGAGCATTTTATGATCTTGTCCTTATTCTTTATGTTCTGTGTTTGATCAGATTATAGAATTGCTAGAATTATTCTTAAACCTCTGTTATTAGCATGTGTGGATCTGTCTAGCTGGTATCATACTATCATGCATGTACATATGTCCTAGAAGTTCCCAGAAACATCTGACATTGTATAAATTGGAATAGAAGATATTAGTTGATTTTGATTTCTTGCATTGAACTTTGAGTTACGAATCTACAAAAATGTCCTATGAGATGATAAAAGTTGACAGGTACATTAGTGTTGGTAAACCTAGTCCTAAAATCAGGAGAGTCATTTTGTTGAATATGTTAGATGCCAATTTGAAGAGATTCTATCTTTACATGTTGTGTGATTTGAGTAGAAAAGTTTTTAACTGCATACTTAGGACTAGCAATTCATTACCTCATGTTTAATTGCTATTGAAGTGAGTATAATCAATGCCAAAGATATGTGAATTTTAAAGTCTGATTCTGCTTAAAAATGTTTCTGAAGGTCTGACATTTTAAGTAACTTGTTGATTTCTTTGGCATTATTTTATCAGTCCAACATCATGTTCATATGCTATGAAATTTCCAGGGATATCTGAAAGTAAGGTTATCTGAGTAATATAATCTGATTGGAATTATTTTTGAGTAAATTGTGAGCAGAATTTATTTTGGGTATTTTCATATAAACTAATTTAATGGAATTGCATAATATATATCTTGATATACCCAGCTGCCTGATGCTTGATTGTTACTGAAATTCAGTATACTTACTGCCATAAGTCCATAACTACTGAACTTAACTACCCTCTCTGAATAATTATTCTTTGAATCCAGCAGCTTATAACTAGACAAAACTTATAGGGTAATGAGATATATGGTATATGTTTGCATTATAAGTTAATTCTAGCCCTAGCACTAGCTCAATTTGAACATGAAATCGATTTTTGCTATAAAGATCCAAGTTAACATAGTTTAGATAGACTACTAACTTTCTTCCAGATTGCTAGTTTCATTATATGAGGATTAAATGCTAATGAAAATGCGGTTTATTTATTGGTAGAAGATAGTTGCATCCAAATCATCTTGTCTTGGCAACTAATATTTCTGTCCAGTAATGGATTTTTAAAACTTCTGTTGTAATATTTCAAGTCTTTCTCATTAATTTCTGCTTTTCTTTATAGGTGTATGAACGCGTACGATCCAGAAGCAAGACTTCAACGCATTAAAGCATACGTAGGCTTCCTAAACGAGGCTGAACCAGAGAAGCTGCTTCACATTTTCAGTGCTAAACCGGAACTTGAAATAGAAGATCCATTACCGATTGAATACAAGAACATGGCAGAACGAACATTGAAGGAACTGGGAGCCTCGAGAATAGGAGAAGATCCTTTTTGCATTGTCTTTCCAAAGCTAGAGAATCCTCTAAAGCTGAATTCGGGTTTCCTTAATCTTCTCCCTAAATTCTATGGGAACGCAAGTGAGAATCCTTATAGACACTTAAAAGAATTTAAGGTTGTATGCTCTTCCATGAATCCTGAAGGCGTAGAACAAGAACATATTAGATTACATGCTTTTCCTTTTTCTTTGCAAGATCCTGATAAAGAGTGTCTATATGAGCAACTTTCACCTAGTTCTATTAATTCTTGGGCAAAAATGGAAAAAGTTTTTCTTGAAAGATTCTTTACTGCGAGTCGTATTGGTTCTATTAGAAAGGAAATTTGTGGAATTAGGCAAAATTATAACAAATCTTTATATGAGTATTGGCAACGTTTTAACAGGCTTTGTTCATCTTGTCCACAACACCAAATAAGTGAGCAACTGCTAATTCAATAATTTTATGAGGGGTTGTTACCTAATGAGAGAGTTATGATAGATGCATCTAGTGGGGGGCATTAGTAGATAAAACACCAACTGAAGCTAGGAAGTTAATTTCTAATATGGCTCAAAATACTCAACAATTTGGCACTAGAAATGATGTTAAAAGAGTTAATGATGTGGACTTAAGTGGAATTAAAAATCAATTACAAGAAAATGCTCAACAAATTGCTACTCTGACCACCTTAGTGTCTAAAATTGTTCCTGGTAATGAGTCTACAGCTAGAGTATGTGGTGTTTGTTCTGATTTTTCTCATGATACTGATGAATGTCCTACTTTACAGAGTGAAGATGTCAATGCCTTAAATAATTTTCCTGGTCAATCTTAGAGGAAATATGACCCTTTTTCTAATACTTATAATGAAGGTTGGGGTGATCATCCTAACCTTATGTATGGACCTAAACCACCATTTTCTCAATCTAATCAAACTAGGCCATTTGTTCAACAAAATTCACAACAACAATCTGGTTCATCATTAGAGGACTTAGTGAAACAATTGACTACCCAAATTGGAGAAATTCATAGTCAAGGTGTCCAATATCAAAAGAAAACTGACACTCACCTACATCACATAGACACTCAAATAGGTCAAATTAGCACTTCTCTTAGTAATTTGGAATCTCAACTTTCGAATAGGCTCCCTTCTCAAACACTTGCCAATCCAAATGAACATGCTAAAGCTGTAACACTTAGGAGCGGTAAAGAGTTAAAGGAACCTAAAATTAAGAATAGAGAAATAGAGAAAGAGGTAGAAGTCGGACCTAAGGATGTAGTTTGGAAAGTAAGGAAAAACATGAAAAAGGGAGTGAGAAAGAACCTGTAGAGAAGGGTAATTCTGATGTGAACTTTGATGTACCCCCTTTCCCCTCTCGATTTGCTAAAGCTAAGAAAGAAGCCCTTGAAAATGAAATTCTTGAAACATTGAGGAAGGTTGAAGTGAATATCCCTCTTCTTGATGCTATTAAACAGATACCTAGGTATGCTAAGTTTTTAAAAGAGCTCTGTACTAACAAAAGGAACTTCAAGCCTTGTGAAAAGGTAAGAATGGGTGAGAACATATCTGCTGTGATTCAAAAGAAACTTCCCCCTAAATGTAAGGATCCTGTCCTGGCATGTTTTCTATTCCATGTAAAATTGGTAATTCAATTTTTTAAAGATGCATGCTAGACTTAGGTGCTTCAATTAATGTCATGCCTAAATCTGTATATGATACTTTGAATGTGGGTCCTTTGTCTAAAACTAATGTTGTTATCCAATTAGCTGATAGATCTAATGCATTTCCTATGGGAGTTTCGGAAGATGTACTTGTTCAAGTGAATGAACTAGTTTTTCCTGCTGATTTTTATGTGCTTGATATAGGTGATAGATCTGATAGTGTTCCTTTATTGTTGGGTCGACATTTTCTAAAGGCTTCCAAAACTAAAATTGATGTTCATGAAGGTAATTTGACAATGGAATTTGATGGCGAAATGATTAAATTCAACATATTTGATGCTACGAAATACCCTAATGATATCAGTAATGTCAGTTCTATAGATTCATTTGATGCATGTGATTGGATGGCTCGGGATGTTTTTGATGAGGAAAATCTTGAAAATTTGTTTGAAAATGGTGTTTTTGACGATTTTAAGATGATAGTTATATAGGATTGATTCTTTTGTGGCTTCTTCTAATGAGTTGAAACCTGATATATTTGTTGAATGTGAGTCGTATTTGCCTTCTTCTACACCTAATTTGATTCCTTCCATTATCAAAGCACCTGAATAAGAGTTGAAGCCCTTTCCTTCTAATTTGAAATATGATTATTTAGGTGATAATAGACTTTGCCTGTCATTATCTCAAACTCTTTAAATGAATCTCAAGAAACAAAATTGCTGACTATACTTAAAGAGTACAAAGAAACCCTAGGATGGACTATAGCAGACATAAAAGGCATTAGTCCTACCTTATGCATGCATAGAATTTATCTTGAAAAGAATGTTAAAGCAACTAGAGAGGCTAAACGTAGATTAAATCCTTCAATGATGGAAGTAGTTTAAAAGGAAATTCTAAAATGGTTAGATGCAGGAGTGATATATCCTATTTCCGATTCTCAATGGGTAAGTCCTATACATGTGGTACCTAAAAAGAGTGGAATAACAGTTGTCAAAAATAATAAAGGAGAATTTGTTCCCACTAGAGTTTCTAATGGATGGAGAGTTTGTATTGACTATAGAAAGCTTAATAAGCTACCAGAAAAGACCATTGCCCTCTTCCATTTATTGATCAGATGTTAGAAAAACTTGTTGGACAATCTTTCTTCTGTTTTCTAGATGGTTATTCAGGTTACACACAAGTACCCATTGCCCCTGAAGATCAAGATAAAACCACTTTTACCTGCCCTTTTAGTACTTTTGCTTTTAGAAGAATGCCTTTTGGTGTATGTAATGCTCCAGGAACTTTTCAGATATGTATGATGAGCATATTTTCTAATTTGATTGAACAAGATATGGAAGTATTTATGGATGACTTTACTGTTTTTGGTGATTCATTTGATAGATGTCTTCATGCTTTAACTCGTGTTCTGAAGAGATGTGTTTAAACTAACCTTGTTTTGAATTTTGAAAAGTGTCATTTCATGGTAGAACAAAGCGTGGTTCTTGGTCATATTGTAAGCGCTAAAGGTTTAGAGGTAGACAAAGCTAAAATTGAGGTAATAAGTTCTTTGCCTTATCCTAAATGTGTTCGCGAAGTTAGATCATTTTTGGGACATGCTGGTTTTCATAGGCGCTTTATAAAGAATTTTTCAAAAATTGCTTCACCTTTATGTGCTTTGCTTGCTAAAGATGTTGTTTTTGACTTTAATGATGAATGTAAGAAAGCTTTTGATGATTTAAAAGCCAAGCTGACAAGTACTCCTGTAATTAGACCTCCTAATTGGTCGTTACCTTTTGAAATAATGTGCGATGCGAGTGATAAAACCATAGGAGCTGTTTTAGGTCAAAAAAAGGGTAAAGAGTCTTATGTGATACATTATGCTTCTAAATCACTTGATCTTGCCCAATGCAATTACACTGTGATTGAAAAAGAAACGTATGTTGTGATATTTGCTTTGGAAAAGTTTAGATCTTATTTGCTTGGTACTCATGTGATTGTTTATTCTGATCATGCGGCTCTTAAATACTTGATAAAGAAGAGTCACTCAACACCTAAGTTGCTTAGGTGGATGCTTCAATTACAAGAGTTTGATCTAGAAATTAGGGATAAAAAAGGTGTTGAAAATCAAGTTGCTGATCATTTGAGTAGGATTGTCCCTAGAGAAGATTGGCCTATGATAAGTGATTTTTTTCCTTGATGAACAATTGCTTTCTTTATATCATGTTGAAACTCCTTGGTATGCCGATATGTGACATGCTAAAGTCGTATCACTTAATCAAAAGTAATTCCTAAAACCACTAACTAAAATAGATAGGGAAGTAGGCTCCAATCCACAGGGAAACAAGTCTTTTTATTCCTAATTAATTAATATAATCTAAATTATCAAGTAACCAAATTGTTTTTGTGAGAATTAAACTAATGGAAAATAGTTAAACTAAGGGAGGAAATCAATAAAAAAAGGCCTAGGGTATAGGTTCACCAATAAATAATATTCTAGGGTAAAACACAACAATCAATTACCAATGCATCAATTAATCAGATTATAAAGGGCTTTCGCTACGCATTACAATCACAACATTAATCTACCGGTATTAAATCGCATCTCTCGAATCTTGACTTAACCATTTATAAATTAACCTGCCTATTGAAACTAAGCCTAAACATCAATTCTCATCTCTCGAATCTCGAATCAATATTGCATAACTCATACAATTAAACCAGCTAATTTAATTGCATAGTAGTAAATCAATCAATAGGAAATTAATCTAAAACATTAACAATCAACAATAATAAATTACCCCTTCATATTATTTATGGATCCCCACAACCCTAGAAATAAAACTACTCACACATATTTAAATCTAAACTAAGCAAAGCATAGTAAGAAAGCATGATTAAAACAATAATTATAAACTAATATGAAAATAATTAAATCAAAGAGAAAACAAAGAAATAATATTAAAACTAAATAATAATAATAATAAAACTTGATAAGAAAAAGAAAAGAAAACAAAAGCTAAAACTAAACTAATATCCAACTACTACGTAAAGAGGTCTGCCCCTTAATACTACTACTATTCCCTTTTATAAGAAAAGAAGAGTTTTGCTGCCAACTCCTAATCCCACTAAAAGTACTACTCCCCTAAACCTAAACAATGAAAACCGACCCAAATAAAGCCCAAATCAGCAACAACATCACATAGCAGTAGCCTGGAACTGGGCCACCTGTTTGGGCCCGTCTGCTTCACGCCCAACAATCTCTTGTAAGCTTGGATTTGTATCTTAGGCTTTTCTTGGCCCGTTAATTCATATTATAATTTGTTGCTTTGGACCTATCTCTTCTCTAATCAAGCCATTAATCACCGAACTCAATTTCTCTAATTCGGCCTTAGGCTTAAATATTCGGTCGTAAAATACAATCCGACTTAAATTTCTTCGTAGTGGTTAATAAGCTCGGGAATTATCATAAATCTTCAAATTCCTACAAAATAATACAAACTCTACAAAAACACTAGGAACTGTATATTAGTAATAAAAATAGCTCCGTACAGCTCAAATAAGCACAAATATGACCATGGGACGGGAAATAAAAATATATATAAAATAGACTCATCAATATGGTTAATTACTTAGTAACTAGGACGTTTCCCCCTTTCTAACTAAGGCTAAAAAGGATAAAATCAAATCCGACTCTAAATATTATCTTTGGGATGATCCACATTTGTGGAAGTTTTGTTCTGATCAAATGATAAGGAGATGTGTAGAGGACTCTGAATTTTCATCGGTGATGAATTTTGGTCATTCTCTGGAAGTTGGTGGCCACTTTGGACCTCAATGAACTGCCTTTAAAGTATTGCAATGCGGTTTATATTGGCCTACAGTATTTAAAGATGCTTACCTGTTTTGTGCATCATGCGAGCAATGTCAGAAATCAGGTAATATTTCTAAAAGAAATGAAATGCCTCAACACGGAATCATAGTTTGTGAAATATTTTATGTATGGGGAATCAATTTTATGGGGCCTTTTCCTTCCTCTTTTGGTAATCTTTACATTGTGCTAGTTGTAGACTACGTTTCTAAATGGGTGGAAGCTAAAGCCACCGTAACTGATGATGCAAAAACTGTTGTAAAATTTGTCAAAAGTCATATTTTCAATAGGTTTGGTTTGCCAAAAGCTATAATAAGCGATAGGGGAACCCATTTTTGCAACCAAACATTTGGCACTCTTCTTGCAAAGTATCATGTAACACATAGAGTATCCACGGCCTACCATCCCCAAACTATTGGGCTAGCTAAAGTTTCAAATAGGGAAATCAAGTCCATCCTAGAAAAAATGGTGAATCCTAATAGGAAAGATTGGATCCTTAGGTTAGATGATGCATTATGGGCTTATAGGACAGCTTACAAAACACCTATAGGATTGTAACCATATCGCCTTGTCTTTGGTAAAGGATGTCACTTACCAGTAGAGCTAGAACATAAGTCTTATTGGGTTGTGAAGCAGTGTAATATGGATTATGAACTTGTAGGGCAGCAAAGAAAACTTAGCCTATAAGAGTAAGAGGAAATCAGAATAGAGGATTATGAAATGCTCAGATTTATAAGGACAAAACTAAGGCTTTTCATGCCAAAAGAATTGTTAAGACTAATTTCTCTGTGGGACAGAAAGTTCTTTTGTATAATGCTCGTCTTAAGCTATTTCCTGGAAAGCTTCGGTCTAGATGGCTAGGACCTTTTGTTATTACTAACATTTTTCCACATGGTGCAGTTGAAATAAAAAGTTTGGAAACTGATAAAGAGTTCAAAGTAAATGGTCACAAGTTAAAACCATTCTAATATGAATCTGCAGGGATGATTGAAGAAATCGAGCTTCAAATGGAATGAGGACTGAAGTAGGTCGAGCTAACGACTCTAAACGAAAGCGCTACCTGGGAGGCAACCCAAGGCTATTTTTGTTCTTCCCCTAGTTTTTTTTTTATTGCTTTCAATTTTGTTTTTTTTTTTTTTTTTTTTTTTTTGCTTATCTTTTCTGTAAGTTACAAGAGCAGATTACTTAAGAGTCTCTGAGATATGCTAACTATTCTGCCTGGTTTTCTATTTGTGCATTGCTGCAACCATTCAATTTTTAAGCCAATAACTAGACCTCCTGCTACCTGGAGCACCAGTTCTGGCATCTTAGCAACAGGACTGATAACCCTGAAACTCAGCTAGTTCTGGTCATAAGAATTGAAGAAGACGACAAACTTAGCAGTTAGTATTGAGCTCTTATTCAAAAATGAAGCAGCTGTCGGGTATGAAGAGAAATCAATATTGATAGGCAGCAGCATCACAAATATTTTAAACTTAACCAGCTAAGTCCTTTCTCCTTTTTCTTCATGTCTTTTTAATTGAGGACAATGAAAAGTTTAAGTGGGGGGGGGGGGGACAACTGTTGTTTTCTATGTTTTGGATGTTGGGATGTCAGGCACTAGTCAATTTACTGGGGAGGTGCTGCCAAATTTTTTTAGATGTTGGAAATTTTGAACTAATAGCAGTAAAGTACAAAAAAAAAATGCTTGTTTTCTCCAATCTTCTTGATAACTTACACTCTGGGCTTGTGTCGTTTCTCCCTCAAACTGCAACTAATCCATGTTTTGAAAATGATTTAGGCATTTAAAACAATGCATATAACACATCAACCAAAAAGCCTATCCCTTTCATTGTCCATGAACAAGTCACAAATATACCTCTACTCACAAATCAAATGATTAACTTTTCTGAAATTAGTAGAGCATATTAAAGTGTGATATAAAAATTGGTTGATGATATTCAATGGTGGTATAGTATTATAAAGTGAAAGTTTCAGTATAAGGCTCTGCGTACCAATGACTGGGTATATGTGTTAATCAATTCACATATGTCGATATCTAAAAAAAAAAAAAAAAGAAAAAATTCAAACCCAGTTATGTACGTGTGATGTTTCTATCTCTTGCTTGAGGAGTTCGAGTAAGTAGATCCTTAGGAGTATCTTAAAACCTAGTGCCTTGGGCCAAGTGGACCGGGAAACACTAGTCGAACACTCGCTACATGGACTATTTGACGGAGATTGAACATTAAGAGTCATGAAACAATTTTTTTTTTGTTTAAATATTAAAAAAAAAAAGTGGTGTACATAAAGTTCAGGTTGCACCTGAGGAATATTTGTTATTATTTGGTTGTAATCGTACTGTACTCTACTAGTTTCAGAAAAGTTACCACTGCATTCCCATAAATTATTGTCATATCCTTCTTTTACCTTAACTCCATGATATCCTTGAAAAATCCTAATGATTTGAGACTTTGTGGGTATGCCTACTGCAAACCCATCATGAGACCATACTCGTCCTCTAGGGGAAACTTAGGGGTTTAAAGGGCTTGTTGCACATGCTAAGTGTAACCGTGATTCCTACGACAGTGAGTTAGGTTTATTGCTTTTATAGGTTAGTTTTATTTAGTTTGTCGAGGGCGGCCAGAGACTAAGTGTGGGGAATTTTGATAAGTGTATAATATACCATATTTTTAGCCCCTAATATTAGTCTTATAAGTGTCTTTTAGTCATTATTTTAGAAATTTAACTAACTTTTATTATTTTAGTCATATATTTATCTTTTATTAATTTTATTATTAAGTTGATATAAATATTACTTAATCCGTTTATTTTGTTAATTAGGAATTGGAGATTCAAGTTGACTTACATGTGAAACGATGAAAGAAGAACAAATAAAAGAAAAGGGAAGACAATGTGGCAAACTAGCAACAAGTAATATGTTAATACTATCCTCGCAGCAAGGCAATACATCAAATTATCAAAGCAAAGAAAATAAACACGTGAAGAAATCAGAGAAAAGAAGGAAAAGCAAATAAGATGAAAAGGAAACAAGAGAAAATTTTCTTCCGTCAAAACCGAGGCTCCAACTTCCATCTTCATCTCTAACCATAATATCTTTAACAACATTATCATCCGAGAGAGAAGATGAATTTTGTGTTATTTTATCCTTTCCAACCCAAAATTCGGAGGCCGTTTATGGGTTATAAAACCCCTCAATTATCTCTTCAAAAAGGGGGACACAAGTTTTACTACGGAGCTTTCATCGGGAATTTGTGAGGCTTGGTGGAGTACGATTGATCCAAAGTTGATAGACTGAGTGATACCGGAAGGTGAAGGGACGACTTGACGGCAACAATGTAGCGGCGGCCGTTTGATCGTGGCTTAGTTATGAGTTCCCTTCACTCACTCTTAAATTCTTTCAATTTTTTTATTAATCTTATTGCTTAAACTGAGTATGATGTAATTTGTCTTCAAACTTATGATTTTTTCTGTTTCACCGTTTATACGCTGAGTTAAACAAGTTTCAATGCTTTAGTTTGTGTGTTTAATTAATTCACATGATTATTTGTTCTTGCATTTATGTTTAATTAATCTATACTTGTGGTAGTGCACGATTGCTTGTATGAAGTAATTAGACTATACTAAATTATTACTTGATGCGGCGTTAATTGATAATTTAGAGGAAATAACTTAGTTATACTAGTTTGAGCGGCTCAAGTTTAGTATTGTTGAGTTTGTGAATTAATCTAATAAAAACCAGTTTATTGGGGTAGAAAGTATATTAGCAGGATTCTAATTTTAGTGAGCAATATATGTCAAATAGACCGCGGCGGTAATTTGTCTACCTAAATACTAAAACTGAGTATTGAAGGAAATTAAAAGGAGTGAAGTATGGAGCTAACTTGTATCGTTTTATCCTATGATCAAATTAATATACCAATGGTGGTTTGCTTGTCGTCTATTGTAAATAGTAGATTTATATTTAGTCTTGGTAGTTTAGTTATTAGATCACGATTATAAACCCCCCCAATCTCATGTACATAGTGTGAATAATACTCTATTATGTATATGGTTTATTTTTCGAGTTAGACTTTAAGTTTTAAGAGTTGATTAATCTCCTCGTGGGATCGACCCTTACTTACCCTTTTTACTAGTTGTTAATATTTTTGGAGAATAAGTTAGGTAACTAAATAATTAATTTTATACGGTAAACGACACGTATCACAAGGCAAGGTTAGTTGCTAAAGGATACAATCAGAAGTGGGGGATAGATCTTGATACTACAAGAAAAATACCTTTTCGTGGCGATTATTTTAACATTTACAATATTCGGCGTTGCCATAGCCTTTAGTAGTGTTTTTCGCTTTCGCTGGGGTTATCCTTATTAATCGATACAAAAAACAACATTCAATCATGGTGATTATTGTAGCGCTACAAATGTTGCACTCATTTTTTCAAAAAAAAAAAAAAAAAAAAAAAAAAAAAAAAAATGTTCTCTTTATTTTCAAGCTTTAGTAATAAATGTTTATCCAATAAGGTATGACATATTTATGTTCTCTTTGTCAAACAAAATTTTAAAATCTAGTGTAAAAAAGACTTTTCGTATCGATTTTTGGGTTTTACTGGCGATTGTAAATGATACGTTATTCCATAGTTTTATAAATGTGCATAAAAATGGTGAATAAATATTATTATATTTTTCGTATCGATTTCATATGGGTTTACTATGTCGATTGTAAGATGATATGGATTCCATTACTATTTCACAAACGTATGTGCATATTGTAGCGAATGTAAAATCGCTATAAAAAGATAATTTTCTTGTAGTGCGAAACTTTTGTCCCTGTTATGAATATGGCTACTGTCAGATGTTTGTGAAGAGTATCCTAATCCACTCAACAAAGTGTGCAAACTTGTCAAATCATTGTATGGACTTAAACAAGCCTCAAGACAATGGTTTGCCAAGTTAGTGAGGGAGCTGAAGGGAAGAGGATATGATCAGTCTAAAAATGATTACTCTTTGTTCATTAAAAACAAAGGTATTCATATAACTATAGTTGCAGTATATGTGGATGACATTATACTCACTGGGAATGATGATCAGGAAATCAGTTCTTTGAAGCTTCATCTGGATTCTGTGTTCAGTATCAAAGATCTAGGGAAGCTTAGCTATTTCCTTGGGATTGAGATAGGTTATCTGGATATAGGAATATGCATGACACAAAGTAAATTCACTGGTGAATTGTTGAAAGAAGCTAAGGTGACTTCAGAGAAGGTTGCAATTACTCCATTACCTATGAATCTTAAATTACAGGCAAATGAGGGTGAGTTATACGAAAATCCTAGCAGATACAGATGTTTGGTTGGGAAATTGAACTTTCTAACACACACAAGACTTGACCTATCTTATACTGTTCAACACTTAAGTCAATTTTTACAGGAGCCTAGAAAGCCACATTACAAGGCCTTGGTTCATACTCTGAGATATGTACAGTCTACCATGGGACAAGGAATTTTGTTAAATGGAGCACAACAGTTGGTTTTACAAGCATATTCAGATTCAGATTGGGGTGCTTGTATGGATAGCAGGAGATCTACTTCAGGATACATTATGTTATTGGGAAAGTCACCAGTGAGTTGGAAATCAAAGAAGCAAACCACAGTTTCTAAAAGCTCCTTAGAAGCTGAGTACAGAGCAATGTCAGGAGCTGCAAGTGAAGTAACTTGGCTGGTTAGGCTACTTGAAGAATTTGGAGTTCAGAAACTTAAACCAGTCACTTTGCATTGTGATAATTAAAGTGCTATTCACATTGCAAAGAATCATGAACATCATGAAAGAACTAAACATATCGAGATAGATGTACACTTCACAAGAGATAAAGTGCTAGGATTGCTGCTGCAAATCACATATCTTCCTACAACATCACAGATTGCAGATGTTTTCACTAAAGTTCTTCCTTCTCAGCAATTCAATGAACTGTTATCCAAACTTGGCATGATCAACACTATGCCAAGTTTGAGGGGGGATGTTGAGAGTATTGAAGATGATCAATAAGCCACGTTAGTAATTGGGTTTGTTATAACAAACTCTGCTAACATCAGCTATTTTCTGTTACAACAACTTTTCTGTTAGTTGGAGTTTTTTTGCTGTAATAAATAGTCTCTTAAAGCCTCCTGTTATTTTTCATTCATTCTCATTCATTATTTACAATTTCTGTAGGAGAGTTTCTCTCTCTAAAACTCGTACGTTTTTCTTTCAATTCCATTAATGGAGTAATTCTAGTTTTGCCTAAGCTCGAACTCTAAGGACAGAGCAATGAAGGCTGTAAATCCTTGGTATGCTTTCATTTCTGCTATTTAATTTCTGCTGCATCACTTTGACATGTGTCTCTAATGAACTTCCGCTTGAGGCGATTATAAGCTTTCTCGAAATTGATTTTGATTAACATATAACCTTTCCCACCTTGTTTCCTCTTTATAGTGTGAGTCACCTCTTGCACAATAACTATATATGTTTAGTTATTGGTCTACTTGACACAAAACTTGTTTGTAAATTTGCAATGATTTTCGGAAGGAAAGCGAGGTTTAATGGGATTCACAACGGGCTTACTATTAATTTTGTATGCTACATTACAAAGACCAATGGGGCGAAATTGTGAGGGAAGCTCTAGATTGTTCGTTTTGGGAATGAAAACCAAAAAGGTTTCGTTTGTTGAGGTAGGCAGGCCTTTCCTTCTAAACTAAAATTACAATGGAATACACATTCGAAGCCACTATGACCAGTTCTTTTGGTACAACAATGCTTGGAATTCGTCTGTCAATCAAGGAGGAGAAAGCTATCATATTATTGATGATTGTCGTCGTTTAATTAGTTACTCTAGTTGACTAGTTCGTATTTATCTTTATTATCATGAAGGGAATCAATAGCTAATAATTAGCTAATGTAGGTGTTGCCCAAACGGAAGGAGTAGTTTATTTCGATGTTGCACCATCCGAAATTACTAGCCTTCTCCGAGAGGATATGTTAGGAGTGGCTTTAATTGCCATGGTTAGTTAATTAATTTGTTGTTATTTGTAATTAAGGAGTCTCCCCCTCTTCTGCACCCAAAAAAAAAAAAAATTAAAAGAAATAAGAAAAAAAAAAAAAAAAAACTTGCTTTACATTTATTAAATACTTTTAATTTTCGCGGTTACACGTGCAATACTTTGTAATCTATGATGGTATGTAACTTAATTATCATGGTATCCCAGGAGGCACCACCAACCAATTTCTATAAACTCAATTTCGATAGTTCAGTTCTCAACAATTCGGCAGCGACAGGGGTCATCATTAGAGACAACAACGGATCACTTATACTAGAGCATAACCTCGGCATTACCATGGTCTTCATAGCAAAAACTACAGCTCTCCACAAAGGCATTCTTCTAGCTCTCAAGCATAGGACATGAAACATTCATATTGAAGGTGGCAATCTCTTAGTAATCAACTCTGGTAAAGACATGTGGTCAATTCCATGGCAAATTGAGCATATCATCACATATATCCACTATCTTCTCAACAAGTTCGACAATTGGAGTATTCAACATATCTAGCGGGAGCCGAATCAAGCAGCAGACTGGATTGCTAATTAACATTGATCATTTAGTTATTGATAGTATGGATATCATATCTTGTAATAACTCTTATTTATTTCTCATTCTTTCTTCAGATGCATTAGGAATTCGCCTCCTGAGGAGGGTTTTCTAATGGTTTCATTTTTCTTACCTTTTAAAAAAAATGTAACTTAATTATCAGTATAGTAGTCATTAACAAACGTGTATACAAATTTACTCAAATTAAAGTTTAAATTAGTATTTGATAAACTAATAAAATTAGTAGTCGTTAGATATATAGGATCACAAAATTACGTTATTCGAAGATATAAGGAAATTTTGAGTTTTGCTACCACCAAAACACCCTGGTTCGACTTTTGCTACTCATCTAAATTTTTATTTTATTTTACTACCACCTAAAAGCAAAAAAAAATAGGTTTTGCTACCACTTAATAGAATTGGTTACTATTTCTGTTAGTGGAGCCAGCCACCCCTCCCTCCTCAACCACCCTCACTGCTAGCCCCCCTCTCTTCTCCCCGTGTCGGCTGTCGGCGCCGGCGACCCCAGTCCCTCCCTTTCCCCCACCTACACTGTCCACCCTCTCTCCTTTCTTACTCTCCCCCCCCCCCCACCACGACAGCACACCTCCCCCCTATCCCCCAACCGGAAATGGCCCCCTCCCCTCCCCCTCCCTCCCCCCCCCTAAATTGACCCTCCCTCCCCCACCCAGAAATCGACACCCCTAACCCTAAACACCACCCTGAAACCACCCTAAACGAGTAAAAATGAAACCCTTAAACCCGTTTAGGGTGGTTTTAAGGGTTGGGTTTAGGGTTAGGCGTGCCGGATTTTGGGTGGGGGAAAGGGAGGGAGAGGGGTCACCGGCGCAGAGGGGTCGTTTGGGCGCCGACAGCCGGCACGGGGAAGGAGGAGGGGTGGTGACTGGTGGTAGCGGCTGGGATTTTTTTTATTTTTTTATTTTTAAAAGTTTTTTCTTCTTTTTTAATTAATTAAATCATTATTTAATGAGATAATGAAGCCCACTTAACGGAACCCTAACGAATTCTGTTAAGTGGAAGCAAAACCTTTTTTTTTTTTTTTTGCTTTTAGGTGGTATTAAAATAAAATAAAAATTGGGTAGCAAAAGTAAAAAAAAAAAAAAGGGTATTTTGGTAGTAGCAAAACTCAAAATTCCCAAGATATAATTTCATCTACTATATTTACTTACTGTATCATTCATTAGTCGGTTGATTTTTTTTTTCCCAATTATATCCTTAGCCATTTTAAGTTTTAGGGCGGCTTACACGCGTAGCATAACTAACCATGTTTAAATAGCTCTTTGGGTTAACCTTGTGCCACAAATTTAGATTTTAACATTAATGAACGAGAATATGTAAACAAATATTTTTAAAAGTATAAATGTCCGTACATCATTCATAAGAGTTAAAAAAAAAAAAAAAAAAAAAAAAGAAGGTAACATACATCAATGAGGGACAAATAAGTAAACAAACATGTTTAGAGGTATAAATATCCTGCAAACTATTCATAAGAGTTTAGTTGAACTTTGTATTTTATTTATTTGTACTCATACTGCTAGTTACTCAGCTTCACACTCTCTTTCACTCTTTGCGTATAATCAAATTATATATTTCAAGCTTTTTGGCTTACGATTTACCTTATAATCTTGTGTCCGCCAATGATTTATGCACGAGCGAACATAATATTCCAATGCAAATTCTAGAAAAACTTGCATAACTATTATTAGTCTTCATTCTTCAGGGTCAAATGTACTAGTAATTCACAACCTTTGAACACTTTGTGTTCGTAAAAGTAAGAACATCAATAGTCTTCATTTTAGACTTAGAAATTAAAGTCTAGAAGTAAGAAAATAGAGCTAAGAACCCAACAAAGTATGAAGTTATGTGCTCAGAACATTACGGGCCACAATAGCAGAACGTTACAAGTCCGCAACGAGCTAGCCAGCCAGCTATTAAAATTTAAGCCAATGTCACTGCACAATTTATGAATGAAAGAGGTAGGGGTAAGCGAGGGGAGGGGGTAGCATCGGCAACTGCAAATTGAAAGATCGTGTTACGCACTGAGTATTTACTGAAAGGTTCCTGCATTAAGTGCAAACGAGACCAAAAATACAAAATATGCCACAGCTGCAAGCATTACTATGATGTAAGTAGATGCGGAACTTATATTGACAGTGAGCATTAGAGAAGGCTGCAAATGATATGTACATCCTCGAAGAAACATAGCTAATAAATTGGTGCAGGGCTGATAAGCCCCACAACCATTAAACATCCAATAGCGCTTTTACGAAGCTCAGCATATGATCAACGAAGCCATTTGCTCCTGTGGTTTATCCTTTCCTTTAAATAATGGGTATTTCTATCAGAGTTGTAACTTTTTCAGGATATACAAAGAAATTATGGTGGAAAAAGGAAAGAGAACACAGTATTTTTGTAACCAGGAGGAATGAGCACTGAGAAATTGCCCCAAAAAATGAAATAAGATTATGTTGACATGAATTGCCAACTTTCATCCTCCATTTTATTCTATTGTATAAAATAAGCACGGATCACCTCAATAACTGGTGCCTGGCACATTGGACACTTCCCGTCACCTTGAACCAGCAGATCCGCACATTTAGTACAAGTGCACATGTGCCCACATCTGTACGATTAACGAAATCAAATATGAATAATGAATAAGGAGCAGATAATTCACTCAGATATGATAACGTTGATTTTCAGATGACTTTTTTTACCTGTACAATAAAGAGTCAATGTTGGTGTTAGAACATATACAACAGACGCCTTTTCTCACACAATCCCATTTGAAACTATCTTTAGGCAGTACATTTTCGAGCAATTCTGTTCAAAGCAAGGGAAACACAGATGAGAACCCAAAAATAAGAGTATGCAAGTATATATCATAAACCGAATACTTATATGTAGTAGTAAATAAATATATAGAGAATACTCTGCCTAATAACTTGCCAGATGGATTGGCTGATCGATTCAGAGCAGCAGAGACCTCCTGTCTCACAGAACGTTGCAGTTCAAGTTGCATATCCATGCAGGCCTCCAACATTCTTTGCATGTTATTCAATCTTTGCTGCAGCCTAGCCATGTCAATCCTCAAATCATTAATGATCTCCCACTCCTGTGCAGATGGGAAACTGGGATTATCAACCACAGATGATTTTAAAGTCCAAAAGGCTATAATATAGAGACAAACATACATGCGTAAAGTCAAAAAGAGGCTACAGAATAAAGATAAATCAGCCAATAAACATATATTAGTTCACAGAATCATCTTGCAGCTGAAAAGACATGTCAAGCATGCAAGAAACAAAAGCTTTGTGGGGGATGGGCCTAAGGGGGGAAGTTTAACAAAAAATCAACAAGGAGACCGTTTCATATTTACTCAACAAGCTAGAACAGCTAGATAATCAATTAACTCAAGTAATACAGAAAGAGCGTACGGAAATGGCAATACTCCATACAAGTTTAAAACCAAAATGGCTATCATTGAGAAGGACCAGAAAACAGTATGAACACTTGCTACACATTATAAAACACAAATCATGGAGCTCTCTGTTAATAACCTCCAAAAAAAAAGGCAAATAATACCAAAGAGTTGTATAAAATTGTAGCAATATTCAAACAATGTACAAGATAGACAGCAAACGCTAAACGCCATATATGTAGTAAACACAACAGAACAGAACTCACCGTTCCAGGGCGCTGTTGTGATTCACGCCTTGACCAATTGCCATGGTGCCCCCAATTTGCCTGAGGGAGAGGTGGTGGTCTAGGAAGGATTCGCTGGGCTTCGTCAGCATGAATAGGTCCCGACTCCTCACTGTGGTCTGTGCTTAGGTGATCTTGATTCTGCATGGTGAAAGGTGGAGATATTTCATGTAGCTCCCAGTCATCAGGAGCATTAGTTTGTCTTTCCACATAAGACTGTATCAACTGGTCTAGGCTCTCACGGAAATCACTATGAAGAAGACTTGAAACTCTTCTTCTGCAATAAATAACACTTACAATCATTACAGACGTACACAAAATAAGCAAACAGAATGACAGATTGACAGAACTACTGAAGTATAGTTTTTCTGTTTAAATTAATCTCCCTCCGTTTTAGAATTAGAAGAAGAAAACTAGAACAAATACCTATTCACAAGTTCTCTTAGCTCCATATGATGCACATTATCATCATCAGAGAAATAATATGTATCGAGTCTACCAGAAGTCACCCCAGAAGAAGGCATTCCAAGCCAATCTCTTGGAGTTTCCAGAGAGCCACTTTCATGCCAATAGTCTTCTTGCGCATCGTTCTGCTCTCCAACTTCACTCTCTAAAGCACCATGAGAGAGCTCTGCACCATCTACAGGCCAATGTTGTCTGTCAATTTCACCTTGATCATCATCTCTCCATTGGTTTGATAGTACACTGCCTTGCCATCTGCTTTCATCATACATTGTAACATGTTCTGGCCAGTCTTCCACCTGGATACTGGAATTTTGGCCATTTACCTCTTCAGATACATGGACTTCATCATCTAATTCACTAAGTAAGTTAATATCTTCTCTGTGAGTGTTAAAGTGATGAGACATTTCATGGGCTTCTTCTAAATCAGTAAGCTCCTCGCTTCCGCTTCTTGAAGGTTCTTGAGAATTCATCAGCAAGTAGCCCTCATCTGAAGAACCTACAGCAAGCCTACTAGTAACTGTCTCTGATCTATTCTCCCCATCTGAGGCAAGCTCCAGCGTCATTTCAGCTTGAACTTCCAATTGTTGTAAATTAGTGCGTCCACTGCCTTCTCTCGATTGATTTACATCAGCAGATGGACCAACATCAGCATTTCCTTCAACATCACTTTGTTCACAAGTCCCAGCAAGGATCTCATTTGCAGACTCATTTTGTTGAGCATCAACTAGGATCTCATTCGCAAGCTCATTCTGTACTTGAGCACCATCAAGGACCTCAATCTGAGGATCATTTGGTACATGAGTACTGTCAATGCCCTCATTTGTGCTGTTAGCCTGAGTCTGATCATCTCTAAAACTATGAGGACTGTTTTCCAAAGAACTACCGGACAGGTCACTTGCTTGAACTTGAAAGCTGTCCAATCTGGATAGAAAACCTCCCCTGTATATTACATGAAATTAGGACAATAATACATAACATAATACAGAGAAAGACATTTGGAAAAGGCTACCTAATATCTAGGACAAAGCATAGAAAAACAAAATAAATAAATAAATAAATAAAAGGTAAAAGTAACAGATCAATACATATCACATACAGATGTTTGACTGATATGTCCCCCAATTATTATTTACTCTGCACCCAATAATTCAATCAGCAATTTTTCTCCACTTAAAAGTTGTACATCAAAATTCAAACAATTGGAAACCACAGCCAGTGTTCATTTATTATGGGCTTTCATAGATACTTAAGGTCATAAAAAGCATGAACCTAAAGTCCTACAATAACTGAGCAAAAATCACAAAAATATATGATGAACTCAATACTGTTTCCCACCATTTTACTTCTTGAATTAAAGTAATGCCTGCATAGTGACTAATTCATGTTGTCTTAGGATTAAGACATCTAATCTTTGTTTAAAACAATCATTAAATGCACCAGTTTTGCATCAGCAATAACAAATCTGATGAATTTAATGAACTTAACAAGAGATGTAACATACTGTGTCACTATGCAGGCAGAATAATAGGATTTATACAATTGCTTCACCTTGGTCTAAACAATCTCTTCCTAGTCCAGATACAAACACAAGATAATAAAATGAGGAATTTAAAAACCATCATTAGAGATTAAACAGAATTGTCAGTTGTGCGTAAGAAAAATGAGAACATACACATACGAACAGTAGAGAATGCTAAGATAATTATAGAAACAGCATAAAGAATTGGAAGAAAACCTTCAGGTGCTATGATGAGTCACAAAAACACCAATATATACCACAAGTTCTCAAGAACGCCAATTATGCAAAAAATATAAATGAATGAAAAACATACCTCAAACCTGACACAGTTTGCCGTTGCCTAAGTAATCCCAATTCACTTTCAGCAGTGGAACTGGGCCTCCTTGACTCAGCTGACCGCATATTCTGGAAACACCGAATCCTAAGTAAAGACTGCAAAAAGAATAAAAAAAATTATAGATTAACCATCATAAAAAAAACCTTATTCCATGTTCTCTCAAGTCCTGTGACAGATTATCTGAATTGTTGTACAATATAGCAGAACTTATTGACCTAAGGAACATATACTTATATTATAAAAACGATTGGAATGATCAGGAATTGGAATTGGGATAGATTTCATCTTCTATGAAATTTGTAATGAGAAAGCATTGTTGCAATAACAGAAAAATAAGCAGATAACAATCAGACAAATAACTTGGTAGCCTTACTGAAATTTGAGATGGGTTTGTAGGTGCAGTGGAGAGGAGGCGTGGAGGTGCAAAAAAATACTCAATTTCTATAGAGATATAAAATGCAAATCTTACCTGAATGCGGTTGCGGTGAGCAAATCGGCTAACAGGACAAGTCACCTCCAAGCCCTGGAGCTCTTGTCGTCTTTCCTGTTCCTTCTTGGCCAATAAATCAAGCAGAGCCTGCCTGCCACATAATCTACGAATTGGCCTCCGAATATTTTCAACTTGACCCTCATTATGATCTACAACTTGACCATCTCGGACTTGTTCAATCTGAGAACCAGCTTCAGAAACTTGGTCTTCTCTCGGTTGACTGGTCATCTGAATCCATTCCCTCACAACTCGAACCCTTTCACGCTCACCCTCACCAAGCCATTGCGACCTTGATCCTCGGTTCCTGTGGGGAACATTGGGTGCCTGGGCGGCTCCACCATTATTCTTCCACTCCTGAAAAATTCTTCTAACCCGTGCCCTTTCAACAAGGCCAAAATCTTGAGATTGCTCCGATGTCATACTCTGACGATCATCCTGCTCATTTAAAGGTCCTGTGAGGCTCTCAGAGTTGATCACAGAACCATTTTCGCTCTCACTTGAATCCTCCAAACCACCCCTACCTTCCCCATCTTGACAATTAGACAAGGCATCATTTCTCTCCTGTTGCAACCTTGCCCTTCCTCTTTCACGAACACGATTCACCACGCACTCATCTTCTAATTCCAGCCACATCTGCCGGATTGAGGATGCTCGGGTGCCTATACTCCCTTGAATTCCAATTCGTCCTGATGATGATGATTGAGACTCCCTTAGAACTGAAGACTCAATCACAGGAACATTGTGCAAACCCGCTATTGCCATTTCTAAATTAAACTACCAACTCTAGAAACCCCCAAAAATTTTAGGCCTCAATTCAACAATAATTAACCATTTCAACTTCCTCTTTAATTTATCAAACAACCCTCTAAATGATATGATACCACGAACAGCGCACGCATTCAATAAAAAACCTTAGCCACGCTATCGTTATCGAAATTTCAAAATGATCAGATCATTGGATCTGCAGAAAAAATTACACACCCTTAATTCCAATAGTCAACATAACCATAATAAATTTGACCAAATTAAGAATTAGAATATTCACAAATTAAATAACTTATACTTGTACATAAATTCTATACAAATTCATAATTTGACAGGAATTGCAACAAATTGACAATATTTCCCCCAAAACAATTAATCAAGAATTCCAAATTTATCTACAAACTCCTCTCAACAACCCCATTTCCAAGCAAAAATTAACAACAATAACGAAAAAAAAACCAGAAATTAAAATTCAGATTATTGGCATTAAAAACACCAAAAACCCAAATTAACCAAAATGAAGAGAAATTAGAATATAAGCAAACTTCATAATAAATATAGACATATCATAAGGATTGAATTAGAATTAAAATAATGAAAAAGGAAATGTTGGTGAAAACGATAGGATAGATCGTGAATGCACAACAAGAACTGGTAAAATTAAAAAATAAAAAAATTAATTAAATTATAAAATTAAAAATTAACCATGGAAGAGTCGTGTTCGTTGAAACTTCGAAGCAAAGAGAAAAACATGTACTCCGTAAAATTTAGGAGAGAGAAAGTAACGTTGGAAATGTACCTGTGAAGAAGAAGAAAGCTTGAATTTGAATCCGAAAAAGTGAGAAAATGAGAGAGAAAAGGGGGAAAATTAAAATTGAAAAACCCTAATTTATATTCTAATTAAGCTGTCGAGAAAGTAACATAAAAAATACAGACAAAGGAGAGAGAAAGAAGGAGTCCTTTAGTGAGAGAAGGTGAGGAGGACAGAGATGGAGATGCGTTGATGAAGGGATTTATTTATTATAGTTTCCATTTATATGATAAATTTTGAAAAAAAAAAAATTGATTTTAATTTTTCAATTTGGGAAAATTTGGGTTATTTTTGAGTTTTTGATGAATGGAATGGAATGACTTAAATTTGGAGTTGTCAAAGTGTGGATATAATTACGCCGGTTATATTTATATAAATTGTCCAGTCAAATTATACCGTATAATTTATATTATTGATTATCGAGTCATATTATTTCGTGTAATCTTTATATTGATTGTCGAGTCATTATTATTTCGTGTGAACATAAAGGTTAGTTTATGACGATTCTATCCAGTGATTTTATTTGGTTATTTACCAATTAAATTTCATTTTAGTTATATTTAGAAACTTTCCTACCCTAATATAGCTCTCTACCTAGTGACTTTAACTAGAAATAGTAAAGAAAAAGTTACTCCGTATTTTTATGTGCATCGAAATTGAAAATCTATTATTAAGCATAAATCATGTCTATGCAATTAGAAATTCAATAGTGTTGATTTTAGTGTTCTTATAAGTATTCTTTGGATTTTTTTTAATAAATTATTCGAAATGTTACTTTTTCTGTCCAACTAAAATTATCTCTTACTTCTAATTAGTAAATTTTTTTTTTTGGTGAAGACTTCTGACTAGTAAAATAAATGTTCTATTCAATTTCTCTCATATCCTTTATGGTATATCACCCACCCACACTTAACTATGTTTTTACGTTAAAAATTTCCTGATGAGGAGGGCTTCCTAATGTTATTTTCCTTACCTTTAAAAAAAATTGCTTGTGGTTCAAAAAATCCACTCCTAAAAATGCAAATTAAAAGGTTTGGGACAATCTTCTCAAATTTACCAAAAAGGATAAATTGGATTGACGTTTTTCCAATAAGTAAATACTCATTATCCAATTGTTTTTCATTCTAATAATAGCAAAAAAAAAAAAAAAAAAAAAAAAAAAAAAAAAAACACGAAAGTCATTACAAAGGAGTAAAATTAGCCTTAACTCCAACGACTTTTTAGGGGAAAATCATATCCTTGAGAAGAAAAGACGCGTGTGCTAAAAATAGAGGTTTAGTTAATCCCGTTCTATTTGCCTTAAATAACTCTATTTTAGATTAATTATTTAAATCTTGATTACAACGGTAAGTGAAAGTCTACTATAAGGGTATGAAAGCTTCTATTTGACGACGTCGTTGCATGTTCTTATAATACTTGGATTAGATTGTAAAGTATCATTATAGCGTAGTGATGGTAGTGGACTAGTGGTAGGTGTTTGGTGAAAGTTATATGAATTTTTATTTTTTTCATTTTTGTTTTGTTTTTTCTTTTTTTTTTTTTTTTTGGATTTTATGATTTATGAACTAGGAACTTTCTACAAAATTCTGGAATTTTGTAGAATAAGTTACTGATTAAGGTAAGTTTAATCACTTTAATGAAAGATTTGAGTGGCTAGTCATCAAGTTATCATAATCATCTAATAATGATAAATAATTATATAAAGCACATTGATAGTAAATTTGATTACCATTGTATTGAGATTATGGGTTTAGGTATAGAAATAGATTAGTATTATTACATGGAGTAATATTATAACCACCAAGTTTTTGGGTTCGGATGGTACCCAAATAATTACATGAATATCACGATGAAATCAGGATCATTGTTGTGAAATTAAACTTCACTTGAATGAGGAGAACGCCAAAAGACATTAAACATGTTTGGGACACTTTTTAAAGTATTATTAATTTAATACCGTATAGATTATAAATTATGGTTATTGCAAAAAATTTCAAAGAAGGAATCATGATTGTGGCAAGACATTTTTTATTAGATTAATGCATGTATCGTTTTATATATATATATATATATATATATATATATATATATATATATATATATATATATATATATATATATATATATATAAAAGTTTAGGCTCACGTTAGAAGGGTAGTTTATGTGAGAAGTGTGAAAAGCATTAAGTTGGATTGATTAAATCTAAAGGCTCCAATATTTTTTGTACCTCATTAGTGACAAAATGGTAAATATGGGTATTTTTTAAGCATTCTTTATCAGCTGTGCAATTCTCTGGCTTTTCTATCTCGGCTTCTCAGCTTCATCTTCCACAAATAATGTCGTCTTGTTCAGATCATTTCCAAGATTTTTGGGTAATTTTTCTAGAATAAGTGGTACGGTAATATTAATGGTCAAAGATTTGTCGAGAATAAGTTATATAACTTGTCACTCGAATGACAAATTTTGGGAACTTTTCGTTTCGTAATATTGATGTAGTGACTCAGTGACTCGTTTGAAAGAATTTAAAGTCCTCTCTGACGATTTCGTGAGTCTATGACGGTAATTCTGGTATATTTTGATGGTGATAATTAGTTTTGGATCTTAATTATTACTTTATTGTCTGTTTACTTGATGTATCAATAATAGAGTATTGATGTATTTGTAATGAAGATTCAATGTATTCTCAATTCATATTAGATGTATGTGAGTATTTTGCATTGTAAAGTTTCAATCACTACATCAAAATATTTGTACAGTGCGAGACATTGATTTGGCATTTTCAAATTCATGGGTTGAAGGCCTTAAAGCCCTCTATTTTGTGTCCCAACCTCTAATCAATTTGTATTAAATGTATCTCACATGTACAGTTAATGTATTAATATTGTATTCTTAATGTACTTGTAAGATATTTTTAAGTATCTCTGTTTCTCACGTTTTTCACGATAAGCACACTTCTCACCGGATACCAATATATATATATATATATATATATATCCCCTATTTCTAATATATCATAATGTCAATTTGATTTTTCATATCATCATAATACACAACTTTTTTACCTTTTTCATATAAGTACCAATGTACCATAATATTTTCCAAATTCTCGTGCCAAATTTACTTTTTTTTTTACCTTTCCTTTATAATACTCCCTCTATCCCATAATACATTACACCGTCAACATTACACACACGACAATACATTAGTTTGACTTTATTTTTATACTAGTTTAATGCCCCGTGCAATGCTCGGGTTATTTATTGAATTTTATGATAAATTTTTTATCTATGTACCAAGTTTTAATATATATTATTGGTGCAAAATTAGTTAGAAATTGATGTGATTTGGTGACGATTTAAATTATGTAGTGGGTATGTAATGACTAATAATAATATTGGTGAAAATGTTCGATTTAAAAAATTATAAAAGAAAAAATAGCAAAGTAAGCTTGAAATATTAGAAATTTTTAAAAATTAGCCAAAAATAAATTAAATAAAAATTGTTCTAGCCCGTTGGGTTGACCCAAACCCGAAACTTTGGGCTAGCGTTGAAAATTTCTTGATTTGTGATATGAAATGACTCGGCCTAAAATGACCCACGACCTGACCCGAATGACAGGTCTACATACATTAATAAAATCATATTAGATTGTGAAGTATTTTATTCCAATCGAATAGAACATTTTAAAAATGAATGTTGTGCGTTTTGAACTACTTCCTTTGCTCCAAAAAATAATTAAATATGATATAAAAATAAATTTATATGATAAATTATTTAATTGTTTTCTACGTGGCTCGACATTGGTGAAAAAACGCCAAGTGTCACAGTCTTGTAGTCTGGCTAAACTTATAATTTATTTTGTACCTATGAAATATTGGTATTTTATCGGAAATAAAACTCTAAACCAACAATTTTATCCTATAAATCTTTCCAAATTTTATTGAAAATAAAACTCTAAACGAACCTTTTTTTATCCTAATATAAAAATACAACATTTTATTCATAAAAAATATATCCAAACAAATCCTACATGTCATATTAATATTTAATTGTTGCCTACGTGGCGCGATACTTGGCGAAAAGTTGAAACGCCAAGTGTCATTGTCTCGTGACCTAGCTAAAAGTTTAGCTTTATATATTAGTTACAAGTTTTGTGCCCGGGCGATGCCTAGATTGTTGATAATTTTTTTGGTTTGAATGTTAAAATCGGTCTTATAATCCCTTTTGATAATGCTAGATATTTAGACATACAATATCATATCGCTTATCAATATAATAATTGTACTTTTTGTAGTTTTGTTTGTAAATAGATATCTATGTTATTATAGGCTTGAAATTATTTTTATTGAACTTTGATTATTTTTATTTAACTAAAGGTATTTAACTTTTACCAAACTAAAATTATTTTTACTAATTAAAACTTATTTTTTATTGACTCTCTATTATTTTTAAAAATAAATTAAATATATTATAAATGGATCTTATTTAAAAGAACTTTTTAAAACAAATTTTATGATGGAATTAGAATTGAGATATAGAATATTTATTAAAATTTATGATTAATTTTGTATATGTGAAATATTAGAACTATATCAATAATAAAACTCTATACAACATTTTTATCTTAAAAAATCTTTCCAAAATTCTCTTCCTTACGTGGCTCGAAACTTGGCAAAAAACTGAAATGCCAAGTGTTGCTGTCTCGTGGCCTGGCTCCGAGATCGGCTTTATTTATTAGTGATATGATATGATAATTAAATATTAATGAAAAATATATTATGAAACTTTATATTAATACCTATCTAACAACATATTTTATGATAAAATATGTTTTTATTATGTTAGTAAAAAATAATTATGGTCAAAGCTAATGCATAAATAGTGGAAGAAGTCCAACGTCTCATGTATTATGCTTGGGACGGAGGGAGTACATTCCCTATATCCAAAGTGCCATTAAATGTTACTCCAAATTATTTAATTCTTTTTCCATAAAAATACTATGATACTGCTATTAAAAATAATCCGGTGTTACACATTTTACACACAACATCCACACCACCTTTAAATCAAATTATGTGAAAAAATAGAAACAAATACTATATTATGGGATAGAGAGAATAAGAGGAAACAACCTCTTCCTACCAAAGACAAATTTTGGCTTATTATAATATATAGTCTAGGAAAATTTGTTATACTTTGCAAGATAATTTAAGCTTTTTAATATTTAATAACCACTAATCTATTTAAATTTACTTTGGATGGAGGGTAGGATTGAATTAGTAAAATCAAATTGTAAAATTCTTCAAAATTTTAAAAAGTAGTAATAAAAAGCCAGGCAAATATTATCAACCGTTACTTTGACAACTAATCTCTACCCACTACTAATTAACATTACCAACTACTTAATCGTTAAAAGCTACCTATTACCAATAATTTTGCCGAATAGGGTCTACATGCATCTCGAATGCACATTTTTATATGCAATAAGAATGCCACATTAGTGTTTTCTAACATAAGATTGATGTTACAAAGTCAAGATAACTTCATTTACAACGACAAGAGTGAGACATAATTAAAGAGGTTGAAAAAATTATTGCGTATATGGAGTTGGGATCTCATTTTTTAAGCTTAAGGAAAGAGTTAGTAGCTTTGAGATAATTTTGATGAGGTAAAAAGTAGGATAAAGTATTAGGATAATCTCGTCATCTCGATCCTAACCTATCTTGTACTACCCCTAATTGATCATGTACTGATCCTAGCCAATCCAACAACAATAATCTAATGAAAAAGTAAAATTGTTCGATCTTATATTATCTTTAATGATTTTATACGATCCTAATCGGTCCTGGTCAATCCTATGTAATTCTAATGGCACAACGAATTTGCTTGTCCTGGTCAATTCTTAGCAATCCCAGTCAATCCAAATCTCCAATTTTACAAATTATTTGTGTGATCTTGATCATTGACCTATGTGATTATATTGTTTTTCACATTCTTTTGTAATGAATACTTTCTCTATATACTACTGTACTTCTTTGTTTTTTGCAATTCCCATTGTAAATTTAACATGTTTGTAAAAAAATATAAAATGTTTATACTCCTAAATAGAAATATACATGCGAGATCTCGCGTGATTAAAGTTTATTCTTATAAATTACTAAAAAATTATGATCAAAACGTGTCGGTATAAATATAATAAAAACAGTTAGGAAGATGAAAAAAATGCAAATGGGGTATTTAAATTGAGTATAAATTATTACTTTAATATTTGTAAATTAAAAATACTTTTTAAAAAAAAAATTAAAAATACTTAAATAGTCTAGTTAAGTCGATTTAGTTTGTCGGATTAATCAATGGCCATTGGTCAAGGTTAACACTAAAAATGAGCAGTGTAGATTGAGAAAATTTTAGTGGCTACAATGATCATAAGTAATGAAATGTGGTAAGGATTTTCTAAGTTAAATGTACATCCATTCGGCATTGGTTATGATTTTGTCGCGGATTTTGTAGACTCGTTGGATTTGGATTTGGATTTGACTAGCTAGATTTAACTATTCCCTAATTTTATTTAATTAAATGACTATTCTTATCCTACAATGAAAGTGAAAGAAATATTCACTAACAACAATTAATACTCCCGTATTACTTTTGAGTTTGTAAGGCGGCAATTTAAATTGCCTATGTGCCCTCATAAGACATAAATAGCAAGTTTAAGCTCTTCTTACAAAAAAAAAAAAAAAAAAAAAAAAAGCAAGTTTAAGCTCTTGTTGGGATTTTGCAAATATAGTATATTTTAGTTTAAGAAAAGATAGTTTAAATTCTACTTTATGTTATCTATCAAAATGCATTTTTAAAAGAGTTTATGCGTTGCGTGACACCTTCTTATACTGTCACATAATCATCTCAGCCATAAGCTTCTTCTAATGACTAGAAAGAATGCACATCATAAGGTTAGAACTTAATAAGATTATTAAGAAATGAATTGATAATCTTACTATCTCAATTATTAATTTATCGTACTTTTTTACTTTTACTATATATATATATACTACTTCGTATTATTTTCTGATACTCGTCAAGATAAAGAGTGCAAGAGAATTTAAATATATTGTTATAAAATAACTAAGTTGTTTTGTTTTTGATGATTTATTACATCTTTGTTTTCCCAGCCAATATATCGATCATTATATGACATATTTACTAATAATTAGTCAATAATCATTGTATGTACTTGGAAAAATTAAAATATACAAGACAAAAAGTACATATGGGCATATGGCTCTCCATTGACAAAAGATCCCAAAATAATTAAGGACAAACTCACACAATTTACATGCACGTCAAGCTAAGCTAATGTACTAAGAGGTTTTATCATTTTATGAATATAATTAAACCAATTACATGCAAAATGTTGAAATGAATAACATAGGACATCACTCGGACCACACCTATTAGTTACTTACTACTTTATGTCTTTTGGGAGTTAATAACTATATGGAACTCCACAAAATTAAGAAAAATTTATCTTTTACAAGTTACATACATGTTACAACCTTTTGTATAATGACTTTGACAAGTCACAACCTTTTATAAAATTTTTAAAATTGTTAAGATATCAACCTTGTTAAAAATCATTTAAGTATGCATAACTTTAGGAAATTTTTAGTATTTGATTTCAATAAATGACTTCTGCAATGGAACAATCAACGTTATAAGTGTTATAAGTGAAATGACATAATATGAAAATGATTTAATTTAGAATCAACGTTCATAGGGTTGTTCACTGTGATTAATTAAAGACCGGATCCAACCAGATTGAATCGAAGCAAATCGAATACTAAAATAAAAGTTAGGGTTTTTCTAAGCTATGTCCTTCAGGTTGTTGAGTTTCTTAGGTGTGTCCATGCTTTTTCAAAATGACAAGCTTTGCTCTTCAACTTAAGATGTTTAATCAACCGTACCCTCTAACGTTAACTCGACGTAATTAAGTAATTGAAAAAAAAATGGGAAGTAATAAGAAGCAGAAGAGAAAAAGAAGAAGAATTAAGTACACCGAGAGCTTGACATATCAACGGTCGCTTTTAGAAGAAAGAAGAAAAAGTAGTTGAGAAAATGCGGAAAAAATGCTTAATGTTAATCCCCTTATATAACTCTAATCCAATTAAGGCGTGAAATTTCTCTCCAAAAATGGGGTAATTAACAGTTAACACAACTACTAACGTCGGGTTAACGTTAGAAGGTACGGTTAAATAAACACCTTAGGTTGGAGGACACATCTTGTAATTTTGAAAAAACATAAACACACCTTAGAAACCCAACGTCTATGGGGGCATAACTTAGAAGAACCTTAAAATTTAAGACTCGAAAACCATACCAATTATGTTAGAACCTTGGATTGTTAAAACCAGTCTAAAACCCATAGAATACTTAAATTATATGCATTGTCGAATACTCTCATAGCTATATTATGATTTTCAAGCTAAGCCTTAGACCTTAGGTTATAAGTTGAGAGGATTATAGTTTATTTGCATTTACTCATAGTAGTTGGCTGGCACGACATACATGTCGGCTTCGGAATAAGAAATAGTGTTTGTGATATCTTAATTTATATTAGTGGGATACTGAAATGATTTCTATTAACAATATATTAATTAAACATACGTGTAAGCACATAGTATAACTTTATTTTATCAAACCATTATAGGACAATTTCATACATCTCTAACAACTTAACAAGTCATGTAGAATGAATTTAAGCAACTACTATTTGTAAAGTTTAGTGAATAAATTAAATTAACCGGCCATTACATCATATAGCATTTCGTTTACAACATACAAATGACATGAACACGTGACCTCAATAAATGGATACCGAATGATGCATAATATACTTAATTTTTAAAATCATATATATACTAGTGAGTTGTGAGCAATCCTACTTAAGGATTCATAGCATATGGGTTGACTTATAATTATTCAATTTTTTTGATGTTATATTGCTTAATAGATTGAGTTTAAGTTTTAAGTTTGATGGGTCAAACCTTTTTGTTTGTAACATTTAAATTTAGTAACAATGCAAATTAAATCTAAAACTATATTTTTTTTTATATACATATTCAAAAACGAAGATTTGTCCCTATCATGAAATGCCTGTTTTGCTTATGCTTATGCTATAATAATTAAAGCTTTAATTACAGTATTTAGAACGTGTTTATTTTATTCATGAGTATCATTTAATGTCATAATATATTGTCATTCAAGAACTTTGAGTTTAGATTGCAGATGCATGTAACATTGATTCATCAAGTTTATTCTAGTTATTGGCCCGGGTGATGTCTCCCATAATAAAATTTATAAGTTTGATCAAGATTAACATAGAAAGGTTAATGTTGAACAATATTAATAATAAGTGAATATATTCTTTATCATCTTTCATTAGTATTTATAAGATATACTAAATTTAAATAGGGAGGTTATACATATGAAGAGCTTTTCAAGTAAATTAAACATTATTATAAAGAATTAAAGTTACGTCAATGAAAAGTTTTTCAAAGAGATTAAACATTAATACAATTTAATGTGATGAGAGAAGGGTATGACACGTAGGATGACACATATGACGCACATGTGACACCAAATCATATTAAAAGATGGGTGACACATAGCGATATCATGTTTTCCCTATGAGTAGTTTTAATAATATTATAGATTTTCCAATCAAAATGAGGATCTTATAAGATTACATGTCGACTTGATTTATTTAAAAGCAAGATTATAAAATTAGCATTTTATTTGAAAATGAAGAGTTATTAGTTTAAGCTGATCTTATTTTTGTACTGTAAAACTTTAATTTTTTAAAACAAATTATCAAATTAACTGAGACTGCTAGCTAGGACGTCATGACTTAAGATTGATAAAACAAATTTTTATCATGACTAAGTAGAGAAACATCAAGATATGAGTAGCAAAACAAGATGAATGAAGAGATGAGTTGATTGATTGCAAAGCCTAAGAAAAAAGGTGAGGTCCAACTGACGAGCCAAGCATGGATCTAGTTCGTCCATCCCATGATTAAGAATCAGCTGAGTAAGAAATCAAAATTGAAGAAAGGTGATATGGATTGCCCGAAATCTATTTTTATTGGACATATGAAAAAAAAAAAAGATATACATAGCCCTGCTAAAAAAAGGAAATATCGAAAATATAGTAATATTAATTACACCAATTTGCGAGTGATTTTGTCATAAATTCCCAACTTAATTCCATTTTAAGAAGTATATTTAATACTTATATATAGCTATAAGAGCTACATATATCATTACCCAAAAAATTGATAAATGTTAAGCTAATTTTTTAAAATCCTTATATAAACAAAACAAAATATATTTCTTATACGATAAAGATACACGTGAAAATTAGGTCTGTTTTTTCTCAATACTGCGACATAACTTAAAGTAAATGTTAACATAGTAGTAGCATAGTAGCATATAATGTGATGGGGGCCTCGGCCTCAACTCATAAAACCATTATATCCAGCCAATCTAGACGCATAGAGAGCCGTTACATACTTTCGGAAAGACCAATAATGTGCATGATGATATGCATGCATTATGCTACTAAACTTTATATTACAATACATAATTTCTTTCATTATCCAATTATTTAATTTTTTTACTACTATTTCTTTCTAAAAGGGCAGACAACTACCGACAAACATGGCCAAGCATACATTTCTTTTTCACTTAAACTCCTTAAAAGTTTCTGTTTCTTAGATCTTTACCAATTTTTCATGTATGGCTTCCTTTTTTAAGACATTGGTATTCAAATTCTTAACAAATTTTTTTTTGGTTATTATATAGATAGTAGTCATGATTAGCTTTATATTATTACTTTATTATAAGCTAGATTTAATAACAATTAGGAGATTATCATTACATTCTTTTGAGGCATGTACGTAAAGTTAGAAATGTGCATCATTTTTGACCTCTATATTAAATAGATTTGTAGTAGTTTAGTTTTTTTTAAATATGGCTAGTCTTTGAATTGATGGCTGACTTGATGACATTCCAGTTTTTCAGTAAACCTTACATTCTATAATCTCTTATAATTTGCTTAAAATATAATTAAGTAGGAAGGTATCTTTGACTGTTGGAAGTATCTTGAATTCTTGATGTGTATTGCAATATTTTATTGGAGCATTAAATATTGCAATACACATCAAGAATTACTCACTACCTATTATATTTTAATTAAATATACATTCTATAATCTCTTATAATTTGAGCAAAAATAAATTAAGTTATGTAAAACTAAGTTCTAATGAATAGGATTCATTAACTTTACAGAAATAAATATAATAGAGAATTAATCAATAAAAATAATTTAAGTTCAACAAATATAATTTAGGATGGGCCTATTCTCCTCACCGAAATTATTTTTTCTGAACTGCAATTACTATTGTTCAACTTAAATTATTTTTGCTAAACTTAAATTAATTTTACTAAACTTAAATTAATTTACCTAACTAAAATTATTTTCACTGATTAATAGTTAGACCTCGTTTACTTCACCTTATTTTTGTTGAACTGAAATTATTTGTACTGAACTAAAATTATTTTTGCTGAACTTAAATTATTTTTACTGAACTGCAATTATTTTTGCTGAATTGAAATTATTTGTAGTGATTTTCAGTTGTATTTCTTCTTTAAAGTTACTGATTTTTCTGAAATAAAATTATTTTTCAAAACTGAACTTATTTTTACTGAACTGAACTTATTTTTGCTGAACTAAAATTATTTTTACTGAAGTGAAATTATTTTTACTGAATATTATTTTTTTAAGGTGAAGTGAACAGGGCCTTACATTTATTGATTCTCTATTATATGTTCTTTAAAGTTACTAATTTTTGCTGATTAATTTCTTTTATTGAATAGAAATTTCTTTTGTGGACTTAAGACATTTTTACTAAATTGAAATTATTTTTAATGAACCACAATAATTTAATTTGAATATTATTGTTTTTAATGTGAATAGAATAGGGCCTTAATTTCAATGAGAATAATTTAATTTCCGTAATAATAATTTAACTTCAGTAAAAATAATTTAAGTTCAGTGATTATCTACAGTTTATTAAAAGATAATATGCATTATCTATTTTGTGCATTAAAGATTTGAGATAAATACTAACATTGTAACACATTAATAATGTTTTTAATAGGAAAATCAATGAACGTAAGTCCAATTGTTGATGCATAATGCTCGATCATAATTGATTATACTGTAATTATTTACAAGCACAATGTTGTCAATTAAAACGCTAGTTATCTCTCAAGTCTCCCTACACCATACGGTGAGAGTATTTTGTCCACATATATGCTCAAATATATAATACTCCATAGTAGAAAGACAAATAACCTTTGTCAATAGTACTTTAGGTCAATACCACAAAGTCATACAAATAGGTCAGTTAAAAAAAATTAATCAATTAGTCGTCTGTTAATCCTATATCATAAACAATATAATAACTCAAGAGGCATAATTAAAGTTAATAGCTAGCTAGTGCTTATATTTTGTGTGTGTAACTCAACATTTTCTTAGGTTTATTTTATGGGAAAATTGATCGCAACACTCTCAAGTATGGCTTAGGTGCACTGAGCACCCTGAACTTTGCGTAGTAGCCACCAACTATGGTGTTAGGTGCAACGCGTGCCATAAATGAAAATTTCAGGCAACTTATTTCATCGGGAGGAGGTGAATTTTCGCTCTCTAAAACAGTTATGTAGTCTTCCATCCACTAAGCACGCATGGATTCACCTCCTCCGATGAAATAAGTGGGCGGAAATTTTCATTTAATGCACGTCGCACCTAACACCATAGTTGGTAATGTTTTGGCTACTACTACGCATAGTTCAGGGTACTCAGTGCACCTAAGCCATACTTCAGGTTGTTACGGCCAATTTTGCCTTATTTCATCGATGTTTTGTTCTTTTAAGTTGTAAGTAATTAGGAAGGTGATATGAATTTAATTAATAAAGCTTTAGATTTGTTCATCAATTCTTCAATTTGGAGCAATTACAACAAAAATCAAATTGTAAATGCTTTAGTTAAAAAGATGTGAAGACATTGATGGACACTTTTGAAGCAGTGGAGTTAGAACTGTGCTCGAGTATACTTACTGATTAGGGGATTTTGCTCCCACCAATCGGAATGCGCCACGTGGGCCAATCAGGTCCTGCCAAGTGTCCCCCAGTTGGACCTCTCAGGGCTTGCCACGTGGCACACGCTTATTCGTCCACCCTGGACTTATTATGTCATGACACGTGGCATACTCCATGCCTAATGGAGAAGCCGGTCACCTAGGCCCAACTTCCGAGGGAAGCCCAATCAGCCCAAGGTTAACCTAAACCTAGATTGACACATTTCCCGAGGTTATAAATACCTCCCTTAATCCTCATTAAGGGAAAGGACGCAAAAAAACGCAGATTACACACATTAAACACTCTCACCTAGAGAGACTCAATCACTTTAATTTCCGCATTAATTACTCCTTAATCAAGTACTAACTTGATCGTTGGAGGCGGAGCTCCCACCACAAGGAGTCTCCGTTGTTTTGCAGGTACAGGCGTCCGGTTCCAGTCTCGGAATTGTAACTCTCCCGCAGGACATCAGAAAACCCCGAAACATTTTGGCGCCGTCTATGGGGAGAGTACTTCTGAGATGGCATCCACGTCTGTACCGACTCCTGAAGAGAGGCGTCCCCTAGACGACCCTCAAGTTCAGTCGGACCACGATACTGAGAATGAATTTGAAGTTGAAGCTCACACAGCTTCAGACGGGACCCTAAGGGCCCGACGTACCCGTCATACCGAAAGGAGGGAACGGGAACATCTTCAAACTGGAAGCGAGCCAGCAGGCGCACCGCCTGTTCGGCAGCAGCCGACTGATGGGTCTGCTCCCATCACAAGGAACGAACTCATGACCTTCATGAGGGACTTCAAGGGAGAAATTCAAGAGTTGATCAACAAGAAGCCGCCTGCTCTGGACAAGGAGCAGTCGGCTAAGAAACCCTTCACTTCACGGAAGAGGAAGCCAGTTCAAGGGCGAGAGGCGACCCCTCATCCTAAATCTAGGAAGTGGGAGCCACCTGCCCTTGATTTCTCAAAATACCGTTTTCCTACTCCAGGAAATAGGAAACCTGTTCGTCATATTCAGGCGGACGGGTCGAGGAAAACATACACAGACGCTCGGCTACTGCTAGAGCAGAAGAAGAGTGACCGATTGTCAGAGTCGGCCTCTACTTCAAACTTCCAAGACAGTCTGCGAAATACCTCGATGAGGCATACTCAGTCGTATCATGGGGGTCAGTCAGGCGGCACCTCCCGTCAGTCCGGCTTTCATAGCGACCAGGCGGTACCAAACTTACCGTTTGTACCGCAACAACAGTATTTTTTACAGCCACCTCCGTTTGGTTGACATGCAGCAAAAAATGTCCAACCTATGGACTGGCAGCTACGGTTGCTTAGACTTGGTGAACAGCCGTCGGCCTTCTTCAAGGAAATTACTGAAGCCGCTCAGCCGGCCAAAGTGAAAAATGTATTAGTAGGCGCCAATGACGGCACTACTAACCCAGAAGACCATCTGATGGCATTCACCAACCTGATGTACCTTCAAGGGTTGGATGATCCCACTTGGTGCAAGTGTTTCCCAGCGACTCTCAAAGGAATCGCACAACAATGGTTCGGCAACCTGCCGACTGGTTGTGTAAATAACTTCAAGACGCTTGCTTACTTATTCACCTCCAACTTCGCCATGAACATCCCTGCGAAGAAGACGACCCTTGATTTAGGACCAATTCAGCAGGGCGAGAAGGAGGGGCTTCGTTCTTACATCAGGCGGTTTAACCTGATGAGAATACAGATTCAAGGGTTACCGGATGAAGTAGCCTATACTGACTTTTTCAGAGGTCTCAAAGACGGGTCGACCTTCAAATTTGATTTGGTCCGAAAGAGGGTGGCGACTCTTCAAGAGGCCTTGATTGAAGCGGAAGCCTATATACAGGCGACTGATCTTTGTAGTACGGTAAAACAGTCAGACGGGAGAAGGTCCGACAAAAGAGAAGGACGACAGAAACAGTCGTCAAACAAAGATGAGAAGAGAAAAGAGGTCTGGGCGGCTGATTCCTCTAAACAGCCGGCCCAGAAGAAGAAAAAAGAATTCAAACCATACTCCCCAAAGTATGCGTTTAACAAGGATAGCCAATTTATCCTAAAGGAAATCAAGGGACGGATCTCAATTGAGAAGCCGGTCCCCATGAAGGGTTCTGCAAACAATCGGAACCAAGAAAAATTCTGTGATTATCATGAAGATGTTGGTCATCACACCAATGAATGCATCACTCTCATGCGGTATCTGGACCGCCTGGCTGAACAAGGTGACCTTGACACTTATGTCAAGAAATCTACGGGGAACACTTCCTCGAAAAAGCGGTCGACCAAAAAGAATCAACAGGCCGACAACTCCGATACAGATGATGCAGCCGTCTACACCATTGCAGGCGGCTTCTCAGGAGGCGGCCCCACTATTAGGGGCAACAAAGACAATATCAGACGGTTAGATGTAAATTCCGTTCACCAAGAACGGCCCTCCAAATATTCATTTCTTGAGATTGTCATCACTGAAGAAGATCTAGGAGGGGTAAGAGGGCCGCATGACGACCCTATCGTTATTGAATGTAAAGTGGCCAACCAGAGAGTTGGCCGAATCCTCATAGATACCGGAAGCTCCTCAGATCTCATCAGTAGCAAATGTCTGTCGAAGCTAAAATATCAGACTGATTGCATACATCCGACATCCCACCCTTTAGTAGGGTTTGGAGGAGGAGTCGTCCACCCAGTGGGACGAGTGGATTTACCCATCCGCCTGGGCGAAAAAGGGGAAGGACGACACATGGTAGTCCGGTTCCTGGTAGTAGAAGAACTCTCGGCCTACAACATGATTCTGGGACGACCAACCCTGAATAATTCCAAGGCTGTTATAATCCCATCTCTTATGTTGCTCAAGTTTGAGAGGGATAATGGAACAATCGGGTCCCTAAGGGGAGATCAGAGGATGGCCCGAGAGTGCTATCTCTCGGATGTCAAGCCCACTGTTATGGCCACTGGGTCGAGAGGTGGAAAAATAGACCTTGACAATGTCAAGGAGAATGCGCCTGTTCAAGAAGCAGGCGGCAAGAAGAGAAAGGCATCCCAGACAGGGGCCGCAAGAAAAGACAGAAAATAGCAATCATTGGCAGAGGAGCGGTCGGATGAATTCCGCCCTCAGCCAACTGGTGAGCATACGGACCTGATCTTAGATGACTCACGTCCTGACAGAACAATCAAGGTTGGGACGACTGCTCTAAGGGACCTCGGTGACGACTTTCACAAACTATTGAAAGAATACAAGGACATCTTTGCATTCGAAGTCCATGAAATGCCAGGCATTAGTCCTGATCTGGCGGTACATAAACTGGCCGTGGATCCGAAAAAGAAGCCGGTACGGCAGAAGAAGCGGAACCATGGCGAAGAAAGAAGTCAGGCGGCAGCCGCCGAAGTTAAAAAATTACTTGATGCAGGGTTCATTCGGCAATGTTACTTCCCAGACTGGGTTGCAAATGTGGTGCTTGTTAAAAAGCCGAATGGCACCTGACGAATGTGTGTAGACTACACAAACTTAAACAAGGCGTGCCCCAAAGACAGTTACCCTCTGCCTAAAATTGATAACCTGGTCGACTCAACAGCCGGCCATGCTTTGAAGAGCTTTATGGACGCCTACTCTGGTTTCCATCAAATTCCTTTATGGAAGAAAGATCAGGAGATGACGGCCTTCGTCACTGATCAGGGGTTATACTGTTACACGGTCATGTCGTTTGGTCTTAAGAATGCCCCGGCCACTTTCCAGCGAATGATAAACACTGTGTTCTTTGATCAGATTGGGAGAAATGTCGAGGCATATATTGATGATATGATTGTCAAGTCTAAACTTCAGAAAGATCATCTGTCGGACCTCCGAGAAACTTTCGCCACACTCAGGCGGCACCATGTCATGCTCAATCCCAAGAAATGTTTCTTTGGAGTTGAGTCTGGGAAATTTCTCGGATTCCTTATCAATCAGAGAGGAATAAAGGCGAACCCTGAGAAGGTGCAGGCGGTCATCGACATGCAGTCGCCTCGTACCATCCGAGAGGTTCAGAAGTTAACAGGTTGTCTGGCGGCCTTGGGAAGATTTCTAAGCCGATCAGGCGATAAATGCCTATACTTTTTCCAGGCAATTAAGAAAAAGGCAAGGTTTGAATGGGGGCCGGATGCTGAGGCGGCCTTCCAGAAATTGAAAGTTCACTTGCATTCCTTGCCGAGGCTGGTCAGCCCTTTGCCCAAAGAAGTACTCTACATGTACCTGGCCGTCTCTGATCAGGCGTTAAGCGTTGTTCTCCTTGCTGAAAGAGACGGCTATCAGCTCTCGGTCTACTTTGTCAGTCACGTACTGAAAAATGCCGAGTTGAGGTATCCCTTAGTGGAGAAATTTGGTCTTGCACTCTTCATGGCTGTTAAAAAATTGAAGCCCTGCTTTTTGGCACATGCAGTCGTCGTGTATACAGACCAACCTATCAAGCGGCCACTGACCACCATGGAGTCGTCAGGCCGAATGATCAAATGGGCCATAGAAATACAGAGCCTCGAAGTTACCTTCGAGCCTAGAAAAGCAGTGAAGGGGCAAGCCTTTGCTGACTTTATTGTTGAGATGACTCGTCCTCCTGACTCTCAAATTTCAGACCAAGTCTGGAAGGTATATGTGGATGTAAGCTCTACTTCAAATGGTTGTGGAGCAGGCGTCATATGTCAGTCGCCAGAGGGCGACAGGTACGAGTATGCTCTACGCTTCAGTTTTCAGGCCTCAAACAATGAGGCAGAATATGAAGCTTTACTAGCCGGAATCCGCATGTGCAAGGCGGCAGGGGCAAGAAAAATAGACGCCTATTCTGATTCACAATTGATAGTGAGTCAGTACAATGGCGAATACGAAGCAACCCATCCGGCCATGATCAAGTATTTACAGGCGGTCCGACAAGCAGTCGGCTCCCTTGAGGATTTCCATCTGACCCAAGTGCCGAGATCAGAAAACAACCAGGCGGATGCACTTTCAAAATTAGCATCATCCGCCTCCTGTGATACTCCTCGAACTGTTTTTTGGGAAGTAATGGAGAGGAGAAGCATTGAGGAAGACCCTATTGGAATCTTAGACAGAAGCTCAACCTGGATGGATCCAATCAGGGCATATCTAACAAACGGTACCCTACCGGATGATCATCAACAGGCGGCAGCACTGAAAAAACGAGCAACCAGTTTTGAAATAATAAAGGGAGAACTTCACAAAAGGGGGTACCTTCAACCCTTCTTAAAGTGTGTTACTCCAGAAAAGGGGCGAGAGATACTAGATAATCTTCACTCTGGTTACTGTGCTTCCCATATAGGCGGTAGGACGCTTGCTCAACGGGCAAGGCGGCAGGGCTACTTTTGGCCTACTTTAGAAGCAGATGCGATGGAGATGGTGAAAAAATGTGACAAGTGCCAAAGGTTTGGCAAGCTAATTCACCGTCCGGCTACTGACCTCACTACCATTCATAGCCCACTACCGTTTGCTAAGTGGGGCATGGATATTCTGGGTCCATATACGCCTGCTACAGGCGGAAGGAGGTACATACTTGTTGCCGTTGACTACTTCACTAAATGGGTAGAGGCGGAGGCTGTAAAGGGAATCAAGACGAAGGATGTAATTTCATTCATTTGGAAAAATGTCATCACTCGGTTCGGGATTCCCATGTCTATGGTTTTTGATAATGGTCCCCAATTTGAGACGCCTGTTCTCAAAAGCTGGTTAGGTGACCAAGGAATTGCACACTACTTTGCATCTGTCGGCCGTCCACAAGCAAACGGACAGGTAGAAGCCTTTAATAAAATCATCTCAGACGGTCTCAAGAAAAAGATTGAACGAGCAGGCGGCCTATGGGCGGATGAATTACCATATGTTCTCTGGGCCATCAGGAAGACTGAAAAAGGGGCGACTGGAGAAACTCCATTCCTCCTAACTTATGGTGCGGAAGCTGTTCTTCCAATAGAACACTACGAGCCGACTCTTCGAGTAATGCTATATGACGAAGAGGCAAACTGGGAAGCCATGCGCCTGGCATTAGACTCACTTCCTGAAAGGAGGGGCAATGCTGTCTTGCGCCATGAAATTTACCGCCTGAGAATGACTAGATCATACAACAAAAAGTACACAGGCGTTCACTCAAAGTGGGGGACTTTGTACTTAGAAAAATGGAAGAAGTTGGAAGAGCTAATGAGTCTGGCAAACTAACTCCCAACTGGGAAGGACCCTACCGAATCTGTGAAGAGGTCAGGGACGGTACCTACCGTCTGGAAACACCACACGGCCAACCGTTGCCTCGAACTTGGAATGTAGATAATCTTAAGAAATATTTCTTTTGAATGATATAAATAGTCAAGGGCTACTTAATAAAAGTTTGCATACTTAATATTCAATTTTGTACTAAGAGGGGCACGCCTACTAACAAACAGTCGGCTACTCTCCATACTCAGTTTTCATTTTTACTTAAGAGGGGCATGCCTACTGACAAACAGTCGGCTACTCTCCATGTTTAATTTTTATTCTTACTTAAGAGGGGCAGGCCGCCTATACATTTACAGTCGCCTACTCTCCATTGAGTATTTCACTTTATCATCAGAGGGGCATGCCGTCTGTACCTTTACAGTCGGCTACTCTCCATTGAGTATTTTACTCTATCTTCAGAGGGGCATGTCGTCTGTACCTTTACAGTCGGCTACTCTCCATTGAGTATTTTACTCTATCTTCAGAGGGGCATGCCGCCTGTACCTTTACAGTTGGCTACTCTCCATTGAATATTTTACTCTATCACCATAGGGGCATGCCGTCTGGATATATAGTCGGCTACTCTCCATAGAAGAGGGCCGACTGGTTCCAAAGCACACAGCCACCCTCCTTATACTTAGCTAAAAATGATCAGGGCCTGGCCGACCCTGTGCCTAAACAGGCGGCTACCCTCCTCTTACTTAGCACCTACGTTCACCAAGAACTAACCAAGGCCACAAGCCGAATGATCAGACCAGGCGCCAAGACAACTGATCCAATCTTCAAAACTAATACGACCTGTCCCAACATCATAGCAGGCGTCCGGCGGCATCCCTCCGGATGAAATTCGTCGCAGAGAGCAGCTCCCTTTTGGGTGGAACATTGCTCTATAAACTAATTACACGACACCTATATGACTGACCCCAAGGGCAACCACGTAGCCGTTTTTGAGACAAGGATAACTCTATCACTAACCAAACCAGTGGTAGCAGTTGACATCTGAGTTAGATGACCGCCTGTATTACTTGGGATAAATGCAGAGGGTACCTCTTGAGTTAATAGCCAACAAACATTGGCGAATCAAAAGGTTCAGCCGGCCTCCGCCGCCTGGTACCTTTACTACTCAAGCAGGAGTGACGGCGACTGAGTAACACCAAAGTTAACTCATAGCCACTCTCTCAAACTTAGTATGGAGCCTAAAAGGTATGAGTCGTCCGCCTGTTTTTAGCAAACAGGGGCTCTCAACCACTACTCCTGCTAGGTTAACAACCTATGAGTTAAAAGCCAACAAACATTGGCGAATAAAGGGGAACAATCGGTACCCACCGCTTGATACCTCGACTACTCAGTTACTTGGCAACTAGGTAACAATCATGTTTACTTGGTCACTCTTTAAAAATTTAGTATGAAACTAGAAAGGTGTTCATACAACACCTGGTCACACTAGATTAAATATGAGGGGGAACAGTCAGCCTAGACGGCCTAAAGTCTCTAGCCTAAAAACATGACAAGTAGAAAACCACTTTCCTACTTGGTTAATTTTACAAATGACAGGACCGCCTGCCTAAAGGGGATCCAGTCTTTAAAATGGTTCGAATACCGATTGGATAAATGGCCGACTGATCGTCTAGCCTGGAAACAGACAACCAGTCGTCCAGGGGCATAGGCGGCGTGACTAACTATCCGTACCTGTCTGCAACTATCGGCCATGTAAAACAGTCGGTATAGTGTACAATTGGATATCAGAATATTCAATACTTAAACAAATTTGAAGCAAAACAAAAATATTCATTAAAAGGAAGCCGGTCATTAAAGACCGGCAAAATATTCAGAGCCCCGGCCCCCTGGCCGGGTAAATACAAACAAACGGCACGCAGGCCGGGGAAAGAAGACATAAAGCTTATGAAGGGGGCAAATCTTCAATATTAGCAGTTGCCGCCTGGTCAGCACTCTTTTTGCTGGACTCGGCTTCAGCTGCATCCTTCTTCGATGCATTACCCCCAAGCGGCACAAGCGCCACTACCGGCTGCTCCTAGGTTAGTGATCAGTCGGTCACCGGGGACGGCTGAATCTAGGACTAGGAGTGCCGCCTGCCCTTTTCTGGACCCATCTTTGCCCTTTATACAAAGTCCGACTGTATCTGTGTCTATGCAGAGCATGCGTGTTACCTGTGACAGGTATCGCCCTGTAACAGGTGACGGCCTGCTACAGGTGTCACTCGGCGAGAGGCCGAGAGATTCTCCCGCCAAAATTTTGAATTCTGGAAGTGACCCTTCGCCTATATAAAGGAGTTTTGACTTCGGTCATTTTCACACTTGAAAACTTTGTGAGAGAACATTCGGACCCCTGAACTTGCTCTGATATTTTGGACCCTTTCTGCCTACCGCCTGCTCTGACAAGCCGACTGCAAAGGATTTTCAGAACTTCACCAATCGTCACTCGTTCAGGTAACCGTTGGTTTTCTTACTCTTAATTTTCTCTTTACTTTATTCTTTTTTGAAATGGCACCACGGAAGCACACGACACGAACTAGGTTAGTGATCAGCCGGTCACCGGGGACGGCTGAATCTAGGACTAGGAGTGCCGCCTGCCCTTTTCTGGACCCATCTTTGGCCTTTATACAAAGTCCGACTGTATCTGTGTCTATGTAGAGCATGATGGCCAGAACAAAAAAGACTGCCAGGATCTCAAACTCAGACGGCTCCTCCCACAGGGTGCCGATTAGTGAAACATCTGACCAGGCGCCAGATGTGGAAGTGAAACAAAGCGGCTTGAAAGCCGGCAGTTCTGAGGGAGGAGTCAAAGTGACCCCTTCCCATTTTACAGTTGACAATTCTACATTCTCTCCTACTCCTTTTAAAGGAGAGGAGGCGGGCCCCTCCGGGAGAGGGGAGGAGTCGTCCTCTTCGGACTCGTCAGAGGACGATTCCGAGTCTAGCTCTTCTGGCCATGCTTCTCTGGACACAGAAGAGAAAAACAGTCGCCTACAAGAGGCGAGGCTTTCTCACGCAGTTGAGAAGGGGGACGATTGGGCAGAGCCATCCGCCTCTCACCGAGTGACATCTGTAGCAGGCCGTCGCCTGTTATAGGGCGATACCTGTCACAGGTAACACGTGACCAGTCACGTGCCACCTGTGAGGGGCAAATGATTAGGGGATTTTGCTCCCACCAATCGAAATGCGCCACGTGGGCCAATCAGGTCCTGCCAAGTGTCCCCTAGTTGGACCTCTCAGGGCTTGCCACGTGGCACACGCTTATTCGTCCACCCTGGACTTATTATGTCATGACACGTGGCATACTCCATGCCTAATGGAGAAGCCGGTCACCTAGGCCCAACTTCCGAGGGAAGCCCAATCAGCCCAAGGTTAACCTAAACCTAGATTGGCACGTTTCCCGAGGTTATAAATACCTCCCTTAATCCTCATTAAGGGAGAGGACGCAAAAAAACGCAGATTACACACATTAAACACTCTCACCTAGAGAGACCCAATCACTTTAATTTCCGCATTAATTACTCCTTAATCAAGTACTAACTTGATCGTTGGAGGCGGAGCTCCCACCACAAGGAGTCTCCGTTGTTTTGCAGGTACAGGCGTCCGGTTCCAGTCTCGGAATTGTAACTCTCCCGCAGGACATCAGAAAACCCCGAAACATTTTGGCGCCGTCTAATGACCGGCAAAATATTCAGAGCCCCGGCCCCCTGGCCGGGTAAATACAAACAAACGGCACGCAGGCCGGGGAAAGAAGACATAAAGCTTAGGAAGGGGGCAGATCTTCAATATTAGCAGCTGCCGCCTGGTCAGCACTCTTTTTGCTGGACTCGGCCTCAGCTGCATCCTTCTTCGATGCATTACCCCCAAGCGGCACAAGCGCCACTACCGGCTGCTCCTCCTCCTCCAACGCCTCTTCCTCAGCAGCCGCCAGGATCTCTTGATTATATCTATCAGAACACTGGCGGTACGTTTTTTCCCAGGAAGCAAAGTCGGCATTGGGGAAGAGGCGGCCCCCAGTCATGCGCTGGATTTGAGCAGAGTCTTCCATCATCTCCCGGACCAGCTCTTTATTTTCTTGCTCAGCCTTTTCCGAGAGCTCCTGAGTAAGACTCTTCTCCTGAGTCACCAGGCGTTCCTTTACGTTGGCCAAGGATTTCTCCAAGGCTTCGTATGAGTACATCTTTAGGCGAAGAGGTTTCAGCTCGGCCTTGAGATTGGTGATGGTCGCCTCCAGCTCGCCATTCCTCTTCTGGGCCGCCTCTAACTGAGCCCGAATAGCGGCGGTAGCCTGCGCCTGATAATAAAGAATATCAATGGTCAGAACTTCATTTTGGGCAATTTGAAACATTGCCTTATCATAGTTGGAGGCGGCCATGGCTTTTGCAGCCTTTACCTCTTTGTTCTTCCGGTCAAGCGGCTTGCGAAGGTCGTTCACTCGGAGCAGGGCCTAAGTAAAAAGGGGAACAGGCGTCAGTTTCCAAACAAAAAAGAAAACAGGCGTCCAGGAATTCAAATACTAAAAAATATGCTAAGTATACCTCAGCAAGGACCCCTGCAATCCCGTCTAGGTCAAGGGTTCCGACACCCCTGACCGCCTCCCTTTCAGCTGGAGGAATGGCCTTGATCATAGACTTGGCCACCTTGACCAAGTCAGGCTCCTGAGGGCCGGCTGCATCAAGCATAAACAAACGGATTAGACCTAGTAAAAAAGGGAGCAAGTCTAAAATTTACAAGGACAACTTCATACTTCTAGGCGGCCCAGCTGGAGTTTTAGAAGAAGTGGCCGGCTGTTTCTCAGCCGCCACATGTTTCCTGGCAGAACCAGGAGAGCTCGCAACAGTCGTCCTCCGGGCCTTGGGGTCCGGCTGTTGGGAAGAAGAAGCACTGGGAGCGCCCGTCTAAAAAAGAAGAAAAAAGTCAGTATATGCATAAACACAACTCCAAAAAGAGGGTGAAAGGTTCGAAGCCCACCAAGGGTGCCCCCTTGTTGGGGGAGTCGGTTGAAGATTTTTGCATGATGGAGGCCCGCAACATGGCCGCCGCAGTCTTGGAGGCGGTAATTTTGCTCATGGCGTCCGCTGCGAAAACAAATAGCAAAGTTAATAAAAGTCATAACAAGAAATGCACGGAACAACAGAGTATTCGACAGGACGGCTACCTCTTGAGCACCGACTGCTGAGGCCACAGGCAGCCAAAAAGTACTCGTCGTAGAGCCATTTGAAGCTCGGGACGCAGTGCAGGGGTACTTGCTCTCGTACCCCTGAAGTAGAGTTCACCTTCGACTCTACTTTGAAGAGTCCTTTATCTAGGATCTCTTTCTTAGCCTTGGGGGGAACAGGCGGCATGCTGCGGCCGCCTGCAAGAAGGGGCGGATTCCTGTTCCACCTGTTGAAGCGCTTGTTCAGCTCTGTGTCTGAACTCTCAATGATAAGTTAGGTGCTCCGCCAGTCCTTCCATTTGTTTACTTTACCTCTCGTCATGAGGTAGCCCCTGTGGCTCGTCAATTGATACCAGCCGGTACCGCCTGCCTTAGGGGTCCGGCTGAGGTAGTTCATGTGGGCGAAAGCCTCGAAGTTCGGCTCCACCCCGTGCAGTTCGCACCCGGCCACATAGCCGAGTACATTGACCCAGGAGTTCGGGGCTAACTGCCATAACCCCAACTCATACCCATCCAAGATCCGCTGAACAGCCGGATGTAGTGGGAAGCGCAGCCCAGCCTTGATGGCCGCCTCGTAGCAGCCAAAGCAGGCGCCATCATAACTGGTACCAGCCGGCCATACGACTGTGTCTTCTGGATCCGGCACGAACACTAAAAAGTCGGGGCCCATTGTGTGGTTTGCGATAAAGCTCTCCACTTTCTCTTGCATGGCTGTGATCCGGCCCCGAGGTACCGTGCAGTAGTAGGGGGTATTTTGCTCTCGGTGAGAGGCGGATGGCTCCGCCCAATCGTCCCCCTTCTCAACTGCGTGAGAAAGCCTCGCCTCTTGTAGGCAACTGTTTTTCTCTTCTGTGTCCAGAGAAGCATGGCCAGAAGAGCTAGACTCGGAATCGTCCTCTGACGAGTCCGAAGAGGACGACTCCTCCCCTCTCCCGGAGGGGCCCGCCTCCTCTCCTTTAAAAGGAGCAGGAGAGAATGTAGAATTGTCAACTGTAAAATGGGAAGGGGTCACTTTGACTCCTCCCTCAGAACTGCCGGCTTTCAAGCCGCTTTGTTTCACTTCCACATCTGGCACCTGGTCAGATGTTTCACTAATCGGCACCCTGTGGGAGGAGCCGTCTGAGTTTGAGATCCTGTCAGTCTTTTTTGTTCTGGCCATCATGCTCTGCATAGACACAGATACAGTCGGACTTTGTATAAAGGGCAAAGATGGGTCCAGAAAAGGGCAGGCGACACTCCTAGTCCTAGATTCAGCCGTCCCCGGTGACCGGCTGATCACTAACCTAGGTCGTGTCGTGTGCTTCCGTGGTGCCATTTCAAAAAAGAATAAAGTAAAGAGAAAATTAAGAGTAAGAAAACCAACGGTTACCTGAACGAGTGACGATTGATGAAGTTCTGAAAATCCTTTGCAGTCGGCTTGTCAGAGCAGGCGGTAGGCAGAAAGGGTCCAAAATGTCAGAGCAAGTTCAGGGGTCCGAATGTTCTCTCACAAAGTTTTCAAGTGTGAAAATGACCGAAGTCAAAACTCCTTTATATAGGCGAAGGGTCACTTCCAGAATTCAAAATTTTGGCGGGAGAATCTCTCGGCCTCTCGCCGAGTGACACCTGTAGCAGGCCGTCACCTGTTACAGGGCGATACCTGTCACAGGTAACACGTGACCAGTCACGTGCCACCTGTGAGGGGCAAATGATTAGGGGATTTTTCTCCCACCAATCGGAATGCGCCACGTGGGCCAATCAGGTCCTGCCAAGTGTCCCCCAGTTGGACCTCTCAGGGCTTGCCACGTGGCACACGCTTATTCTTCCACCCTGGACTTATTATGTCATGACACGTGGCATACTCCATGCCTAATGGAGAAGCCGGTCACCTAGGCCCAACTTCCGAGGGAAGCCCAATCAGCCCAAGGTTAACCTAAACCTAGATTGACACATTTCCCGAGGTTATAAATACCTCCCTTAATCCTCATTAAGGGAGAGGACGCAAAAAAACGCAGATTACACACATTAAACACTCTCACCTAGAGAGACCCAATCACTTTAATTTCCGCATTAATTACTCCTTAATCAAGTACTAACTTGATCGTTGGAGGCGGAGCTCCCACCACAAGGAGTCTCCGTTGTTTTGCAGGTACAGGCGTCCGGTTCCAGTCTCGGAATTGTAACTCTCCCGCAGGACATCAGAAAACCCCGAAACACTTACAGTTTATTGTTTGATTATGGTGTTTGTTAATTATCTAGGACTATGTTTTATAGATCTTAATAATCATTATAGATGTTGTATGACTTATTATTATTGATATTCTCCAACATCGAAAACAAAAGAGACTGCATAATGTTTTTACTCTAATCAAGATTCTGAGATAGAACACAAATACCAATCCAATAACACATCAGTAATACTTGTAATAGGATAATTCCATGAACGTAAGTCCAATTCTCCGACCCATAAATGTTCGATGACTATTTTTTTTTGATGCAATTATGTTAGATTACTATTGATTGTATTGTAATCGTTTACAGACACAACATTGTCAGTAAAAATACTATTTATCCGTAAGAGTAAATGTTGTCCGAATATATTTGATTTGCTCACAATCTCACATGCATAACATTGACAATGATGACCGACCTTTGGAAACAAAATTTTAGGATAATGCACATAAGGATATATATTAAAATCGGATTTTTCACCAAATACCACTGAGTTAATGCGTAATTCACCATATACCACACAAATTTTTTCTAATTCACCAAATACCACTCAGTTAATGTACATTAACACAAAATGCCATTTTTGGTAACTGCCGTTTAACGCCGTTAGTAATTAAGGTTAATTGTGCCACGTGACAGCTTGTAATTAGTTCTTGTTAATATTATTTAATTACCTAAATAAAAAAATAAAAAAAAACAGCCACCTTCTCTCTCTCCTCTGACCGAACACCCAGACCACTACCAACGCCCAAACCACCGCCTAGACCACCAACCCAGAACCCCAAACGCCCAAAACATCGCCCAGACCACCAACCCAGAACCCCAAACTCCCAAAACACCGCCGGCGACTCCCTTCCTCGCTTCGACGCCCCACCCAATACAACGCCCCAGAAACCTAACCCTTCCTCCTCAAATTTGCCGCCAGAATATCCCCAAATCCGACGGAACACGCCACCAAGGCAGCCCGTAAGTCAGCCCTAGTTGCCAGAAAAGCCCTCAAATCTTGACATGACCCATCAAAGGTTTCTTTAATGGCGGCAATGAAGAGAGAAAACCAAGAAAAATCAACCATAAAATTGAGCGAAATCAAATCGAGCGAAATCAAACCCTAAAATCGAGCGAAACCAAACCCTAAAGCTTTGAGAATAGAAGAAACCCATGATTTTCGACCTTCATCTCGAAACCCTAATTATCTGATTTCGTTTTGGGAGGAATGATTGAGAATTTGGGGATTCTTCGAAGAGGAGGTTTCGGGCTGAGGGAGTTGGTTTTGAGGAAGGGGCTGGTGGTTTAGGGGGCAGGAGAGGCGCAACAGGGGGAGGCCAATGCACCGGCGACTGGGGGAATCTGGTCGGATTTCGTGCCGGCGAGGGATGTCGGGATAAGGTGGTGGTCTGGGTGTTCGGTCAGAAGAGAGAGAGAGAAGGTGGCTATTTTTTTTTAATTTTTTAATTTAAGTAATTAAATAATATTAATAAGAACCAATTACAAGCTGTCACGTGGCACAATTAACCTTAATTACTCACGGCGTTAACGACAGTTAGAAAAAATGGCATTCTGTGTTAATGTACATTAACTCAGTGCTATATGGTGAATTAGAAAATTTTGTGTGGTATATGGTGAATTTTGCAATAACTCAGTGGTATTTGGTGAAAAATCCGTATTAAAATTTATTTTATAAAAAAAAGTAGTTGACAATTACTCGTTTGCAATGTCCAACATGTATCATACACAATACAACAACCCGAGACATTATCCGAACCAATAGCCAGTGCATAAACCATAACACGTTAGTGTCTATAATTTCAAATTGTCATTTTGAGTGTGTTAGTGTCCTTTATTTCAAGTTGTTATTTTGTATGCGTCCGAATCGTATTTTCAGTACCTAGGTTGCTCTTTATTTTTCATGCAACCATATGGGAATCATACAATGTTGACTATACCCATAAATTACAAGCTGGAAGATGTCAAGAAAACCAAAAGATAAAGATTTAGTATCAAAAAAGAGTAAGGGAATAAAATTTCCCCAGGGTGTAAGCCAAGTGTATAAAACACCCAAAAAACTAGCAAAAAAAATTTGTAGTCTAATCAGCCAATACAAAAGAGCATAGGTCCATTAACCAGAAAACACTTCCTTTCCGTGTGAAATGTTTGGTGACCCATCTTTCAAATCCTATTTATTTAGTTGTTTTCTTTTTGTTCTTTAATGTAGTCATCCTTGATTGTTCATTTTCTCTTTTGATAAAAAACATCATATTCTTAGCCTCCCTTTTTCTTGACAAAAATGACGAGGCGTAGAGTTGTTAGTTTCTAATTCGAACCGTTAAATTTGCCTGTTTTGAACTGATCCGAAAAGAAATTGAACTGTTCAAAATCCATTTTTTGAAAACCGAAAACCAACCCGACCTAATTTTTTTCAACCCGAATCTGAACTGAACCGAATTTGTGCAAACTGTTAATGACCCGACCCGTTATCAATTTAAACCATTACAACTGAATACTGAAAGCAACCCGAACCGGTTATGTCCGAACCCAATAGTAACCCAACCCATTTTAAACCGAAAATCGTTTAAACCCGGCAAAAATCCGATTAACCTGAATTGTTCCAACCTGTAACCCACTGTGACCGAACCGTATATAACCTGTAACCCGTTAATTATCCGACTCGATTTTAACCTGGTATGATTTGAACTAAAACACGCTTCATATTGGTTAAAATTGTTTCCAAACAGACCCAATTCTATCCAAATCGATTATGACCTTAACCAATAATGACCCGACCCAATTTCACCCGAAACCCGTTTTCAAACCGAACCAGTTCAACCCAAACTGATTATAAACCGAGCCGATTACAACCCGAGCCGATTAGGACCCGAACTATTTTGAACCAAAACTCGCCTTAAACTGGCTAAACCCATTTTCTAACCGACCCGGTTTAACCAAAACTGATTATGACCCAAACCGATTACAACCTGATCCGATTAGGACCCGACCCGAATAGAA